>NC_056524.1:16967776-16999117 GCF_019175285.1 Sceloporus undulatus
TTGCCATCGTTGGGGATGCTTTGATGAGAGTTCCTGATGACAGGAGGGTTGGACCGGATGGCCTTGAGGTCTCTTCCAACTCTTTGATTCTATGGTTTATAAACACAAGGCTGGATGGCCATCTACTGGGTGGTGGCTTGATTGTGAGTTCTGCATGGCCCAGAATGTAGGTTGGACCGAATAAACCCTTGAGGTCTCTCTGATTCTCTCTTCTGAAAACTTTGCAAGACCCACAACAAAGTAACTTTTCACAAGTTTTCATATAGACTTGAGGGGGGGGGGGGTCCCTTCTTTGATTGTGTCTTCCTGGAGGTTGGCCTGGTGGCCTTGTCAATTTCTATGATTCTTGCCACTCCGGAAAGCTCTCTTCTAAGTTTCCTTCCTGCCACAAAGAGCATACTACTGGCTCCGCTTGCTGGGTTCTTTAAAGCCACAGGGCCACATGCCAACTAGAGACCGAAACCGGAGCAAAAGAGGAGAGAGGTTCCCAGTTCTAGGATTGATCCCACCCTCGCCCTCCTCCTTCCTCTACGAAACAAGACGCCCGTCGCCTCTTCCTCTTCCAAATCCCCCGGAGCCGCACAGCTTAATCCAGTGAGTAAGCGGGGAGTCACGGCGCATCGGTGGGTGTGCAGAGAGAAAGGGAAGCCTGCCCACATGCTCGCCTCCGCTACATCCCAGATTCTCCCTCCCAGCTCCACCCATCATCATCATCATCATCATCATCATCATCATCCTCGGTGGAGATGGGAGAAAAAAGCAGGAGTTTAGCAGAGGAGAGCAAGTGGGAAGGATTCCCTTTCCCTACCCACCGATGATGATGATGATGACTACTAGGTTCACACCTGGCTTCTTCCTCATTTCGTTTTCCAGTAAGAGAAGGTTGGCAAGTGGAGAGGGAAGGAGAAAAGATGGTGATGATGATGATCATCATCATCATCATCATCATTAGTGGAGATGGGAGTGAAAAGGTGTAGTTTAGCGGAGAAGAGCAAGCAGGAAGGATTCCCTTTCCCTTTGCACACCCACCCATGATGATGATGATGATGATGGTCTGGCTCCTCTTCTCTGCTTTGATTGGGAGTTCCTGCATGGCAGAATGAGGTTGGACTGGACGTTCAGTGGGGTATTTTCCAACTCCATAATCCTATGATACTTCATGTAGTTGCTGGCCTTACTATCATCGTTATCATCACCTTCTTCTTTTTCACCACCATCATCTTCTTCCTTGTCTCCAACTTCATCACCTTCATCCTCATCATCCACCTTCCCAACCTCCTCCTTCGGAAGCTGCCGGCGAAATGAAAACCAGCCCCCTGGAATGCTGCTTTTATACTCAGGAGTGGCTCCTCCCCTGGTGGGCGGGGGCTAGTGGGCGTGTTAAGGCAGAGTGGGCGGTGCTTCTCCATTTCCTCGCCCCCTTTCCTTCCCAGCAGTGAAGAAGCGAGCGAGAACTGGAGACGAATGCCGGGTTTTTCCCCGCCCACTTGGAGGCTGGAGCTCCGCCCCTTTCCTTTTTAGGAAAAAGGGGCGGGCGTTGTGTCTTTAAAATGCCTGGCTGGCGCGGGAGCGTGGGGGCAGTTTGTGGAGGTGCTGTTCCGAGCGAGGCTGAGAGGTGTCAATGCCAGGGCTCCGGCGGTAGGGGGCTCCGCCATGCTGGAGAATGGCTCCCTCCGGAACTGCTGCTGTGGGTTAGCCCAGAGGGGGCAGCAAGAGGCGGCCGTGGAGGCAGCGGAGGAAGGGGTGGCTGGGGCTGGAGCTGGGGCGGACCCTCGTCCCGGCTGGGTGGTCCCTGCCCTCTCCAGCGTCCTGATCTTCACCACTGTGGTCGACCTGCTGGGAAACCTCCTGGTCATCCTCTCCGTCTTCAAGAACCGCAAGCTCAGGAATGCAGGTAAAGGAGAGAGAGAGAGAGAGAGAGATCCTTGAGTTAGGGATCGCGGGGGGAGTTGGGAGGGGAGTTGTGGGAAGTGCTGGTTTGGGGTTTCTGTAGTCCCTTTTTGGGGGGAATTTCACACCACTCCTGGACCTCTATCTATGAAGGTGCTATTGCATCCCCAACAGATGGCCACCCACCGTCTCTCTAACAGGTAGGTAGGTAGCACTTGCATGGGTGAGTTGGGAGGATACTTGTGGAAAGGGCGAGATGGGTTTTTGTGGTCCCTTTGGGGTATTTCATGCCTCTCCTGGGCCAGTATCTGTCTGTCTATTGCTATCTATCTGTTTCTTAAAGAGAGGCTGGACGACCACCTGTCAGGGATTCTTGCATGGCAGAATGGGGTTCGAGTGGATGGCCCTTGGGGTTCTCCTCCAAGGCTATGATGCTATCTGCCTGTCTGTCTGTTTGTGTGAGGGGGAATCCAGAGCTTGTATGGGTGAGTCAGGAGGGTAGATGTAGAAAATTCTGGTTGGGTTGTTGTGTTTCCTTTGGGGGGGGTTTCACATCTTCCCTGGACCAGTATCTATCTATCTATCTATCTATCTATCTATCTATTAAAGAATGGTTGGGTGGCCATCTGTTGAGGGTACTTTGATTGTGAGTTCCTGCATGGTGGAATGTGGTTCGACTAGATGGCCGTTGAGGTCTCTTCCAACTCTTTCCCTGGAGCAGCAACTCTCTCATTTGTGTGTGTGATGAGTGAGAAGGAGTGGTGATACGAGGAGGGATGGGAAGGTCTGTGCTATGGTTAGGACATGTGTGGAAAGGATGTATAAGGAGATGAAAGAAGTAGAGGTATAAAGTGAAAGGACAAGGAGATGAAAGAAGCTGCTTGATAATATTGGAGAAGACAAATTACTAATAAATAGGAGCTAGAGTATATCTGATGTTGGTGATGTTATGATACACACACATATATATATAATGTACATTTAAACAGAGGCAGGATGGCCATGGTGCTTTGATTGTGTATTCCTACATAGCAGGGGGTGGGACTGGATGGCCTTTGAGGTCTCTTTCAACTCTTTATTCAACAAATATACAAAGCCTACAAAGCATTTTAAAACATTAACATCCATATGCTGTCATCAACTACCCTACTATTATAACATCACCAACATCAAATATACTCAAGATCATGTTTCTTAGTAATTTCTTTGTCTCCTCCAGTATTATCAAACATCTTCCTTCATTTCCTTATGCTCCTTATACAACCTTTCCAAACATGCCATTACCTTACCATATACCTTCTCTTCCCTCCACCTCCTCACTCAGCATACTTTCTTTCCACTTTAATTGCTTCTTGTTCTTCTGTCTCTTTTCCCACCTCCCTCCACTTTCCTCTTTTTCTTCATTCTCCTCCAACTCCTTCCCTGCTCTCTTCCTTTTCATCATCTACATGGGGGTCCCTGGAGCAGTATCTTTGATGTGGATAGGATTCAAAAACATCTCTGTGCTAGTCTGGGGAAAAAATAAGTATGCAAAGGAATCTTAGAGCCCCTTTGGGAGAAGTTGGTAGCATGAGCTTTGGTAGACTTCACCCTACCTCCTCAGATGCCTCCATGGCTAAAAGAATTGCCTCCATAACTTCTTCTCACCCTTCACCTCTCCTTAATACAGTATGTGCAACAGCGGGTTGTTCTTGTAGATGTGTTTTATTGGACCTTACTTTTCAGACAGCCTGGCTTGTATCTGAGTATTTTCTAGGTGGTCATCCATAAAAGTGATAGGAGCACTCAGTGGAATGCTACAACTGTGTGTATGCGCTGATGTCTAATGCCACAGCTACATGCCATACCAAATCTAAAATGCATCAGAGAAAGTAGACTTAAGTCTACCAAAGCTCACGTGACCATCTTTTGTCTTTCACTTATTCTCAGTTGGCCTATGAGCTCTCTTTTTATACATGGGGAATCTGAGGATGGCATAAAAAGAGATGAGAGAGAGAGAGAGAGAGAGAGTGCAGTGATGGATCTGAGGTCTAGAGCCAGTTATTGGTTGGTTTCCAATTGTCTGTTTGCAGTTTGAAAACTTTGAGGGAAGTCATTACCATTTAAAAGGACTTGGTTTTGAATGTAGGTTCAGCCCTGCTTAGGACAGACCCATTGAAAGCAGTGGAACTTGAGTTAATAGTGACAATGTTAAATCTCAGTGGCTCTCTTCCAAGTTGGATTAACAGTAGATCTGACCTATTGTTTCCCATCAAGTATATCTGAAGTTTCCACCCCAGGTCTCAATTTAAACCACTCCATCCTTGCCAAAGTTTGCTGTGTTTTGTGGGCTGTAGGTGTCAAGCTTGCCTCAAAGTCATAACCTTGCCTATGGAAACCTTTCCTCCATAAACATGTAAGAAGAGCCCTGCTATGATTGGCAGATGTCGCCAATCTTGTACCCGTGAAAAGGCACAAAGTGGGCATGAAAGGTAGTGACTGGTAGTTAAAGGGATACTGCACCTGATGTGAAATCTCCACTGCACTGCCGGGGCTAATAGCCTTTATCTCCATGGATTCATTACACCACTCATCTCTCCTCAGTATATGCAACAGTTGGTTCTTCTTGTTAACTTGTTTTATCAGACCTTAGTTTTCAGACAGTTTGGCTTATATTTTATCTTATATCTGGATAATGCTACAACTTTGTGTGTGCGCGCGCACTGATGTCTACATAGTACAGCTACATGTCACGCCAAATCTAAAATTATAACAACTCTGAATTTCATTGGAATAGTACTACAGCCCTACTGTTGAACTCCTTTCCCATCATGTGGAGTAAACTAATGGAACTTCCTTCCTAACTGAAATCTGTATATAGTTAAACATTCTTGGGTATTGTTAGCCTTGTGTCAGATATGTTTGTAAAGATTAATGTATGCACACCAACTTATAAAAGTTGTTTATAAAGTTGGATTTATTATCCTTTCCAGAATGCCTGAAAATGAATATACTTCCCTAGATGTAAGTAATCCACCACCTGGGAGGTGGGGTGGAGGAAGGAGAGTGTCACTGTGACGTAAAGAGATTTCCCTGGAAATACCGTGCCTGTTGTCAATGCATCTTATTTCTTTGTGTGAAGAACTGTCATTCTTATAGTTGTCAAAAGTGAACCAAGGCTTAGTGATATCCATGGCACTTAACATCCCAACTTACTGATCTCATTGCCAAAATTCATCATCTGCTTTCTTGTCTTTGTTACACTCGCTCCCTCTTTTTCATTGTTCAGTAATACTTCAGAGTAGAGAAATGCCAAATAAAGAGCACCATCCAGAGTTAAGTCATTTTGAAATCCTGTTGACCTCAAAAAAAAAAATAAAAGGAAATAAAATAAAATTTAAAAAAAGGGGGGGGGGATATGCAGCTCCAGGCTAAATGTTGGATTTGGGGAGTTGTAACTGAAAGAAAGCAACTTCTCCAAAATCTAGTTAACAGGCAGGTAATTGCCAGATGTCTGTTAATAATAAAAGAGCTTGGTGGGAAACCAGAAGGCTGACTTCTGAACTAGAGTGGGTAATTTTGCAATTTTCAAAAATGTTGATCATTTTATGAATCGGCATGGAGCTTAGCAGAGTGCTTGGATGCTGACTGAAACTGATGGTTGTGCAGTTCTAGTAGTGTTTGCAAAACTCTCCCTCTGCAGGGAGCTCTTCTTAACTGCAGGATCTCTCAATGAAAATGAGCCTGTGTGTGTTTCAGCACTTGGTAGGTAGACAGCTCCCGCATATGTGACTTTTTAGGTCTTGAATTAGAGCATGTAAGAACTATAGGATTCCCTCCTCTCTCTGAGAACTTTACAAAGCAGGGTAGTTCTGGAATAATGCATCCAGTTCAAAACTGACAAGCTGGAGTGTATCCAGAGGAGGGCAACCAAAAGGGTGAAGGGTCTGGAAACCATGCCCTACAAGGAGAGACTTGGGGAGCTGGGTATGTTTAGCCTGGAGAAAAGATGGTTAAGAGGTGATATGATAGCCTTGTCTAAGTATTTGAAGGGGTGTCATATTGAGGATGGAGCAAACTTGGTTTCTGCTGCTCCAGAGACTAGGACAAGGAGCAATAGTTGCAAACTCCATGAAAAGACATTTCACTGAAACATACTTGCTGACAGTAAGAGCTGTTTGACCTCAGAGTGCAGTGGAGTCTCCTTCTTTGGAGGTTTTCAAACAGAGGCTGGATGGTCATCTGTTGAGTATGCTTTGGTTGTCTAGCAGGGGGTTGGGACTGGATGATCCTTGAGGTATCTTCCAGCTCTATGATTTTATGATTCTTTCTTTGAAAACTTAACACAGCATGGAAGTTCTTTCTGGGAACTTTGCAAGATAGGTTACTGGCTGAGGTGTTCTTGGAGATGCAGACCCAAAAGTAAACTTTCCAAGCTCTGATATAGGTTTGATAATCACGAGAGAGAGAGAGAATGAAAGTTCTCCTCTTTTCCTTGAACAAATGTTTGGCTCTTGTACCATCTTGGTTCATTTTTGCATAACTGATGGCAATGAATTCCAGAGGGAAATCTCATTAGTCAGCTCCATGCAAATGCTCTGTAGCAATCTTGAAGTTGTCTCATGCTGAGCAGATTTATAAGGCAATCCTATGCCAGTCTCATAAGAAATAAATCCCATTGTATTTAATTAGTTTTGCTCCCTGGCTAAGGCATCAAGTGGTGTGTGTGTATGTGTGTTTATATATTTGTCTGTTCTTGAAGGGTGTGGCCTCAAATTATTTTTATTTATTTAAAAACATCTGTACACTGTTTAGTTCCAAAAGCTTCAAAGTGCAAAACATCAATAAAATGTAACATATGTACAAATACACAATGCACAGATTAACATAAACCATACATCTCTGCCCAACTCTTATGGTCTTTGGGACAAGGCTTCCTCATGGTCCCACCACCCTCATGGGTTCATTTCATAGCATTTATTTATTGTTAGCAACAACACAGGAGAGAGCCATTGTGGCATAGTAGATTGAATGTTGAACCAAGACTTTGCAGACCAGAGTTTAATTCCCTGCTTAGCCATAAAAACCCACTGGATGACTTTACTTGAGTCACATGCTCTCAATCTCAGGGGAAGGAAATAGCAAAGATATCATGCCAAGGAAAGTGTCACCATAAATTGAAGGTGACTTGGAGACCCACAACAATATTTCCTCTTTTCACCGACAGGCAAATATATTTTAATTTAAACACTTCAGCCTTTAATTGGGGTAGAAGGATGTACAATGTGTTTACAGTATTTTTTTTTACTATATGTTAAATATTTTTAAATTCTTTTAAATTCATGTTATAGTTGAACTGATTGTTCAAGATTCTTTAAAACCTTTGTACTGTATACTGTTTCAATTATTCTGCTTTAACTTACTTTGTAAGCTACTTTTGCTTCCACACTGGAAGAAAGGCTGAATATAAATTAATAAAATAACTGAATACATCTTTACGTGGTCTACAGTGAGATGTTAAGTTCAACAAATTAGGAAAATCTTGCAGTAATAAGCATGCCTTTATCAGAATTGAAAACTAAGGGTCGTTGGAGGGTGTTGAATTACAAAGGGATGGACAGTCTATTAAGTATGTGTTTTTTGCTTCAGAAGAGAGAGTTGACACCATTGACATACAACAGTAGACACATGTATGTTGGACACATTCTGGAGAAGGCTGAGAGGAAATCTGTGATCTGCCACCAAGTTTAGTGTCCAACTGTGTTACCATCCCTCCACCAAACCTACCACAAAGGTTTGTGAGAGGAGAAAGCAGAGACAATGTGGTCTTGAATTCCTCAGACAGCTACCAGCTGAGGGCTGGGTTATTTGAAGCACTCTATCTCCCTTTCACAAGTCCATTAGAGCACAAAGATTATCAGGGCCTCATTCCCACTACAGTTTAATACGGATCGTGATTCGGCACGATCCGATTTAAATGAGCATGGTTCCCACTTAATCCAAATTGCTGAAGCGATTATAAGAATAATGTTTATCTTTAGCCCACCTTTCCCTTTTGGATCATGGCAGGTTCCAAAAAATAAGCAAATATCAATGACAATACAAAGTCATAAAATCGCAATCCCCATTTCCAACAAGAAACAACAAATTATACAATCTAAAAACAATTCATCTTAAAATTCCAATCTAATTTAAAAATTATAAAGACAGATGAATAATAATTGGCTATAATTGGAATCAGTTGGGGAAGGCCTGCCGGAAAAGATCTGTCTTAACTGCCTTTTAAAAGGCTTCAAGGGTACCAATCTGACGAAATTCGTATGGGAGGCTATTCCACAGTTTTGGAGTGGCTGATGAAAAGGTCCCCTGGGAAGTTGCAGCCAGCCTAGTCTTCATTGGCTGCAAAAGATTCCTCTCAGAGAACCTAAGAGTGCAGGGTGGATTATATGGGAAGAGACCCTCCTGCTTTTGACCCGTTTAACCCATGTCAAAAAGACACTGGTTTTTCCTGGGTCTTTTGGGCTGAATCAATTTATTTTGAGATAAATTGATTCAGCCCAAGTGGAAACCAGGCAGATTCGAATCTGCCCTGGAAGTCGCCGGCTTCCCGGCTTCTCCATCCCCATCCTGGCCTTGCCTCTCCTCCATCCTCCCAGCCTGCCCCCTCCATCCTCTGGCACAAATGCAGTGGGAACCATGATCTGATTTCAAGTCAATTTGAATCGGACACCGATTTTTGGGTAAGTCGGAATGAGGCAGGAGAAACCCTACTCTATGCCCCACCACACTCTTAGGTTCACTTGGTGGGAACAAGGGAGAGGGCCTTCTTGGTGGCTGCTCCCAGGCTCTAGAACTCCTTCCCTTGAAGAGCCAGGAGGCCTCATTCCTACTTTCATCTTGGCAACAGGTAAAAACATTCTTGTGCCATCAGACTTTTTAAACTGATGAGGGTTAGGCTTTTTAATCCTGTCTAATTCAGATTTTAAGGTTTATATAAAGCTTTTAATACATTTTAATATGCATCACTTTTAAATTTCAAAAATTGTTTTTCAAACTTTGTATCCACATTTTAATGTTTTTGTATTGTTTTTAGCTTGTGATGGTGCTGGTTATGTGCCTTCAAGTTGTTTGACTTATGGCAGCCCTAAGGCAAATCTATCATTGGGTTTTCTAGGCAATAATTGTTCAGAGGAGGGTTGATATTGCCTTCCCCTGAGGCTGAGAGCATGTGACCTGCCCAAGTTCAGCCAGTGGGTTTTATGGCCAAGCTGGGGATTGAACCCTTGTCTCCAGAGTCATAGCCCAACATTCAAACCATTATGCCACACTGACTGTCGTACTGTTTTAAATTTGCTGTTAGTCATCTTGAGTCCCTATATCGGGAAAAAGGCAGGATATAAATAAATAAAATAATAATAAATAAGGTGCTGAAGATAAATTTCAACCCAGCCCTTATGCTCTTTGAGCGTCCTTGGGCCAATCACCAGTTCCCAGTTTGACCCATGTCACAGAGGTGTTATGAGAATAAAATGTGGATGAGACATGATGCATGATACCTTGAGCTTCTTGAAGGAAAATTGAACTGTAAATGTAAATAAAATAAAGCATAGAAATGAAAGTGTAACAAACAATTGGAGAAATTTGGCAATTTATCCTGAACTTTAAAAGCCCTACAAGCTGCAAAACCCCATTTCACAAAATTGATTCAACACTTCACTTGGTTTAAGTTCACTCTAAAACTCAGAATGATTCATTTAATATGGAAGCTAGTGCAGTTTGGCTTGAGCCCTGATATCGGAGCCTAGGTTTAGCCCCCCAGAAGATAGGAAGAAAAACTAGATGATAGAACTGCAGTGCAGGTGCAGAGTGCCTGGTGCTTACTGTTAGAGAGAATCACCACCCATCATGTCAGGCGAAAGAGGGAAGGCCTACCAGACTCAATGATGGCATTCAGAGAGAGTTGAGCCTTAGAAGATCTTATTAAGCATTTTGTGTAATCTTTTAAGCCCTACCAAGTGAAGAGCAAAAGCCTTGAAGGAAGGTCAGAGGGCGTGGATGGAATTTGATCCCTTTGTTTTAAAATAAAGGAACATGGAAGAGATTAAAGGCTGTGAAATGCACAAAAGGAGGCAGTCATGTTGCAGAATCTTTCCCATGAAGAGGATATTACCAAAGGAGAAGACTTCAGAATGACATTTTATCTCCTGCAACTTTAAATTAAGAAAATATAATACAGTCATGGCTAGCAGCCCCATGGCAGTGGGGCAAGCAGTGAGTTCTGAATTTTTATTGGAGTTCAGTGCTGCGGGCAGCTGCTTTACTGTTCAAGGATGTTCTCCAGGTTGCTGAACCCAATGGGTCCAGTGCCTTGGACAACTCCTTTAAAATTTGGACAAGAATTCAGAGCAGATTAACCACTCCACTGATGTTTGAGCCATGAGCCACTATTAATAATGTATCAGACAAAATTGAGCTGCTGACTGTCATGATATACTTCACAGAGTCAGTTGTTATACAGATAACATTATGTTTGGAATACTGAGATATTCACTTTTCTCGATGAATATATTTCCCCTGTGAATAAACACACATTGCTTCCTGATTCTTTTCCTTCCTATGTTTCCCTTCAATTGAACTTTAGATTATGTAGGCTCCTGGGGAGGGGTCAAGATTTTTTTTTAATTTATATACTGCTATTCCAAAGATCATAGTGGTGAACAGCAAGTAAGCTAATTAGCAAGTACGCTAATTTGCCCCCAACAGTCTGGGTACTCATTTTAGCGACCTCGGAAGGATGCAAGCCTGAGTCAAGCTTGGGCCTTTTTGCTGGTCTTGAACTCGCAACCTTGTGGTTTTGAGTGAATGGCTGCAGTACAGGCATTTAACTACTGTGATAGTTCTATTAAAAATTAAGTTACTGACACTGGGCTGAACTGTGACCATATTCACCACTGAGGAGGCCAGAGAATTGGGAGGGATATAGTGATTTAGAGTGGAAGACATTGGCTGCATCTGCACTGCAGAAATAATGCAGTCCGACACCACTTAAACTGTCATGGCTCCATGCTATGAATTTTATGATTTGTAGTTTAGTGAGATATTTAACCTTTTCTGTCAGAGAGCTCTGGTGCTACAACAAACTGAAAACCCCCATGAATGGTTTGTTACTGGAGAATTCCTGGATCTTCGCTGGATAAATCCTGGATGAATGCGATGTACAATTATGCCAGGAATATGTCTTTTAATCCTGGTTTTTTCCCTGTCTAAAAATCTTGCAAGCCATATGGGAATGGCTTAGGGAGATGAGCATGTTTAGATTGGAGAAGAGAAGACCAAGAGGTGACCTGATAGCTATCTTTATATATATGAAAGGATACCATCTAAACAACAGAGCAAGCTTATTTTCTGCAGGTCCTGAAACCAGAACAAAAACCAATGGATTCGAATTAGAAGAAAAGAGATTCTGCTTAAACATTAGGATGAACTAATATTTCACTATAAAAGCAGTTCAGCAGAGGTTGGTGGACTCTCCCTCTTTAGATGTCTTTAAATAAAGGTTGGATGGGCAACTTTCAGGAGTGTTTAAATGGTGTATACCTGCATGCTCTCTATATACACTGTCCCGTGGTCAACTTATCAGTTCATTTTGTTTCTCCTATCATCTGTACATCGATGACACTCAGCTGTATCTTTCCACCCCTGACCTTTTGCCAGGGCTTGAACAGCAAGTTTCATCTGGTCTGACAGCTGTCTCTCACTGGATGTAGCATCGGCTCTTGAAGCTCAACATGTCCAAAACGGAGCTTCTTGTTTTCCCACCTAAGCCCACTCTTCAATACTGCTTTTCTATTTCTGTTGACAACATCTCTATTCAGGTCCAGGAAACCTGCAGTCTTGGTTTCATTTTTGACTCCTCTTTGTCCTTTATCCCAGATCCAGACCACAGCCAAGGCCTCTAGATTTTTTCTTTACAATATTGCCAAAACCCATCCATATCTCTCAGCTTCTACTGCAAAGACTCTGGTCCATGCCCTAGTGGTCTCGCAACTAGATTACTGTAACCTTCTCCTGGCAGGGCTTCCTCTCTCTCACCTCCGCCCATTAATTTCTGTCCAGCATTCAGCTGCACATATCATTTCACTCGCTCACCATTTTGACCATGTTTCTCCTCTATTGTCATCTCTTCACTGGCTCCCCTTCTGCATGCAGTACAAACTTCTGTTGCTGCCTTTTAAAGCCCTTCATGAGCTGGCCCCTCCTTATTTAGCTGAACCTCTTTCTCCTTATATGCCCTCTGCTCTGGTAGTCAAGGTCTGCTGTCCCAGCCCAGGATTTTCTCTGCCCTGTCCTGGATTCGTCCCTTCTCACTTTCTGCCCCTCACTCCTGGAATCTGCTTCCCCCACGAACACAGCTCATTTCCCTCACCAGTTTTAAAACTGAGTTAAAGACCATATTGTTTAGGGAAGCGCTCCCAGGGAGTCTGTGATTGTTATCTGGTTGTTTTTGATATTTGATTCAATATTTTATATTTGATGTTTTAACCTGCTTCCTTTTTACTCAATTCTATCTTATAATATTATTTATTGTTTTATCTATTTGTTATTATCCTTTAGATTGTATGACATAGCTGTATATATTCTTTGATTGTATTGACTGTTTGTACAGCACTTCATAAATAAAGTTTAATAATATTAAATAATAATAATGCCAGGGGGTTGCATCCCTTCCAATTCTATGATTATATGAGGTGGGGATGGGTTCTGGTATTCATGATAAGAGAGCTACTTTCCCTTCCATAATGGAAGGAAACAGCACTGTGGACTGGCAGGTTTCTATGATTTGGAAATGTGCCGGCTTTCATGATCAGAAAGTTATCATTACATTGCCAGAGTTGCTGTTATATTTTGGCTGCTACAGTCTCAGCCATGGCCACTCAATTTCAACAGCCATGACAGGCATCACAGTGTGGTACCTGTTTAACTTTGCAGGAACTATACTACTCCACTGTTAAAGCAGATCCACTGGCTGGTAGTTTGTTTCTAAGCACAATTCAAAGTGCTGGTTATGACTTATAAAGCCCTATATAGCTCAGGTCCAGGCTGTCTGAGAGACCATATCTTCCCATACGAATCTACCTGTGCTCTGAGATCCTCAATCAAGGTCCTTCTTTCAGTCTCATCACCATCACAAGCTCAGTTGGTGGAGACATGTGAGAGGGCCTTCTCAGTTGCTGTCCCTAGACTCTGGGACTTTCTTTCCACAGACACCAGAATGGCCCCACCATGCTGTCCTTTGTTCAACTGGCAAAATAATTTTTGTTCCAACTGGCTCCTAAAACAAAGTTTTAAAATAATATGCTAGGGGGTACTGTATTTAAATTGTTTTAAATTGAACTGTTTTTTATTTCCTTTTAATCTTTTTAATTGCATTTTCTTCTTTTAATTGGAGGCTTTAATTGTTTTAATACTGTAAATAGTTTGATTCTGTTTTAATGTTTACCTTTTATGTTTTTAACTGTATGGTTCTCTTAAATTGTAAGTCACTTTGAATTCCAATTTTGGGAGAAAGGTGTAATACAAATAGCAGCAGCAACAGCAGTCATCATCATCTCCATATGCTGATGTGCCATTCTGAGAGACAGCATGGCACTTCAACATGGCATAGTGGCTAGAGTGCTGGACTGCAATTTTAGAGACCTGAATTCTAGTGCCTATGAGCCATGAAACTCCAGGCTGATCACTTCCTCTCAGTTTGACATACCTCAAAGGATTGTTGGATGAATGAGGTGGAGAAGAAGACAGCAGTGTATGCATTGGTTGGAAACAGCCAGGATATAAAGGCAACTAACTCATAGTAATGGCCAATAACACATTTATTAGTTGAACTGAACTGAGTGCTGTGAAGGGTGGACTGAATATAGCCTGTAAGCAGTACTGTCCTGATCCAGTCCTTTCTGTTTTCTGAGGCCAGTTCTGAATGCAATTTCTGTTGTTTTTTGTCTGAATTTAAATAGAATTCTCCACATGCATAGGGTTCCTGATAAATAGGTTCCCTAAATACTGGACTGGTCTTCAAGTGATCAAACTGAAATGGTCTACCTTAAATTAAATATATGTAAAAAGAACTCCCAGTCAGAACTTGCCACTCAACATGGCAAAGTCTGAACACTGAGACACCTTGACCACTCTGGTTCTAAGCCCTTTAAAGCCACCCAAGTTCACAACTACACTTTCTTGCATCCATTTACACTGATGGGTTGCTGCTGCTAGTGATGATGATGGCTTGAATGAAACACATTAAACAGAAGGCAATGGTCAAAACCCTGTAACAGACACCCGTGCAGTTCTGTGTCCTCCCCCGGCAGCTGTCAAGTCTTGTGAGGATCCACTGCTGCTGCTTACCAGTCAAATGAAGTAATTCAGATGAGCGGGGGGGGGGGGGGGGGGGGGGGGGGGGGGGGGGACAAGGGAGGGAGGGGAAGAGAAATGAGGATTTGCTCACAGATTCATTCATTCATTTATAGTATTTATACCCTGCTCTGCTTCCACAGAGGCTGTCAGAGCAGCTTACAGATGGTTGATTAGATAGTACCCTGCCCCCAGGTCTACAATCTAAAAAAGACATGAGACAAAAGGAGAAGAGAATGGTAGTGGGGAAGGGGATCAAGTCCAGCAAATACTGCTGGTTCTTCTCTCCCTCCAAGGCCAAGGTGGTGGTAGTTGGAATGGTGGTATGGCCTCTCATCTGTCTGTGGGCTAGGCTTGGGGAAGCTGTTCCTGCCTCTCTTTCTCTCCCTCCAGGGCCAGGGTAATTGCAGTTGGAATGGATGAAATGCACCTTCACTCCCTTACCTTCAGGACCCAGATCAATTTCATCTTTATCATCTGAATTACCAACCTCCCTCCCACCAATTAGAAGTAGCTGCAGCAGAAGCCCCTACCAGGATTTGACAGCTGTTGCAGGAGAGGTTTTAAACAGTACAGAAAGGGCTAGACTAGAGAATACCCATGTGGTCCATTCAAAAAGAGATAAATATGCATGCATAAGCCCCCATGGAGATGCACCTATGTCATTAACAGGATGCTTCCCAAAGCATCCAGGGGTTGAAATGGCCACAGCTTTATTGGTTACTGTTGTTAAAGCCTTTGTGCACCATAGTAGATGGACTAAACCATCAGGCAACCTGAATGCTCCCCAGTGACACCTGTTCCCAGCCCACCTGCTGGTGGAAGACGTGTTGAATGGGGTTCACATGGGCAAAAGTCACTGTATGGTTTCTGCTGCCACCTTGATGTGAGGCAGAGATGATAGTCCCATGAGCTGAGCTTGTTCCAATGTCTCAGCCTCTAAGATTCTGAAAACCAATCCCCCAAAAGGGGTGAAAGAGGCACACTAGTCTTGATTTCCGACAAAATAATCTAGTTTAGTGCCCAAACTGCTACCTTAGAGGATGTGACAAGAATTAGGCCTCCACATATCAGAATTAGAAACCTATGATAGGGCATGACTACACTAGAATTCACATGTATGACTTAAATCAAGGGAGTTGGTTTGTGGAATTTGGTCAGAGGACTGGCTGGAATGATGATCAGAGGATGACTATGCTCCCTAGTTGGACTGAAGTGAAGGTGTCATCATCCAACATCGGTTTCATGGATTATGCTTCCAACCAACCAGTCTGTCTTACCAGCCTTTTACAGGAAGCTTTTGCTTGCCACAGGATTCCCTGGGAAGAAAGCTAACTGATGGGCACAGAAAAGGATGGCCTCCTTCATGTCTTCCTTTCAGTACCCTTTTGTAACTAGCAAAAGAAGCTCCTGGTAGGTTCGAAGCCCAGGATACAAATTTGAAAACAGTGTATTTTTTTTTAACTTTTAGTCCTGGATAGGAGTGGAAATAATTGGAAGTTTTAAAAGCACTAGAAAGAGATTTTTTGTGTGTTTGCAAACCCCAACAAGGCTTTTTGTTTTTTAATCCTCAAGGCACTTTCTTGTTTTTCCTCTGTTTTTCCTCTTATTTCCCCAACCCAGACTCATCTATTCCTCTCCCCCACTGCCCAAACACAGCTATGTATGTACTAACTAGCTTTTAGCATGGGAGTCACTGGGGAGGTGCAGGCGATGAGGGATGTACCAGGTGCCATCCTAAGAAGGGGTGACACCATTGCTCTCCAAACATCTGCTTTATGGCAGAATTGGGCTGTGGCAGTTGTCTGCATTCCTTTAAAATACTAAAGCTCAGCAGAAAAGATCATGTGAAGGAGCCAGGCTCAGTGGAGAGGAGAAAAGAGAGGCCTCGGGGTTTTGTTCGTTTGTTAATTTAAAAATTAATTAAAATTTTAAAATTTTCTTAAATGTCACATCTTACCAAAATTTCACTTTAACTACATGAAACTATATACATGTAAATACAGGCTATGCATATGGTATTGTAATTACAAAGCATAATTTTAATGTTGCTAGTTGCTAGATTATTGCATACTGTGTTCTTATAGTTGGCACATGATGATGATATCTGCTGTAGTGAACCAGCTATCAGAACACAAGCAGTAAGAGGATCCTTCTTGGTCAGCTGCTCCATTCCATGTCCTGAAACATCAGGGGGAGCTCAGCCTGTATCTTGCAGGAGTGCGAAAGCCAAGCAAGGACTGTAGGAGACTATAGCTTCTTCCATGAGAGCCAGTGTGCAGTAGTGGTTTGAGCTTTGGACTACAACTTTGAAGACCAGGGTTCAAATCTATGCTTGGCCATGGAAACCCACTGGGTGACCTTGGGCAAGTCTCACTTTCTCAGCCTCAGAGGAAGGCAAAAGCCACTTCCTTCTGAAAAAATCTTGTGAAGAAAACCCCATGATAGGGTTGCCATAAATCAGAAATATCATGAAGGCAAACATTAACAACACAATGTTTCCTGCCAACCTGCCATCCTAGAAAGTCTGAAAACTCCCATGTTTCACGAAGACACTCAAAAGGATGTTAGCTTTCTCTTTTCATATAGTTTTCACTTTTAGTACTTTTTCATTCAAACCAATATATTCCTACAAGAAGAATGTACATAATGCATAATGCTTTTTCCCCCGCAGAGGTACTAGCTTTCTCTTTTCATATGGTTTCTTTTGCTGTCTGCTTGGATGGACTGGTAGATGAAAATAATGAACACCAAGAAGCTGCACATAACATCCCCCTTTTCAAAACACTTATTTCTTTATGAGGGCATTTTTGTTGGACCTTTCATTCCAAAAAGTTCCAAAGTGGTTTATAATTTTCCATATTAAAACTCAGTAGGTGCAATAGAATTGAGACATAAAGACTTAAAAGATCCACAAACATTTCTTTAAAATGTCCAGTACTCCTCTCTACAGCTTTAATGGCTGAACAAAGAGAAGACAGTTTGGCCTGTAACATCTGAAATAAGTCCATGCCTTCAAAATGAGTGCATTCACACAAACATGCTGTTATCACTTGGAGCAGTATGTGATGATGAGAATCTTGATGTGATGATGGACTATGCCACTTCAGCAGGGCAATAACAATAAAAGTTCTCAGAGTATTTAAGTGGAGGAGTGGACCAGACAGAATAAACATGCAAAGCACTGAGTATCTTTAACATTAATCAACAGTTTTACTTATTATAGAATCATAGAATCATAGAGTTGGAAGAGACCACAAGGGCCATCCAGTCCAACCCCCTGCCATGCAGGAAATCTCAGTCAAAGCATACCCGACAGATGGCCATCCAGCCTCTGCTTAAAGACCTCCAAAGAAGGAGACTCCACTACACTCCGAGGAAGGAGTGTGTTCCACTGTCAAACAACCCTTACTGTCAGGAAGTTCCTCCTAATGTTCAGGTGGAATCTCTTTTCCTGAAGCTTGCATCCATTGTTCCGGGTCCTGTTCTCTGGAGCAGCAGAAAACAAGTTTGCTCCCTCCTGAATATGACATCCCTTCAAATATTTAAACAGGGCTATCATATCACCTCTTAACCTTCTTTTCTCCAGGCTAAACATCCCCAGCTCCCTAAGTTGTTCCTCATAGGACATGGTTTCCAGACCCTTCACCATTTTAGTCTCCCTCCTTTGGACATGCTCCAGTTTCTCAATGTCATTTTTGAATTGTGGTGTCCAGAACTGTACACAATATTCCAGGTGGGGCCTGACCAAAGCAAAATATAGTGCCACTATTACTTCTCTTGATCTAGACACTATACTTTTAGCAAAAGTCCTTGAGTATATTAGCAAAAGTCCTTGAGTAAACTAATTCTTGCATGCTTAGTCTTGTATCTCCACATGTAAAATTGCTAGATAATTTTCTTTCCCTTACATCAAAACTGAAGGTTCAGAAAGTGGGATCCAATCTCCATGGCAGTTAAAGTGGTATCAAACTTCATTATTTCTACAGTGTAGATGCAACCTAGTGTCAGCTCGTTTTAGCCAGTTAGGATTGCGCTTTAAATATGTGTTTGTGTCTGTGTATTCCACTGTTAGTACCTTTCCATTCAAACCAACATACCCATGCAAGAAGTCATCCCACTCACCCATCCCTTAATACATCCTGAAATGGTGCAACCCACTTGATCATCCTCCACCCCACCCGAAATAATTGTGCTACATATGGAGATCCAGGCTCAGCTGCCAGTCATCAAGTGGTGAGTCACCAAGTGCATGTGTGAATCAGCTGTGCACTTAAATTCCTTTGGATTGTGTGCTGGGTGACTCCAGCCATTTTGGAAAATGGAAAGCTCGGAAGAGGTGCAGCATTTTATTTTAATTTATTTATGAAGGCAAGTTGTTCTCCAGGGAAGGGTGTTGTGTTTTTTTCCAAAGAGGGAAGAAAAGTAAAAAATAGAGCCTGTTTGTTTTGCGGAACGAATGAGTCACAGAATTAGAGTTTTGAAAACAGCAAAAAGAGGTGGGGAGAGCTGAGAATGAATGCCACTGGGAGGTAAAAACACATGGACTCCATGGGAGTTAAGTATTTCACTTGATGAGAGGGAAGAAGGGAGGGAGAAGGAGATAATTTTGGAAGCTGATGAATAACTTCTTAATGAAACCAGCTTGGAGAAAGCGTTGGGGTACCGGTGGCAGGAAGGAGAGGTATTTGGTTTGAAATGAAGACACATTCTTCATATAATAAAGTTCCCAGTAAGGAGAATGTATTCATGCCTATTATTCTGTTCCTGAGTCCCAATCATGTTCTATAATGCAAACTGCTGCCATCACCACAGCTCAGAAAAGTTATGTTTTTGGAATGACTCTCCCAGAAAAACCAAACAGCATGACTACTAAAATTATAGTCCAAAAATAGTTACATAGAGAGAGCTTGTAGCACCTTTGAGACTATCTGTTAATCTCAAAGGTGCTACAAGATCTCTACGTACTGATTCTACGGACGTAACTTGGCTGTATCTTTGAGTCCAAAAAAAATAACTTTTCCTCTTTCAGACCCTTTGGAAAACTGGTCTTGTAGTGAACTGGGGAAAGAAGAGGATGAGGGGAAAAGTATATATTTCTGGGTGGCCTTGTGGAACTCTCTCCACCTCAAAGGATGGCAATGGCAAACCCTCCCTGAAGAAACTTCTCAAAAAAAACTCTATGAAAAACCCCTTAGGGTCACCACAAGTCGGAAATGAAGGTGCACAACAAGATCAACAACAGGGGACAGGAGGTAGAGAGGCAGGTAGCTAGAGTTCCCTGTCGTATTCCCTTTTGGTCATGTGTGTTCTCTTACGTCCTGGCCAACAAGCTGATGTTTTTCAGGTCTGGCTACACTTCTTCTCACTCTCCTCTTCCTGCATTCTCCTTCTTAGCAGTGTAAATGTAGCAGCAAATTCCTATCCTCTGCCTACCTCTAGTTGCTGCTTTTGTTATACCCTGCCTTTTCCCTGAAAATGTGACTCGAGGCAGCTTACGGTTTTAAACAAGCAAAATATATCTAAAAGCATACAAAGGTCCTAATTAAAACAGAATTAAACTATTCACAATAGTATAAAATCCTAGAGTTGGAAGTCCAACCTCATTCTGCCATGCAGGAATACACAATCAAAGCACCCCTGAAAGATGGCCATCTAACCTCTGTTTAAAGACATCCAAAGAAGGAGATTCCACCAGTCTTTGAGGTAGCGTCTTCCACTGTCAAACTGTCTTACTGTTAGGAAGTTCTTTCAAATGTTTAGGTGGAACCTCTTTTCTTCCAACTTGATTCCATTGGTTCTTGTTCTAGTTTCTGGACCTGCAGAAAACAAGCTTGCTCTGTCTTCAAAATGGCATCCCTTCAGGTATATAGATGGTTACTGTGCCATCTGTCAGTCTTTTCCTACTTACATTCTCTCTCCTCATAAAGAATGGTATCCAGCCCTTTCACCATCTTTGGTCACCTTTAGGTATACAGTTTAAATCGTATACCTAAAAAGCACGAAATGCCGTTAAAAATGGTTCACTAAAAACAATGCAGTGCTATTTAAAGCTATTTTTTTAAAAACCTTCAGTTCTAAAAGTATGTTGGAATTTTTTTTAAACGAAAAACGTTTTTGCCTTCAGACAGAAGGATGGCAAGGAAGGGCATTTTTTGCCTTCTTGGGAAAGGAATTTAAGAGCCTCAAGGCAGACACTGAGAAAGTCCTATCTCATGTCCCCACTACCCATGACTGTGAAGGTCATGAGACTGAGAAAAGGGCCTCTCCTGAGAATCCCAGGGCCTGGACAATAAGGACTTTATCATGCTGGGCTGGTGAGGTGCCACAATCCCATTAGTCTAGCAAATGCAAGCATATGTGTTTGGGGATAATCATTATTGCATAACTCTTCAAAAGTGTGATGGTGCTGCTTCTGTCCTGAACGCCACCTTCCTCACGCTGGTATTCATAGCCCCACTCCCTACCCTGTGCCCTTCCCAGCATGCCTTTCTGTCCATATTTATATGTGTATATATATACTGAGTGAATTTGCATCACTGTGGTAATCCATTCATAAAAATAACGAAAGAAAAGGTTTAAAAAGACAAAAACAAAAACAGCCTGCTTGGGAATGATGAGGGAAAGAGGGACAGGAGCAAAATCATGTCCACAGGTGGAACTGCTTCAGTAGGAATATATCACACTGTCTCAACAGTGAAAAAGCAACATGGTTGGGAGGTATTGATGGGTTTTGCTTTCGAGTGAAAAGGAGCACTCCAACAGCAGGTGGACTATAGACCAGCTACTGGATAGACACAGTGCCATGTGATAAAGTATGGCCAAAGATGCTATGATCCTGCTCCAATTTCACTTTTCAAGCCTGGTGTGAAAAAGTCCTCACTTTCCTTAATGTGTTCCCATGTGGATCCAAAGGAACTTCATGGCTTTTGGTGTCAATCCAGCAACTTTTCATGTTTTTCTGTTTACCTTATTGAGAAACCTCAATTATCCCCAAACACATATGCTAGCTGTGGAACAGAGTTAAGAAAGGAGGGGGTTCTGAAGGGTGGGGGGGGGGGGGGGGGGAGTTTGCTCTGACAGCTTTTCCCACCATTGCATGCAATAATTGGTATGAATCAGCAGCACTTTGCCAGTTACATAAATATATCTAACCTCTTTTGTAAGATGTGGAGTAATATCTGATCTTTAGAAATTGTGGGACAAGAAGAAATTGGTGCTTTCAATGTGGCTAATTTTGAAGAATTAATTTTGCCCAAGACAGAGCTAAAATAAAACGGCAAGTCAAGGGCACCAGAGGAATGAGGGTGTTTCTTCAGTCTTGCACAGTAGTTAGAGCACCTTCTGATTGCCTTTACCACTGTTTGGGCATGACTTAGAAAAAGAATTGCCATATGTCAAAGACAACCTGATGGCACTTAGCCCATTAAAAGCTACTAGAAAATCATGTGTTCAGGGTGGGAAGTTAAGTAGATGAAACAGACAATGATAAAATGGTCTTTGCATGACACCTAATAGCACCAGAGGCTTTCTGGGAGAGGCACTACAAATAAAAAGAATCCTGCTTGCCACATGCCTCATTTAAAATGGTAGGGGTACCCCGAGGAGACCATCAGTAAATGTCCATAACAGATGGCAGACTGTTATGGGAGTGGGAGTGTATGATAGTAACATCAAATGTTTCCATTCCTAGGGAAAACCATTTTTCTTCTTGGTATTGGTTTCCTCAACACAACAGAAGAAAATGAAGAGTCCTCTCATTGGGCAGTCTTCTTTATATCAGGAAATCTAGCTGTGCTTTAAAATGGACTTCTCCAATCCCGTGCCCTTTTTCTGATGTGTTGGACTACAGCTCCTATCATCCTTAGCCACAGTGCAGAGAAGGTGAGGTTAGGAGCAAAGCCAAGTCCATGGTGTAGGCATACAGCCTCCTTCTCTGAACCATTTCTTCACACTGGATCATGTCTAATTCCCTGTTGTTCCTGAACAAATTATAGGAAAGGAGATTTCTTTTAAACATTAAAAAGGACTTCTTGGTTTTAAGAACTGTCCAACATTGGGACTCACTGCCTTCAAAGGTGATGGACTCTCCTTCACTGATAATTTTTAACAGAGCATGAAAAAATTACTTTTTAACAGAGTTTGGAAATGTTGCTGTTTTGGTCTACCAGAGTCCCTCAAACAGTCTACTCTGAAGTTCCCATAATCCCCCAGCCATTCTGGAAGGTGTAATCCAAAGAAGTAATTTTTGTAAATTCTAGGATTTTTAAAAAATAGTCTGAAGAGCCAGCTATGATTTAGGTACAAGTTTCTGGTACTGGCAGGGAAGTGGACTAGATTATGCTTGAGATGCCTTCTAAATTACTGCTCCACAACATTATGATCCCAAAGCAAAGTCCGAACAGTTTATCCTTAAAGACCACCAGAAAGGAAAACCACCACCAATCCGGGAAACTGATTCAATTTTCAGACTGCTTCTTTTGTCAAGAAATGTCTTCTGAAGTTCAAATGAGATTTGCCCTCCCATTAATCTATACATGCCTGACTTACCTCTTGCACTGGTCATCTGAGAACAAGTCTCTGCTCTTTTCAGTTCTTTAGAATACAGTGCAAAGGGTGCTCAACAATGGCACCTTTTCATCCTGGAGAGAAGTAACCAGTGGGGTCCCACAGGGCTCTGTCCTGGGCCCAGTACTGTTCAACATCTTTATCAATGACTTGGAGGAAAAAATTGGGGGAATACTTATCAAATTTGCAGATGACACTAAATTAGGAGGAATAGCTAATACTCCAGAGGACAGGATCAAAATTCAAAATGACCTGAATAGACTAGAAAGCTGGGCCAGAGCTAACAGAATGAACTTCAACAGGGAGAAATGTAAGGTACTGCACTTAGGGCGAAAAAATGAAATGCACAGATATAGGATGGGAGACACCTGGCTTAAGGAGACAACATGTGAAAGGGATCTAGGAGTCCAAGTAGACCACAAGCTGAACATGAGTCAACAGTGCGATGCGGCAGCTAACAAGGCCAATGCAATTTTAGGCTGCATCAATAGAAGTATCGTATCTAGATCCAGCGAAGTAATAGTGCCACTATATTCTGCTCTGGTCAGGCCCCACCTGGAATATTGTGTCCAGTTCTGGGCACCACAATTCAAAAAGGACATTGAGAAACTGGAGCGTGTCCAAAGGAGGGCAACTAAAATGGTGAAAGGTCTGGAAACCTTGCCCTATGAGGAACGACTCAGGGAGCTGGGGATGTTTAGCCTGGAGAAGAGAAGGTTAAGAGGTGATATGATAGCCCTATTTAAATACTTGAAGGGATGTCATATTGAGGAGGGAGCAATCTTGTTTTCTGCTGCTCCAGAGACTAGGACCCGGAGCAATGGATGCAAGCTGCAGGAAAAGAGATTCCACCTCAACATTAGGAGGAATTTCCTGACAGTAAGGGCTGTTCCACAGTGGAACACACTTCCTCGGAGTGTAGTGGAGTCTCCCTCCTTGGAGGTCTTCAAACAGAGGCTGGATGGCCATCTGTCGGCGATGCTTTGATCTGGATTTCCTGCATGGCAGGGGGTTGGACTGGATGGCCCTTGTGGTCTCTTCCAACTCTATGATTCTATGATTCTATGCCTTGGAAGGCAGTGACTCTCCTTTGTTGGAGGTTTTTACACAGAGGTGGGATGAGCAGCTCCCGGTGATGCTTTAGTTGTGGATTTCTGCACTGGTAGGAAATTGGACTACATGACCTTTAGAGCAGCTCACTACTCTATAATTCTCTAAATCCATGTAGATGTCCTTTAGATATATGAAGAGCTGTTCAGTGCTAAACCAGTTTTGCTGTCAGTGTTGGACTGGATAGAATGAACCAATTAATGTTTAATCCAGAAAAGACAGACGTGCTCTTGGTTAGTCAAAAGGCAGATCAGGGAACAGGTTTTTAGCCCTGGCCCCAAATCTCAGATTTGTAGTTTGAGGGCACTCTTGGATTAAGACCTGAGTTTGGATGCTCACATTTTGACATTGGATGCTCAGTGGTGGGCAGAAGTGCATTTGCAGAGCTAAAACTGTTGCACAAGCTGTGCCTATTCCTCAAGATGTTAGATCTCACTATGGGATACATAGTGTTTTCATTACATCCCATTTGGTTTACTGTAAAGCACACACTATATGGTGGTAACAGGATGCACACAACTCCTTTACTGTTATCTTTTCCTCAGAGACTGTCTGAGGGGAGGTACGTATTTCATATGCTGTTTCTTGCAGCTGGATGTTAAAAAATTCCTTCTAGAGTTCTCTAGTAAGAGGTCATTGTGGTGTTATTGTAGACAAGTAGAAAAACTGATGTTGAATAATGGATTACAGTTTGCCCCAATTTCCAGATATAATCCGGTATAGACAAGAGTAGAGCTATTTCAGAGTTTGTTTGTTTTTAGAAATATTAAATTAAGGCTGCATCTGAACAGCAGAAATAATCCAGGCTGACACTACTTTAACTGCCATGGCTCTGTGCTATGGAACCCTGGGAATAGTAGTTTTGTGAGACATTTAACCTTCTCTGTCAGAGAGCTCTAATGCCGCAACAAACTATAGTTCCCACAATTCCATAGCATTGAGCCTTGGCAGTTAAACTTATGCCAACCTAGATTATTTCTGCAGTGCAGATGCAGTTTAAGACATTATTTTGGAGCTAGGTCACACAATCAACAAACAATAACCAGTTCAACTCTAGGATTCCATCTAAATGTGTACCCCCTTTCAAACAATCCCTCTATCACAGTATTTGAAAGACGATTAATGCAAGAGTTAACAATACTAGAGGATACCTTATGTCAGCCATGGAATAACATGAATAGAAGGGAGAGAACAACCTTGAAAGAGTTGGCAACAGACACTTCTATGATCATAAAACAAGCAGATAAAGGGCTTTAGAAGAAATACAAGTTTTCCACCATCCTATGGCATGAGGGACTTTGCCTCATTTGATTCTTCTGCTCAGTTACAAAGACTCATTCGGCTTTGGTCCCAGGCTATTTGAAAGGCCATATCTTCTTCTATAAGCCTGCCTGAGTTTTATGATGACAGGTTCTTTTGCTTAACCCTACCACCATCATGGACATGTTCAATGAGGAAAAGGAATAGAGCCTTTTCAGTGGCTGCTCCCACACTGTGGAATTATTTTCACCAGCAGGAAGAGACCTTTTTAAAAAAATTTAGACTGGCCTTTTGGTTGTTTCAAAGTTGTGGCAGAAAGGTCTTTTAACAGGATGTGCTATTTATCTTTTACTGTTATTGTGTGCTATCAAGTCGTTTCCAATTTATGGTAATCCTAAAATGACTCTATCATGGAGTTTTCTTGGAACATTTGTTTAGAGGAGGTTTGCCATTGCCTTCCCCTGAGGCTGAGAGACTTGCCCAAGGTCTCTCAGTGGGATTCATGGCTAAGCTAGTGAAACCTTGTCTCCAAAGTTGTAGTCAAAAGTCTATGCCACACTGCTTCCTTTGTTTTATCTTTTACATGTGTTTTAAATAGTTTTAAATTAGTGTTTTTAATAGGATTCAACTTTTTTATTCTTAGATGTTGAATTGTACTTCGTACTTGTTTGTATTTGAACCATAGGCTTCATGCAGGGAGAAAGGTGGGATATAAATTGAGAGGATGAATGAACAAGAATGTCTCACTCACTCTCTTCCCTTCTTGTAGGTCAGGCTAACATTCACGTCTTGTAGGCCAGCTCCGTCCATCCTTGCTGTAAGTTTATTTCCTCCAATATTTCACACGTGAAAACTGGGACACATGTGGCCAAGCAATGTCGGGGTAGCACAGACTTCCACAGCCTGGTTGCTCTCCAAAAGGAAAGATGTAGAATCCTGCCCTTCCCTGTAGTCACTGGCAAAAGCAAAAGCACACTGCTGCAGCCAAAAGCTATTTGTGAGGAAATACACATGAAATAGAAGAGGCTGCAGCAGTTTGCTTTTACCAGAGCCTACAGGGAAGGGCAAGATTCTACTCCCTCCTCTTCTTTTCACAGTACAAGTTCTGTTTATACTTTGAACTGAGTTTTCAGCAATTGAAATCAGTGGAGGACAAAGGAGGAAAGTGGGAAGAGGAGAGAGAAATTGGGACACTTTTAAAACAGCTTAAAAAGTAAGGTGACAGGACAGTTGGGATATATGTAAAGTGGTAGATGTCTTCTTAGAGAGTGGAGACATGAGTGTTTTATGAGTACTACAAGGCCCAATTCCCACTTACTTTATAGTCCGGTTCTGGATCTAAATTCTTCACTCGGTTCCAGTCCCGGTGTGGTTCCCACTATGCTTGCGCCAGGTTCTGTTGCAGCGGAGGAGGTCACAGAGAAGGAGAGTCGCACAGAAGCCAGGGACACTGGGAAGGCGGTTGCACGGGAAGGAGGCCATGGAGACAGACTGGCCAGCAGGTACAGAGGGGCAAGGGACACTTTTAGAGGCCAATAGGCAGGAGCCATTGCAGCTGCTCCCCCCCCCATCACAGGGAGCAGAATTGAATCTGCCTCCCTGTTTCCCACTTGCGTTGGGGGGGGGGGCGGATTCGAATCTGCCTGGTTCCCACTTGGGCTGAATTGATTTATTTCTAAATAAATCGATTCAGCCCAAAAAACACCCCATTTTACCTGCGTCTTTTTGATGCAAGTTAAATGAGTAAAAACCATGCCCCCCCTTTCCAAATCGCTTCAGCAATTTGAATTAAGTTGGAACCATGGTGGTTTAAACCCGATCATTTCAAATCACGATCCAGTCTAAACCATAGTGGGAATTAGGCAAAAGGGGTAAGATAGAAATGGTCCATGAATCACACTCAGACAAGCCTAATGGCATAATGAGAGAGCATTTCCCTCCCTGTTCTTTCCTTGAAAGGTTATTTCCCCAGCAGCTATTAAAGAGCTTAATCAAGTTTTCAAGTAATTAATTTGCAATTTAAAACAACTAGGAATCTCAGCCTACAGACTGCAATTTGAAGGCAGTGAAAGACTGATGTTCTTGCTCTGTCTTAAGAGCATTTGTCGTCAATATATATTAAAGAACACTTGATTTCAAGAAAATGCACTGTTTCTTGGATAAAAAGTTCTCTAATGCTTCTGCTTCTCTTGAGTATGAGTTGCTTCCAGTGTGAAAAAAGAATGAATGAATCATGAAGGGCAACAGTCAGAACTTGGAAAGGTTCTTTTTTTGTGTGTGTTTCAGGTCCCAGAATCCCCAAAACAGCATGGTTGCATGTCCAAATATGTAATTTTTCCAAGATCTGCCAAAAGTCTGCTTGTGTCTATGTGTGCTAGCTGTTTGTTCCTGTCTATTGTGTGGACCCAGTGATGCAGTTACTTCAGCAAGAGGGCTAGAGAAGGGAGTCCATTCATCATCTTTCTGGTGCATCTTTCCTCAGTCCAGTTGCACTCCAGGTGTACTAGACTGTAGAATCCATAATCCCCAAATAACATGGGCCATTGTGGCTAGAGATGACAAGGCTTGTGGTCTACTCCATTTGGAGAGCAACCAGGCTGTGGAGGATCTGCTAGTGCTACCAAATATAAACGATTAAATTGGAGTGGGAATGTATATGGCCTCCTCTAGTTATTGAACTGTAACTCTCAACATAGCTGGTGATGAGGAGTGTTGGGATTAGCAGCTCAACAACATCTGGAGGATCATACAATTCTTATCCCTGGTTTTGGCTACATCTGTGTTGTAGAATCAATGCAGTCTGAAGCCGTTCTAACTGCCATGGCTCAATGCTAAGGAATCCAGGGATTTGTAGTTTTGTAAGATATTTAGCCTTCCCTGTCAGAGAGCTCTGGTACCACAACAAACAACAAATCTAAGGATTGCACAGAATGGAGCCATGGCAGTTAAAGCGATGTCAAACTGCATTAATTCTTCAATGTAGCAGGCATTGTGGTGTTGTTCCTCCCCCTTTCTGTCCTAAACTTCTAAGAACCATGGATACTATATGTTCCAAACAGCAGGTGTGTTGGGCAACAGCAACAACATCTGGAAATCAAGAGTGTATGCTTCATAAGAATTTATATTTTAGATACATTGTTTTAGACAGCAAAGCCCTCTTTTGGAGTGCATGCAAAAGCTAAGCATATTAATGGTGAACAAATTTAGGATACAGTTTGCGTTTCTAAACTTTCTTTGGAATGTGTGCTATACATGTCTGTCTTTAAATACATGGTTGTTCATGCATTAAGAGAATGTTCTATGTTTTATATGCTATGTTTCTTTCCACCTCTGTGGTGTTAGTAGGTATTAGTTAAAAAGCTCTCCGGGGACTTTAAAAGAGTTATATTGGGTTATAGGAATATTTCCTGTGTCTATAATTTTGCTTTGCGTTGTGTGTTACTTATGATTTAGAAATGACTGTGTGATTCCACGCTACATAAGTTAGCCAATTTGATATCAGTCTAACTGTAGTTTTGGAGTTTGGGATTTGTAGTTTGGTGAGGGCTAAGAAATGGCTGCTAGAGTAATATTATTATTATTGTATTCTCTTGTATCCCGCCTTTCATCCAATATAGGGACTCAAGGTGGTGATACTAATATAATTCTAATATAGTTCACTGGAGTTCTCTAGCAGGGAATACAAAGTACCTCACCAAATTACAAATCCCAGGATTTTATTGGATGGAGCTATGCCACTTAGGATGCCTCTACACTGTAGAAATAATCCAGTTGGAAACCACTTTAACTGACATGGCTCCATCCTACAGAATCCTGGGATTTATAGCTCAATGAAGCACTAACCCTCTTTGACAGAAAACTAAAGACCTAGGAGTTTATCAGACAAGGGAAACTGGAAGTATAATCCAATGGCAATCTGAATGCAATCATGGGGTTTCACGTTATTGTGTGATAGACTACCACACACAATTTTGGGCAATGGCAAGCTATTTTCGAGCAATGGGAGGTCAATCCGTACGCAATTCGAATTCACCTAAATTTGCTGAACTAGCGAATTCACATAAATGCATTGTGGCCCCACTTTCTTTTCATTCGAAATTAAGATAAATTCCTCCCATGTGATAAACTCCCTTGTAAAACTACAAATCCCTGGGATTCCATATGGTGGAGGTACAGCACTAAACATGGTGTAAAACTGTGTTATTTCTACAGTGTAGATACACTCTTATAGTTCTATCAGACTGATATATCGGCATAGTATAAATACATTTTCTTTCTTAAGAGCAAAGGGGCAAGGAAGCAGGGACTTCTTCATGGAACGTTGCAGGGGAATTGGGGGGGGGGGTATATTCAGGTGGACACCTGGTATCATGGTTGCTGCTCTCAAAGACCCCTTCCAAGGGTATGAGTCCACATTTTGTTAAAAAAATAAATTCAGTAAATTCAGAAATAGTTTGAATTTTGTGTAGAGGTTTATTTTCTTTTTAAAAATCCAGATGGAATTGGACTCAAGATGGAATAGACTTATGAATGAATAGACTTATGAATAGACATGAACACATATAAAACTGACACAGACTGAAAACAGATTGATTCACCCATTCCTATTTATACATTGCTTTTATTTATCATCAACTGTTTAGGGAAATGTGTCAGCTGAAAAATGGAATACATAGGACGCAGCCGTGCTTAAGAAAATTACTTGTAAAAATACAGCTTCCAGAGTCCTCTACTTCTACTGGTGGCGAGGGGATTCTGGGCGTTGTAGTGTCACACCATAAATTTCCAAGCTCCATAAAAATATGTGAAGAGATTAACCAATAAACTAATGTTTATTTGTTTTCGAGGTTTCATTGCATTACAAAATAGTGGTTGCTTTATGTGTGCAGCTCAGAACTGGCTTTTGCCCTCTCTGACTTGCCTCTCAGATAATGCTGCTGTAGTTTTTTTCTATTGTTATCCTGAAAAAGTTTTCTCTAAAAAACCCACAGGAGAATAAGATGCAAATATGTTAACATTTAATGTGTTGGAAGGTGCATCAAATAATAGATTGACAGTTTTATGGGAATATTTTTTTAAAAATTAAATAAATTTAAATATGTTTCCAGAAAGGAAGTGGTTAAACAAAGTGCTAAATGTATGCTGCCATGGATTGATGAGCAGCTCCCACATTGGGAAGCTGAAGCATAATTTCCCTTGACCAGCTTTATAAATTGGGGAAATTGTTCAAAGCATGCAGTTAATATCTCTTGGGCTGCCTGGTGCAATTGCATTTAGGAGCCAAAACATTCCTTCTATCAACAGTATGATTTTCAATATGGGATTTTGAATTCAGTCCAAAGATTTGCTTTTACTCTGGCTGGTTATGGGTAGGGTGATATGACATTTCCAAGAAAGTTGAAATGGTGTGCAAAGCCCTGACCCAACAGCTAGAGTGATCAGATGTCCTAACCACAATGGAGGATAAGACACCACAAAATGTAGGTCATTCAAGCAAAATGTACGACATTGCAAAATAAAAGCTGAAAACACTAATATAAATGTAAATCCATGCTTAGTCATGCACAGAATGGAGAATTCTTCCTGGACAAAAAGTTGAAATGAAGGACATGTCTTGGAAAATGGGGATGTCTGGTCACCCTGCCTACAATCTTTCAGTTGTATCCCCCCCCCCCCCCGAACTTCATATCCTTCCCACCATAATGATCATGCAGTATTTCTGCATTCAGTCCCACAACTAAACTTACACTGCATGGTTTCATGCAGCAGTATGTACCTGCCCAAAAATTGAAGTCTTCTGAGGGAAAGTGCTATATGGTCCTGCCACTGAGATCAATGCACTGTGCTGGGACAAGGTTTTGTGCATTTCTGAGCAACATCAGTCTGCTGGTCACTAGAGATGGGATTAATATTCTCTGTTACTCATTTCCCAGAGGTGAGGTTTTGTAGTTTTTGCATATCCAAAATGTTTTGGGAAATCATGTTGCTCAGAAATGCACAAAACCGGCAATGGTTGCACCAAAAATCTTTTTTTCCTCCAGATTCCTAGAATCATAGAGATGGAAGAGACCACAAGAGCCATCCAGTCCAACCCCCTGCCATGCAGGAACTCTCAATCAAAGCATC
>NC_056524.1:16999142-17015727 GCF_019175285.1 Sceloporus undulatus
AGCATCCCAATAGTGGCCATCCAGCCTCTGTTAAAACTTCCAAGTAAGGGGACTCCACCACTCTCCGAGGGAGTGGTTCCAGTGTCGAACAGCCCTTACTGTCAGGAGTTCTCTAATGTCAGGTGGAACTCTTTTCCTGGAGCTTGCATCCATTGTTCCGGCCCTATTCTCTGGAGCAACAGAAAACAAGCTCAATATGACATCCCTTTAAATATTAAACAGGGTTATCATATCCCCTCTTCACCTTCTCCTCTCCAGATAAACAACCCCGACCCAGTCCCTAAGTCGTTCCTCTAGGGCATGATTTCTAGACCTTCACCATTTAGTTCCCTCCTTTGGACATGTCCTGTGTCAGTTTTCTGTGTGTCTGGAAAACTGATAAAAATTTTTGTACAACCCTTGCAATTATGCATCAAAAATGGGATCTGAAAAGGGTTTGTTCTTTTTGTACCAAAGCACTCTTTTCAGAATCCCACATGGGGCTCATTCACACTGTGTTTTTAACCCAGTTTGCAAGTGCCCGTTCACATTCAAATTCATTTCACCCCTGAATGTATCAGGGGTGAATCAGGGCAAACTGGCAAAGCCCTCTTGACCTGGGTCATTTTGAAAAGTTATTTTAGACCCTGTGCAGACAGAACTGTGGGGCCAGCCTGAGGGCGGAGTTGGGACATAGTGTCTACACAATGCATGCCCAGTCTCCGCCCCCAGGCACCATGCACCACACCAGAGTCATGGTGCTCTTCTGGTGCTGCGTCCACACTGCACAGCGCCAAGGAGTGCCTTCAAGCACGGTGCTGTGGCTATCGTGGTTTCCAGGGCTTTTTGCAGCTCCTTTTTGCACCCTGGAAAGGCCGATCAGGCCCTCAGTGTGCAGTTGCCGCAGCCCCAATTGGGCTCACCTGAGGCGGGCTGCATGTCGCCCTTGGGATGGTCTGCAACCCTTTAGTAGGTCGTTTCAAAAAAAGTTTGCCCAAATGTGAACAACCTGTTGTTCACATTCAGGCAGCCGGGAGGGAGGGCCAATAGGCAGAGGGTGGGCAGAGGGCTGGTACTACCCACCCCAAATGTCCTGCAAACTGCCGTAGATGTATAAATCCTTCATGCAGCCATAGGGAAACACTACAACCATGGATCTATGCAGCTAGAGCAATCCCCCCCACTACGCCCATGGCTCTCACCCATTCATGCATGGTCCTGAGATCCTGCATGGAGTACAGGATCTGCCAAAGTTTAAAAAGAACACATGCCACACTAAGCCCCTCCATGCCCCCCTCCCCTTCCCCGACCTCTGTCTGATTGGGAAATGGGAAACAATTCACCAGTTAAGTGGGGAAACAGCTGCACAGTGATTTAAAAGGACCCCTTTGACAGCGCAGGAAATTTAAAAGCACCAGCACAGAGCCCCACAGAACTGGCACAAGCTGAGGGGTGGGGGGAGGAGGCAGCCTGGAAGACATTTGGGGGGGTAAGTTCCATTTCTCTACCCACTCTGCACATTGGCCCCCTCCCAGATGCGGCTCCCATCACATTCATATGTGAACTTTAATGGAACACAGACAGATTTGATCATGAGAAACATAGTGTGAACATTGCTTCGGTTCGAATACTTCCACTGTTCAAAAATATCTAGTTAAGAAACTGGTTTACCCTAGGTGTGAATGAGCCCATGGTTTTCTTGTGCCAACCGGCTCTGTGTTGTGTGGCGTGCATGTGCGCTCGCATTATGCAAAAAAGTACAATTTCATGCAAAACCCCCATGATATTTCTGTGCAGATAGTTTCTGAAACATGTTGGGATATGTGCATTTCTAGGCAAGTAATATTCATTTTCCCCAATCAGGAGAGGGGGATATAATGTCATATAAAGACACACAAGAGCCAGTGTTATGTAGAGGCTTGAGCACTGCAGTATGACTCTGGAGATCAGGGTTTGAATCCTGACTCAGCCATGGAAAGCCACTAGGTGACCTTGAGCAAGACACATGCTCTCAACCCCAGAAAACTACATGATAAGTTCACCTTAGGGTCACCATAAGTTGGGAACAACTTGAAAGTACACACAACAACCACCACAACAAAGATTGTATAAGAGAATAATCTTCATTGCTTGTATTATTGTAATTTTTAAATAGAATTAGAGGTAATATGATCTGAAATAGAGATAGTTTTGTAAAGTTCTCCCCAGCTTTAAATACAATTGTGTTATAGTCCAGTGAGACCAGGTATTCCACCTAGGTCTCTCCTAATAATTAGAAAAAAAGAAAACAACATTTTAAGAGAACTGTTTAAAGTCTTTTAACATGAAAGCCAACACACAGAACACTATCTTCTTCCCATGGGCTGTCCATGTGTTTCCATTTGGCACTGGTGCTTTGAATAACACAGCAAAGTTCAGCTGTGCAGGGTCATTGCACTTGAATCAGTGCAAAATTAATCTCTCATTCAACACTGATAAATAAAGTACTTAGAAATGAAGTAGTAATCTATGTCTGTGGTTAAAACTCTTCTCCACTCACTTGTGATCCCAGAGGTCACCCAGGTTTACCAATTCTACTTTATATCTCTTTGCTGCAAAAATAAATGACTAAATAATATGCACTTGTCTGGATGGGACTACTGGTGGCTTCTATGTCAGTGGGGCGATGAATCCACTTTATTTGGGTAGTTGTCTGAACATTAAAGGAGCTATCAAACCTGCTGAGACTGGTTCCCAAAGACTGGTTCAGCACCTTGGAGAGTGCTTTCTCTCCCTCTCTCTGCTTTTTGTGTGTCTAGTGGGCCCTCCACATTTAATGGGATTAGCAATGCAGGACTCCCACAAAGTGGGAAAACCATAAATTATTTTGTTTTATCCTGAGCGAACACTTCTCTAGGAATCTGTACATCCTCCAGCCCAAATCTGTGGTCAATATCTGCCAGATTGGAGGACCTAAAAATTCCTATACAACTATTCTCTCTAGGAATCTGTAGGTCTTCCAGCATGACTTCTTGTGGACATTGCCCATAGAGTCACACCAGAGGACCTAGAAATTCCTTAATAGAACAGATTAATCAAATCCACATAAGTCAAACCTGCAGATGTGGAGGACTGACTGTAATCTATATTTACAGTAATAGCAATAGCAAGTACATTACATTTCTATTCCACTTATCAGTGAACTAGCACTCCCTGGGTGATTTACAGTGCGCCCACACTATATGCAGCTTTCAGCTTATTCTGAAGCCGTGTGGGAAAGGAATGAATGGTGTGCATGTCCTTGGTGCACGTGCCTGAGCCCCATTATATTCAATGGGGCTCGCGCATAGGCAGTTTTTGCCTTATGCAAGGGGGATCCAGGATGGATCCCCCATGTAAGGCACTGTACAATGTACAGTGTGTGAGCCAATTGCCCTCAACAAGCTGGGTAATCATTTTACTGACCTACGAAAGGATAGAAAGCTGAGTGGACCTTGGAAACCACTTCTAGGATCAAATTTACAGTGTTGTGGCTGCAATACCAGCATTTAACCACTGCGTCACCAGTGCTCCTTAAATTTAAAATGTTTAAATTCTGATAGGACCTGCCATGGGCTACACCAGTCCTCAGAAACAAAACTGGGAGTGGCTGAAGTCCACTTCCAAATGTTTTGTTAAACCCATTTATGGGAATGTGGTGTTGTTACAAAACAAGCATGGGGAGGCTGCCCCCTATTAGACTGAGTTTTAATAATAAAAAAAACCTGTCCAAGGTGTTAAACTCTGTCCTCCAAATATGTTCAGCACCTTGCATAGCTCCCACCTTCTCAATCCTCATCTGCCTATCCATATCCCCACACATGAAACCCTAGACTACATCTGCACTGCAGAAATAATCCAGGTTGTCACCACTTTAACTGCCATGGCTGAAAGCTATGGAATTCTGGAAATTATAGTTTGTTTTGGCATCAGAGCTCTCTGACAGAGAAGGCTAAATGTTTCACAGAACTACAGTTGCCAGAATCCCATAGGATTTAGTCATGACAGTAAAAATGGTGTCAACCTGGATTACTTCTGCAGGGTGGGTACAGCCCTAGTCCATTAATGACCAAACTCTGGCCTTCCAGGTCTTTTTGACTTCAGCTCCCAGAATCCTAGACCAATGGCCAAGATGGTTGAGGCTTCTGGGAAGTGAAATCCAAAACACCTGGAGGAACAAAGTCAAGGAGTTACTGCCCTAGTTCTGAGGACTGATTCTTAGTGCTGACCACTGGAATTAAGAAGAGAAAATAGTCATCTGGTGCTAAGGGTATGCACTTTCCTTGCATATATGGCACTATTTAGTGGACCTGCAGAAAACTTATTTACTTGGGTATCAGGCAAAAGAAAATAAGCCAATAATCATTATGGAGCCAACTGAACATCAAGGTGAGGCCACAAAATTGATTTTCCTTAGCAACCATATATAACTAATGCTTTTGCTTTTCTCGAAAAGCTTCTATAGACAAGTATTTTTCTGAAAAGACAAAACCTGTTCCCATTAATGAAACCTTCTTTCCTCCTTGTTTTTCTTTGCTTTCATAATTCCTTAGAAATTTAACAGGCGCAGAAACTGGTCCAAACCCTGAAGTGCTCAGCATCTATATTGTAGCCTGAAAGGAATTGGAAACATGGTAAGCCTGTTTTATAATGGATTTTATAATGAAATACTTTCTCTATATTAGGTTGATCAGAAGGTTTACCTAGTTTGTCTTCACCAGTGGAGGTATGATCTGTAGAATATGAAAGCAAGTTTTCTGCACATGAGAATAGTTCTGACAATGCTTTTTAAACATCAGATGTAGGAACAAGTAACTGGACTTGCTCATTGTGCTAGCATGGTTTAAATCTATATTCATGTGAGTATATGTGTAAGATGAATGCGTGAGTTCTGACTTAAACCCAGAGCTGAAGAACCGAAGAACCAAGGAATTGTGCTTTAAACATAGCTAAAGGACCAAACAAGATGGTTCCGCACAGAGCATTGATGTGACAAAAGTATTTGGCAACCGAGGCGAGGAAAGTCTGAAAACTTGGAAGCTGAAGCGGGGTGCTGTCCAGGTGTGACGAACTATGACCGGGAAGAACCTTATCTCCTGAGTCGCCATGATGAGGAACTGACAGGACAATGGAGAGCTTTGAACAGAATGAGTTGCTTTGAACACGGACTGATCTGAACAACCTGTCTCTCCTCCCAAAAGAAGAAGTTGAGTACTGTAATGGGCTGCAATATTGCAAGACTTCAGCAGCCAAAAGCCAGAGAGAAGAAAAAGTATAAAGACCCTGGACTTTCATCTCCATTTTGTTGGCATCTACCGCGGCAATGGTGTCATCCCCAGCCTTCGAGAACAGATCAAATGTTCGGCGAAGAGGAAAGTGTTTTGTTGGTGTGAGTTATGTATGAATTTGTGAGTGAAAGAGCTCTTGATAATCAATGGTTGTGATTACGTGTGTTTCAATAAATGTTACATGCATGGTGTTTAAAACCAAATTTGGTGTCTCAATGTTCTCAGCCTGCTGTGAATAGGTTCCATGGAGGGAGAGTTTTGCATTACACGCTCTCAGGATAAACAGGTTGCCCTTACAATCTTGGGCATAACATATGATGGCTGTGCTTCACCACCCTTCTGCTCAATACCATCACTGTGCAACTGTTTGATTCTCTACCAGACTATCTCCCTAGTATCCCATTTTACAATGGAGAAGGCATACTGGATGTTTCTGCAGTCCTAGTGGCACACTGAAGGCACTGAAAAATAGTTATGCCTCATCCAAGAATGTGCAACCAAATGGCCTGAATTCTGTTGGTTTGTCCCAACTAGAGTGGACCTATTGCTTGAACTGTTGAATGATGAGTCAACACATCTGTGCATCTAAGAGATTCATCAGCTCTTCTGCAGTATAGAATAACAATAGGCTTTGGACCCTTGTGAACTTGTTACATTTGTGGAATTCCAGTTGTATAGTCAAAAACTGCATCCATATCTAGAAGAGCACTTGTCAAGTTGTATGACACCAACAGGAATCTAGACAAAGTAATGACTCCTACTGGTTAGTGCTAGTTAGATTAAAGCCATTTACTCAATTGGTTGGTATTTATTTATTTTACATTTTCCAAAAAAAAAAAAAAAAAGCACTGTGCTTCAGTGGTTCTGGTCTGCTCTCTTGGACAGTTTCCAGATAGGGGATACCTGCTTCTCACAAAAGATAGAAAGAAAGAAAGAAAGAAAGAAAGAGGAAAAGGGGGGAACAAAAGGGCTGCTATATGGCATACAACAAGGTTCCATTCTATCCCCAATGTTATTTAACATCTACATGAAACCACTGGATCATGCAGAGGCATGGGGCAGGGTGCTATTAGTATGCTGAGGGCACACAAATACACTTCTCCATGCCTTCAAAAGTAGCATCAGCTATGGATAGCATGTCTCATCAAAATGAATGCCTGGAGGAGGCACTGGATGAGGAAAAACAAACTGAAACTGAATCCAGACAAGATGGAGGTGCTTATTGTAAAGGGTTCTAATCTGTGTGTCAACCAATTGTGGACAGGGTTGTAGTCTTCCTGACTTTTGCAGCCTGGGAATCCTTCAGGATCCATCACTCCAGCCACGAGTATTTATTATCAGCTTTGACTGTTATGCCAGCTGTACCCCTTCCTAGATCTGATTGACCTAAAGATGGTAGTGCAAATGCCAGTAATCTCAAGGCTGGACTTTGAAATGTGCTGTACACTGGTCTACCACTGTATCAAGTTCAGAAAATACAGTTAGTACAAAACATGGCAGCCAGATTGGTTATTGGGATCCAGGAGTCATCTTATTACACCTGTATTAAAATCACTCCAGTTGCTGCCAATTAGTGTCCAAGCAAGGTCCAAAGTGATCACCAAACAGCAGACACTAATCCGCTTTTGCTTTAGCCTCCCAGCCTGAGGCCTGCCATCAGCAACAGAACAATACACATGCAAATCACTCCTGCATTCCCAGGCTCACACAGTATATATATACTCAACTTTTTCCAGGCAAGCATTCTCTTAAGATGCCAGCCACAGATGCTGGTGAAACGTCAGGAAGAAACTCTTCTAGAACACAGCCACATAGCCCAAAACCCCACAAAAAACTAAGGTACAAAGTGTTGGTTGTTACCTTTAAAGACCTGCATGGTTTGATTCCAAGTTACCTATGAGATCACTTTCTCCTGTTTAATCTGTCCCATATGCTCAGATCTTTGGGGACAGACTTACTTCATTCAGCCAGAGCTAAGCTGGTAACTGTTAACCAGAGGACTTTTTCATCCATTCCATCGGTCCATCACCCATTCCATCGATCCTCCACTCGGAAGAGGAGGAGAGGAAGCACCTGTGTTGGCTCCTGGGGCGTTGGCCTGGCAGGCGGTCATGGAAGCTGTTTTTGCCTCCTTTGAACTTTGATCTGTCATAATTGGTTTTTATTAATTGTGATAAATTGTAGTTTTGATGTTTATTATGTAATATGGATTATGGTTTTGACATATTGTAATTGCTATTTTTATGTTTTTTCTATCTGGTATTATGTTATGTTAAATATTGTTTTGATGTGGACCTGTGCTGAGGGGTTGGGGGAAAGGATTTTTTATGAACCTTGTTTGACTTGTAATGTTCCTATGTTTTCCTATTGATTGCCATTGTATTGATATATTGCTTATTGTTATTATGAGTTTGTTTTTATTGTATTTTTATTATACTTCCACTGTTGTTAGCTGCCTGGATTCCTCGTTGATTGGGCGGAATACAAATCAATTATTTATTTATTATTATTATTATTATTATTATTATTATTCATCAGCCACCCCAAAATTTTTGGAATGACCTGCCAGAAGAGACTAGACAGCTAGATGCACTATGTTTAAAACTACATTAAAGAAACGGCCCATCCCAGATGGTTTTGAATTATCAGTTTTTGAATTATGAATCGGTTGCTTTTAATACATGTGCTTTTAAAACTTATGTTATATTCTTTCAACTGATTTTTTTAAGAGTGTTAATCTTTTTTACCTGTGTTGTAGTCTATCGTTGCTATATTTTAAAGGTATTCCCCATCGTGATCCACACAGAGAGGTGAATAAGAAATAAATATTATCATTGTTATATTTTTTTTAAATTGGGATTTTCCCAGGGTCTGTATAGCGCTACACTTATTGAATAATTTTTTTTCTTTTCCCTGTTCTTAACTTACTGGACTTTAAATAAAGTTACCCTAGACATTATGATCCCTTTATTGAGAAGCTAATATTTAACAAAAGATTTACTAGAAATCTCTGGCGAGCACATAAATGTTCATTCTCTGTTATAATCAACATTTGCTTTGGTGGACACCTGGTGTGCTGAAAGCAATTATGTTTTGGTTTCCAGGAACATGATTGTCTTGGCTTTATAGGTGGTAAACCTGGTTGAGAAACTGGTGCATTTCACAGGGGGAAGAAACTGAACTATGACACTGTTTATGACAGGATTAACTAGGATCATCAGGAAGACTCTTCTTAACTTCTCATTTTATTTTTTAAATCTTTTGGACAGTATGGGATGTGTTGTCCATTTCTTGCCTGATACCATGCTAATAAATTGGGAATATTTGCCAATCATTTTCCAGACTGATTGGTAAGCTTACGTCTGTCATTTTAATATGCAACCTGGAAGCTGACTGACTCATATACTTTCATAACAGGATATCAGCTGGTGTCAGAAATACAGAACTTAGTAGGATGTTTAGTGACCTGCAAGCCCCACTGTGCTTGAATCACATTTGGATCAGGCACATCAGAGAAGAGTATCTTTTCCTTACAAATAGAAATTATGGGCAAACCTCCATGTAAGCCCTGATAGTAACTCCTGGAAGAAATCTAGAAGAGCTCATCCTTACTTGTTTGGGGCTGAACAAAAATGCCCCCCCCCCCCTTTTGAGGTGCCATTCTCTAGTCTCAAAAGTCTGTGATTTGTGGTGGGGAGCAGGAAGTTTGAAATTGGAGACACAAAAACAGGATATTGGCACAACTATCATGGAATTCTGGGATCTGTAGTCAACTCGCCCACCCCAGAAGTACTGTTATCTAAGCTCAACCCAAAACTCACCAAATATAAAGTGATCTTATAGTTCCTTTGAGACTAACTGAAAGGAAAAAGCTGGTAGCATGAACTTTCATAGACCTGAGATACCAGCTTCTTTGAGTTAGTCTCAACCATGCTACAAGATCCCTTTGCATACTGATTTTCCAGACTAACAAGCCTATGTCTTTGAATAGTACAAAAGTCATCAACATTCCTGGCTCTTTTCTGTCACTGTCCACCATTTTAAATTCCCTTGAATGCGCAGGAATGAAATAATGGGCAAGTGGATTTCAACTGGCATAAAGATGATATCCAGCTGTTCCGGGAGGAGTCTGTGGCATCCTAGACTTGTATTGGGAAACATACTACTAGCAGAAAGTATTGAAGTTTTGGAAAGACTATTGAAGAAAGTCAGGGCAGAAAGCCCAAAGGCAGGTTGACAGCTCAATGTGAAGAAAACAAAAATAACAACAACAGATGATCTACATTATTTTTAAGCAGATGGTGAAGACATTGAAATAGTTCAAGATTTTCCATACTTCAGCTCCACCATCAATCAGGGTGGATAGTGATATCAAGAAATCAAAAGAAGACTTGGAAGAGCAACTCTAAAAGAACTAGCCAAGATCCCGAAGTGCAATACTATCATTGAATACTAAAGTTAGGATGGTCCATGCTATTGTATTCCTCATTTCTATGTATGGTTGTGATTAAGCTGGACAGTGAAGAAAGCTGAAAGGAAGAAAATCAACTAATTTGAGATGTGGTGCTGGAGAAGAATATTGTATACTGCTTTTAAAAAATATCAATAAATGGGTCCAAGAGCAATTCAGGCCCAAACTCTCCCTGGAAGCCAAGATGTCTAAACTGAGACAGTTGCACTTTAGCCACATGATGAGGAGACACAACTCTTTAGAAAAGACAGCAATAATTGGTAAAATGGATGGCAGTAGGGAAAGAGGATAACCCATTCCAGATGGATGGACTCAATCAAGGAAGCCACGGCCCTGAGTTTGCAAGACCTGAGCAGGGCTGCTGATAGGGTGCTTGGAGGTCTCTCATTCATGGGATAAAGTTGACAAAGGCAGCTAACAACAAAAATATGCTGCTCAGATAACAGAGTTCTATAAGATGAATTTTAATGGGGGGCAGGGGGAGGAAGGAATAGCTCCCAGCAAGATCCTGGCAGCCTTTACCTTGCTTTCTTCCAGTGTTTCTCACTTCAGAAGGTAGAGACTGAAATTGTGAAAAAAAATTCTGAGACATTTAAATTTAAATCCAAGAATGCAGGTAAATGAAGGTAAAAAGAAAGGGATGATGGTTTTTTTTTTTTTTTTTTTTTTTTTTTATTTGGGGAAGCAATGGTATAACTTGCAGAAATATTATTAGGAACCTTGTATTGCTAAAGGCTGACACTGTTTCATATACTCTTACAGTCTTACCATTATAGTTAGAAAATTTGAATTGTTTCTGGTGACTCTCTGAATTCTTGTAAAGTTATATATTTGCAAAATGAAGCAATGGCAACTTGGCAAATATTGTATCATTTTAAAGATTGTAATTCATTAGGCTCTTCAGAAAAGAATGGGGAGGGTTATCAGCTTGAGTTGACTGGTTCTATGCTGAATTAACACAGGGGCATATTTGGCAAGAGAAAAGTAAGAAATGAATTATGGATAAACTGGATAGTAAACATGGACTACTTCTTAGATTTATGATAACAGTGGAAAGACCGCTGTTTGCTCCAATTTGGAAATGGACTGAGGCACCAATGGCGGAAAAATGGATTGTTAGGATTCCTAAAGTAGCCCAAATTGTCAAATTAATGTAAAGGATAAGCCAGTTGAAGAATTGTTTTTGAAAAAATGGAAACCATTTATGGATTTTGCACAACAAAGTTATAGCTCTTTGATCCCACCTTTATTGTGATGCATGCATCCTATGGAATTCTGGGATCTGAGGTTGACAGCATGTGGCTTGCTCAAAGTCACCCAGTGGGTTTCATGGTCTCTAGAGTCATAGTCATAGTCCAACACTCAAACCACTACATCACACTGGCTACCCCGGCATGTTTTAAAAGGTACAGATCTAAAGATGAAATTATGAGAACAGCTGAGATTGATTAAAATTAAAAATAATCCCTGGGGGTATTTTGGAAGAAATTTCAAGGGGCCTCTTTTCTTGTGGGGGTGTATTCTGGTTCTTCCCATGCTTTTTTCTGTGTTCAGTACCCAATGTTCTGCTAAGGCAGGAATGGCTAGGGACACATCTACATTAACTCAAGTATACCTTCCACCTCCAGAATGTTGTTATTCTAATTGCTTGTTTCAAAGGGAAGTTAATACAGTGGGCCCTTGGTATCTGCTGGGGTTTGATTCCAGCTCCCCCCTCCCCCTGCCGTGGATACCAAAATCCATGGATGCTCAAGTCCCATTATATGCAATGGCATAGTAAAATGGTGTCCCTTATATAAAATTGCAAAATCAACATTTGCCTTTTGGGATTTATATATGAGTGGCAAGGGCAGGCCAATGGAAAGTGAATGGAGGTATGAGTATATTGCTGAGCGTGTAGAGAATGTTGAGGAGAGAAGAAAAAGGAAGATTGGAATGAGAAGCAGGAAAAGAAGTTAGAGAATGAGGGAATGAGGAGAGCTTTAAGAGAGGGTGAAAGGAAGGGAAGTGAAGGGATGGGACAAAATAGGAAGGAAACTGGTAAAAGAGTGATAAGAGATGAAAGTAAGATGTAGGATTAGTGGAGGCTTTCCACTGTAGAAGATGGTTGGATGGATGTGTAAGAGCTCCGCTGGGATTGCAGTTAAAATAATTATTTAGTTTTTATTATTTTTATTTTTCAAATATATGTGACTAGAATATATTGCTATATTGTATCTGTTTATTGGATGTGTTGTGCGATTGTCTATGTTGTTTATTTCAAATGAGGGCGAGGAGGAATTTATAATTTTTGGAATATTTTGAAACCATGGTACTTTAATCAGTGGATAAAAAAATCCATGGATATGGATGGCCAAATGTATTAGTTTTCCACCCATTAGGTTGCTGCTGCTTCGTTATCTGTGGATTTTCCAAATTTTTATTTTAGAGCAATGAAATTGGCCATTTTGGTTGACAAGTAACATTCCCTCCCAAATACTTCATTTGCATTTGATACTTACTTCTCTTTTCCAGTTCTGTTTGGTGCTAACAGCCTAAATGCAATTGCTAGTCCCAAAGACATTAAACCCTTTAACTCAGTCGGATTTACATGTATTTTGGCTTACTGTTTAGCAAGCACTTCAATGAGTCTACTTGTGCTGGGATTATTAAATGAATTTAGACTACTTCCCCCCAGGACTTACTTCCTCAGTGCCGCTGTCTCCCTGTTGGTTGTTTTTTCTCTCTCATTTGTGGATTAGTCACATGGAAAATGACAATCAGTCAGGAATCTCACATCAAATGAGCTAATGTCACAGATATAACATGATGTGGCTATTCAGATCATTCTTTCATCCAAGTCATTGATAAAGATGTTGAATAGCACTGGTCCCAGGACATAATCCTATGGCACACCACTAGTCACTTCTCTCCAGGATGAAGAGTAGCCATTGCTGAACATCCTTAGTGCACCCTTAGCCTGCTAACCAACTACAGATCCACCTAACAGTAGCATTGTCTATCTAGCCTATATTTTACTAGCATTTTTGCAATAATATCATGGGGAAACTTGTGAAAGGCTTTATTGAAATCAGAGATATAGCCGTGTTAGTCTTTAATGCTACAAGATCTCTCTACTTACTGAAATCAAGATATGCTACATCCGCAGCATCCCTCTCATCTGTAAAGCTCATAACTCTATTTAAAAGAGAGGGGGGGAGAGATAAGATTAGAATGGCAAGACTTGTTTTGGGGAAACCCATGTTGACTTTTAATTATCATGGTATTCCTTTCTAAGCACTTGCAGAGATGTTTGTTTAATGATCTGCTCTAGAATCTTTCCTGGTTGGGTGACAGATGGCCACCCAATCTCTGCTTTAAAACCTCCAAAGAAAGAAAGCCCACTACCCTCCAAGGCAGTCCACAGTTCTACAGTCAAGAAGTTCTTCCTAATGTTTAAGTGGAATCTCTTCTTCTGTAATTTGAATCCATCAATTTGTCTTCTAGTGTGTGGAGGAGCAGGAAACAATCTGACTCCATTTTCTATATGAACATCTCTTCAGATATTTAATGACAGCTATCATATCACTGGCACCAGAACCTCTCTGATCCTGTAGCTATCATATCACTGGCACCAGATCCTCTCTGACTAACCAGAATCAGCTGCTGGCTATATTTCAGAGTAAGAAACTGGCAAACCACCTGTGAGTATTCCATGCCTTAAGAAAAACCTATGAAATTCATGGGGTTTCCCTTAAGTGACAGATAACTTGAAGCACACACACACACACACACACCATATCACCTTTTCAGCTTCTTTTCTTCAAGCTAAACCCACCTCATAGACCTTGGTTCCATAAGCCACATCTCAAACAGCCTGGCATTCAGACCTTTTACCATTTTCATCACCTTCCTCTGGATGCATCCAGTTTGTCTGTATCCTCCTCTGGACACAGTACTTCAGGTGAGGTCTGCCCAAAGCACAATAGAATGGTAGTGTAACATCCCTCAGTCTGGAGACTATATTTTTGTTGATGCAGCCCACAAATGCAATGGCTTTTTTGGCTAGCACATCACATAATTAACTCATTTTTCACATTAGTGTGTTATGTACTTTGAAGTTCATTTGTTTCTGCAATGATCTCCCCCCCAAAAAAAAAAAAACAGACAGAAGATGCTCTGCTGTGCATCCCAAAAAGATTTGCAAAGAGTTTCTAATTGCCCTTTCTTCATGCAGAGACACAGACTAACTTAATGATGATCACCAACCATTATCTATTCTACTGGGAAATTCAACATTCATAGGATGTCCGCTTGAACAGTGCTGTGTGTCTTCTGATAATTACACTCATGTGCATGTAAGAATTCAGAGCTTTTGATAACAGAGCAGAGATAAATTATTTTGAATTGAAAATCAGCAACAAAATAGGGGAGAAGCAGGAAAGCATCTCCCAGAAGCGGCCATAAATCGATAGTTAAAATGAAAGAACAATCTGGAAAAAAATGCTTCAGGCAAAAAGTGCTTGTAGACTGCTTGATGGCTTCACCATACAGGCAACATTTCACTTTTCATTCCCAGAGCAGAAGCGTCTGGATTTTTTCTGAGGGGAGCAGAAAGGGTGGAAATAAATGGAAAGCTAGTTTGAAACTACCTCAAAGAAAGAAAGTTCTTCCCTTAGAACTAAATGGAGAACGCCTAAGAAATTATTCAATGAAGTGGGGTTCTTTTGTCTTTTAAAAGCAAAAGCCCAGCCATGTGTTATTTTGAAGTTTTCAGCCTTGTGTTGGATGAAAATTTGGAGTCTGAGAAAGTTTTTATTTCACAATCATTTCTCAGGCAGGGAGGAACAGCCAATGAAACTCAATAAAAAGAAACATGAAATCTCAAGGGGTTTTTTTAAGGCTTTAATTTGCTGAAAGTGCTCAGTGAGTTTTGGCCAATGAATTATTCTATGGCCTTCTTAATGGGAAATAAAGTTACAAGAGCTACAGAGGCTTCCAAATGTCATTGAGCGGTAATGGCCTCTGAAAATTGATTGAATTGTCCATCCAGGCCCCAATCTTTGGGTCAACAACTATTAAAGGTCTGGGTTAAATTTGTGTGTGTTCATCCATATTGGGGGTGGATTTCTGCTGTCATTTCATTTTTTCTGTGTGGCTGCCCATCTTTAGCACCTATAAACCAGGCAGTTACAAAATGGTCTTTTCCTATACTGGGAACAATAGTAACAATTGAATTTGGGTGGTGCAAATGGGGAAGAATTTTGTTCATCTGTTCTGTTAGTCTTATTCAATCTGTGCCTACTAGTAAATGAGCACCTTTGGGAAAAGAAAACAATGGTAGTTCCAACAGGGATAGGTGCTCTGGGAATAATTCAGAACCAACTGACAAGCCATCTGAATGAAATCACCAGAGATAGGACCACAATAGCAAAACTACAAAAAGTGATTTTACTTGGAACGTGCCACTTTGTCCAACAATATATTATTGATTCCTACATTATTGGACAGAATCCAAATCACTGAAGGTCCAAAATTCTAGTCAGTAAAACTTGGTAGACTGTAAAAACAAGATGATGGTGGTGGTGGAGCTACACATTCTCTTGCTGTGACTTACCTTTGATAGCAGTTGGGAAGGGAAGGGAAGTAAAGTTTTACTGTGACAAGAGAAGTAGGAACTCTCCCTTCTCCATTAGTATGACTTCAAGCCAAAGTAAGGAAATATAACCTTTGAGGAGCCATAGCTCCCAAGATACCCCAGCCAGTGTGGCTGGGAAATTCCTGCAGGGGGCATTTTCAAAAAGTAACATTTCAAAGCTCTATTCTCTACCAGTGGAAAAGCAGAGGGGTTTCTCAGATTTGAGCAAAAGTATTTATCTTTCCGTAGGGTAATCATGATGTAGAACCTATCTATTTGTCTTCTGTAGTACCAGAAAACCATTTGTGTGACAGCCAAGAACAGGGAGTGACTGTACGGAGACATTCTTTGACTCTGTCTCATGATTTCAAGCACCAAGTTGTCCTGGGCTATTATTCCCTGTTCCCCTTTTAAAATTGCTTCTAAGGACTAAATGTCTGTGGTATTTCTAATGCATTGCATCTATTACTCAGATGAGAAATGTGATTTATGACAGCAAAGCAGACTTAGCAAGTTGAATGCTTCCCATCCAAACTACATTCTCCTGTTTTTGCTGCCAATCATTCCTATTCTTCATTCTTTGTTTCAGCAGCTTTCCAAGCCATTTGAAGAATTAACAAAAAACCAAAAATCAATAACAGCTTTGTCCCTGAATATGCCATCCTATGTATCAAAGGCTGTGATTAGGGAAGGAGTGATGAGGGCAGCAGGTGCTCTCCTGATGTTCTGGATTACAAGTCCCATCAGCCCCATCAAGAATGACTCACAGCCAGGAAAGGATGGGGGCCATAGTTTAAAAACATTGAGAAAACACCACTGGGTTCTTTTCATATTATACAATTGTAGCACTATGCATCTACTTAAACTGTCATGGTTCCATTTTATGTAATCCTGGGCTTTACAGTTTAGGGATGGGTACTTAGAAATTTCTCTGCAAGAGATTTTTGGCACGTCACCAAATTACAAAGCCTAGGATTCCAGAAGATGCTAACATGGGAGTTAAAGTGGAAGCATGGTTTTGTAACTGTGTAATGCAAAAAGGTCCCTGCAGATTCCCTATATCTACCTTAGATCAAGTTTGAATTTTCAATGCCAATTTGTTGTTGCTGCTGCTGCTGCTGCTGCTGCTGCTGCTGCTGCTACTGAAACTGGACAGCTGATTTGACACCACTTTTCTAATTTTTTTAAAAAGTCTTAAGGGCATAGGAAAAA
>NC_056524.1:17015752-17023450 GCF_019175285.1 Sceloporus undulatus
ACGAAGGTGGAGACAAGGAAGAGAAGATGTGGTGGGACAAAAGAAGGTGATGATAACGATGATAGTAAGCCGCAACAATGAAGTATCATAGGTTACGGAGTTGGAAAATACCCCACTGAACGTCCAGTCCAACCTCATTCTGCCATGCAGGAACTCCCAATCAAGCAGAGAAGGGAGCCAGACCATCATCATCATCTCATGGGTGGGTGTGCAAAGGGAAAGGGAATCTTCCTGCTTGCTCTTCTCCGCTAAACTACACCTTCTCACTCCCATCTTCAACCCATGATAATGATGATGATGATGATTCATCATCACCATCTTTTCTCCTTCCCTCTCCACTTGCCATCCTTCTCTACTGGAAACGAAATGAGGAAGAAGCAGGTGTGAACCTAGTAGTCATCATCATCATCATCGGTGGGTAGGGAAAGGGAATCCTTGCACTTGCTCTCCTCTGCAAACCCTGCTTCTCTCTCCCATCTCCACCGATGATGATGATGATGATGATGGTGAGCTGGGGGGGAGGGAATCTGGGATGTAGCGGAGGCGAGCATGTGGGCAGGCTTCCCTTTCTCTTGCCACACCCACCGATGCGCCGTGACCCGCTTACTCACTGATTAAGCTGTGCGGCTCGCGGGGATTTGGAAGGAAGAGGCGACGGGCGTGTTTCTAGAGGAAGGGAGAGGCGAGGGTGGGATCAATCCTAGAACTGACCTCTCTCCTCTTTTGCTCCCTGTTTCGCTCTTTGGCATTGGCCTGTGGCTTTATAGCACCCAGCAACGGAGCCAGTAGATGCTCTTTGTGGCAGGAAGGAAACTTATAAGAAGAGCTTTCGGAGTGCAAGAATCATAGAAATTGACAAGGCCACCAGGCCAACCTCCAGAAGACACAATCAAAGAAGGGACCCCCCCCCCTCCGTCTATATGAAAACTTGGAAAAGTTACTTTTGGGTCTCTGCAACCAGTTTTCGAAGAGAGAATCAGAGAGACCTCAGGGTTATTCGGTCCAACCTCATTCTTGCCATGCAGGAACTCACAATCAAGCCACCACCCAGTAGATGGCCATCCAGCCTTTGTTTATAAACCTAAGAATCAAAGATTGGAAGAGACCTCAAGGCCATCCGGTCAACCCTCCTGTCATGCAGGAACTCTCATCAAAGATCCCCAACAGATGGCAATCCGCCTCCTAATAATAAATAATAATAATAAATTTTTTATATTCCTGCCTCCACAAAAAGCAATTGGAGTGGCTTACAAAGTTAAAATATACAGTCCAAACCCTCAACCCCCCCCTTAAATACAATTAAAATGTGGAATTAAAAACATACTTAAAAAAAGTACAATAACTGTGGTGAAGTTGGAGGTCAGCAGTTAGATTTTCCTTCGATGTCCAGAGAACTATTTCTTCTTAAAACCTCCAAGAAGAAAGACCTCATATCCACTGCCAACCACTCTTACTGCCAGGAAGTTCCTCCTAATGTTGAGGTGGAATCTCTTTCTTGTAGTTTCATCATTTCTTGAAGCAGCAGAAAACAAACTTGCTTCACTCCTCATATGAAACCCCTTCAAATATTATATCGGCTATATATACCCTTACCCTTCTTCTCCATGCTAAACATACCAGCTACCTAAGTCGCTCTTCATAGGGCATTGTTTCCAGACCCTTCACCATTTTGGTCGCCATCCTCCCGCTTGTCAATGCTCTCTGAATTCTGGTACCCAGGACCTTACACAATATCCAGATAGGTCTGACCAAAGCAGAATAGAGTGGCATATAACTCCTTCAGTCTAGACACTATATTCCCTTGAGCAACCTAGCATCATATTGGCTTTTAAATTGCTGCATCACACTGTTGACTCATGTTCAACTTGTGTGGTCCACTAAGAGTCCCAAATTTCTTTCATATTCACTGTTGTCAGCTAGGTCCCCCCCCCACCCCCCTTTATTAGCTTTCATTTATTTGTGGGAGCAGCCATGAAAAGGCTGTCTCTCCTATCCTCACCAATGACGAATCCTCTCCTGCACCTTCCTTGCATGCAATCTCCATCTCTATAAAAAATTATTGGCTATGTACTGACAAGAGAGCTAGCATAACATAGTGGTTGAGTGTTTGGACTATGGTCCAAACACACATGCAGAAATAATCCAGTTTGGCACCATTTTAACTGCCTGGCTCAGTGCGAGGGGATTCGGTATTCCTTGCCTAAGAAAAACCCTCCAAAATTCAACCAGCAACTTGAAAGCACACATGAATGAAAAAACTCAGGCCATTTGTCATCACAACAACTCTGCTCACCCTGCAAAGTCGGGCCTTGCTTCCTTGGCGAATCTATTCTCTCTCACATTTCCCCCCATCTTTTTTAAATCAGCAGTGCCTTAATCCTCTTGTGTTTTCTATAAACTCGAAATCTTACCAGCAGTGTTGTCTCAGAAACCTCCTCCTGTTATCTGCCATTTAAAATATGTTTCCAATGAATTATGGCACACACACATTTTGCGTCTGAGAACCCCATTTGGTTTCCAGTATGAAAGTGTCCATTGCAGTTTGGAAATTAACTGATATATTATTTCAAAATTTCAGGAATCTGCCCAATGGTTGGCATCACCCGGTGTGCAATTCGTTTGAAATTTTCTCTTTTTGTCTCAGAGGCCTCTGTGCATCTACCATTTAAAATATATTTCAATGAGTTATGATACACCCATTTTTGCTTTTTGCCAAGGTGTTATTGTTCAACTAGCAGTGTCTACCTTGAAGTCAAAAGTCCATGAATTACTGTATCCATGTATCACTGAATGTAATGACATAGTGTGACATCAAGAATAGCAAAATTAAATTATACCTTTAAATTGCAGATCAGATCATACACAGCCTAAATGTATTTATATGTAGCTAGTTTCATACAGTTAAAGTGAAATTTGGTAAGATGTGATGTTTTTAAGAAAAATGAAAAATTTAATTTTTAAAAACTAAAAACTGTGGGGCTTCTACTTTCTTCCCACTGAGTTTTGCCCCATTTACACCATCTTTTCAGCATTTTAAAGGGATGCAGAATAACATCACAGCCCATTTCTGCCAAAAGCAGATGTTTAGGGACCAGTAGTGGTCACCCTTCCCTTAAGAAGGCATCCGCTGTGGTCAGCACCACCTGCACCTTATTGACACCTCTAAATCTGCCACAATTATGGCAGGGGCCACTTCTTTTTCGTTCAGGAAACTCCACATTTTGGAATTTTGATTTTTTTTTTTTACTTTAAAGTGGACACTGCCAGTTGAACAATAATAGAAAACACTTGGCCAATTTTGAAGCACTTAATACAATGTTCCAATAGGTTGAGGCAGGCACAGACAGACATGCTGATCTTTATTAGGAGAAAAAGCCTTTGTGGACTGCTGCCCAGTGCTTTAGATGCATATGAAGAAATGGGCTGCCGTCCATGAAGATATGCAATTTAATCTTGTTCATCTTGAAGTGCTAGAAAGCTCCTTGTTCCTGTCTTTTTTGGCATTCTCCTGGGCTTTAATGCCACATAACAAGGTAACCAGTGATGCCCTTGTGGCATAAAGGGGAAATAATAAAGACCTTTAGGATATGTAAGAATCATAAATCCTAGATGGAGAAACTACAAGGCCTCCGCCAACCCTTGTACACAAGAATATACAGTTAAAGCACTCCAGACAGATGGCCATCCAGCCTCTGCTTAAAAACCTCCAGAGAAGGAGACTCCCCCTCTCCAAGGCAGCATATTCCACTGTCAACAGCTTTACCTTCAGGAAGTTCTTTTAATATTTAGGTGGAATCTCTTTTCTTGTAGTTTGAATCCATTGTTCCACCTAGTCTCTGGAGCAGCAGAGAACAATCTCACTCCAATTCTGAATATGACATAGCTTCACATTTAAACTATGATGTCACCTATTAACCTTCTCTTTGTCAGGCTAAACATACTCAGCTTCCTAAGTCATTCATAGGGTATGGTTTCCAGACTTTTCCCATTTTGGTCACCCTCTCTGCGACATGCTCCAGCTTGTCAATATCACTCTCAAATGTGGGGCGCCCAGAACTGGACACAGCATTCCAAGTGAGGTCTGACCAAAGCAGAATAAAGTGGATATTATTTTCCCTTGATCCGAACAATCTCGTTGATGCAACCTAAGATCATATTGGCTTTTTTTAGCTGCTGCATCACACTGTTAATTCATGTTGAGCTTGTGGTCTACTAAGACTCCCAGATTCCTTTCACTTGCACTGATGTCAAGCCCAATGTCATCCATCCTATATCTGAAGTTTTCCTTTTTTTTTCTGCCCAAGTGTCACACCTTACATTTCTCTCTATTGAAATTCTTTTTGTTAGTTTTGGCCCAATTCTCTCATCTAATCAGGTCATTTTGAATTCTGATCCTCTGGGGTATTAGCTACCTTCTTTTCTAATTTAGGATCATCTGCAAATTCGATAGGTATGCCCTCTATTCCATCATCCAAGCCATTGATAAAGATGTTGAATAGCGCTGGACCCAGGACAATGCCCTGTGCCACCCTGCTAGTCACTTCCCTCTAGGATGAGGAAGAGCCATCGGTGAACACCCTTTTTGGTTTGGTCTGTCAAGCAACTACAGATCCACCGAAAAGTAGCATTGTCTAGCCCACATTTTACCAGCTTTTTTGCAAGAATATCATGAGGGACATTGTCAAAGGCCTTATTGAAATCAAGATATGTTACATCCTCAGTATTCCACTCATCTGCTATGCTCATAATTCTATAACTGGAATTACTGAACTGGACACAATATTCCAGGTGAATCTGACCAAATCAGAATAGAAGGGTACTATTGCTTCCTTCCATCTAGACACTACACTCCTTTTGATGCACCCTAGGATCATATTCATTTTTTTAAGCTGCAGGACGTTTTAAAAGGCATAGGAGAAAAGGGTCCAGAAAAAGGTTGACACTGCTGTTGAGCATGCAAAAATGCCACAACACATTGCGTTCTTTAGAGAACTTTCTTTTATGAAGTTTTCACCACTTAGAGTTTACAAAAAATTGCCACAGTGGTAAAAGAGAGAAAGAAGGAGGTGGATGTCTGAATCTATTCTTAATTGTGCACATTGGCCTTCCAAAGCCAATAGCCAAAACCCATTCATCATCCATTGTTTCTCATCCATAAGAGAAGCTCTACTGAGGAGGCCAAGTTATGAGAGTTATCTCTGGGACACACATTCAGATTGTTATGGCAGCATGCCCTAATATATTTGGCAAGGACATGGGTGGGTTTTGAAGCTGCTTCCCATAATATGGATCTTGCAAGGAAGGCTCCATATAAACTTCCTTGATGTGAAGATCAATGCCTCCAACAAGCCCCTCCATATGTATGGCACAACTTTTATAGGTACTGCCACCAGTGCAACCCGAGATGACATGGATAAGGAAGGAATAGCCTGCATGGTCATCTGGAACATGTGGAAAAACTTGTGAATGACACTCCCACAAGGAAAAAGTGCCAGGAGGAGAATGGAGGACTGAGCGAGGGAGGCCCCTTTAACATCTTGTGCCCTCCTCCAGCCCCGGACCAACTCAGCTTGGGTGTTGGCCCATAAAGCCTTGGGCAATACTAAGAAGAACATTTCTTGTTGCTAATTTTTAGTCTCCCTCTTTTTCCGGGTGTTAGATTGTAATCTTTTATTGTAAATCCTTAACGGTAATGTTGTAACTTGTTATGCTGTATTTCCTTTATTATTTCATTGTTTATTGGTATCTGCTTGTTATTTTTTGGAATGGTGGGTTGGAAATGGGGAGTTCTTTTTGATAATTATTGATCTGAATGTAATCATTAGTGTTAGGCTTTTGTCATTATTGAATTGTTACTATATTATTATTATTATTATTATTATTATTATTATTATGTTTTTGGTATGTATTGCTAAGTTACATTTGTTTATTGTTTTATGTTGTTATTGTTTATTGCTATTGCTTTGTATTTCCCTACTGTTGTAAGCCACCCGGATTCCCAGTGATTGGGCGGGATATAAATAAATCATATTATTATTAAAGTGCATGTAATTTCGATCCACTCTATCTGAAGGAGTGTGTTATCCAGTGCAAGCCTATTTGGGCATTGAAAGCTCTTCTTTCACTGTCACCATCCTTAGCCATTGCTGGCAGGCTGTGGAACTGCCTTGCAAGAAAGCAGTGGCAGCTGAAGGCTGAAATCAAAGGAAATTTCCAAGCTCCTGAACCAGATGGCTGCCATGTCAATCGGACAATGGGCTTCAGTCCATATGTTAAAGGAGCCATGCAAAAAAAGGTTCAGCATCTTGGATAGCACCTTTAAATCTGGATTAAAGCCTAGAATAGATTTAACACCCCACTGACATGGGAGCCACCACTGCTTTGAATCCCTGACCACACTAGGATGGACCAGCCATGTAAACATCATGGCCCCAAAGTGGCCAAAAGCTGCTTCATTTGGCCCATCTGATCTGGGCCAATATTGACTAAAGAAAATCTTGGAACAATTTTTTTAAAGATTGGAAATTATTTATTATCTCCCCCCCCCTTTCTTTTTTACAATTCCACTGGGACTATACATCATGTTGCAGCCTTATCAATGGAATAGTGGGCAGGCTAGATGTGAATTCCTCTTTGGAATGAAATGGGGATGAAAGAAAGGACTCTTTTAGTGGAGGCAAGCTGTGTGGCTGAGGCAGCTCAGTGTATGTATAACCAATCTGATTAATGCCAAGCTTCAGTCATAAGGGCTGTGTTTATGTTGGCGTGAACAGCCCTGAATCAAGCAGTCTTGAATCAAGGAGCAGTTCTGAGAGAGATGAGAAATCTTAGGTAATGAATTCCTTAGGCTTTCTCTTGTGGCTCCAAAGAAAGCAGAGCTTGGACAAGTTACTGGGTTTTTGTCATTTTTGTTGTTGTTGTTGCTCTTTTGGATTACAATCTACAGAATTCCCCAGCCCCCCCCCCCCCCAAAAAAAGAAATTTTGTAAAGTCTGGGAATTAAGTTCCTCCCCCTTCATTAGTTCCCCTTACCTCCTATGAATGGCCTAAATAACTGAGATAAGGTAATCAAGTGCAGTAAAGACCTCTTTAATCTCCTTTATCTCCTTTCTTAAACAGGGTAGAGCTCTGGATTTCCCCCCATCCATATCTTAATTAAGAGCCCATGTAATCACCTCATCCTCTATCTTAACCATCTCATCTTCTCCCTTAGCCACCGGTGTTTCAGAACTAATCTTGGTTCTTTATAGAAAGTTTCTATAATGCAATATGTTCTGAACCAATATATGAGAAGAACACACAGCAGGAAAAAAGTGCTTGTATTTCTTGCTATAGTGAAACTATTTGCATATTTGGCTGCTGCTGAACCCCTAAAAATAAGATGTGGAGGCTTTGGTCAGTATGAGATGCCTGCTGTTTAGAATAGTACTTATTGATGCCAATGGGAGCATATGTGTCTAAAAATTAAGCAGGGGTGCATCCAATTTGATTGGCAGTATGGCAGGACAATAGATTAAAGCATGGATGAGGAATGGTACTCAGACTGAGGGCATGATATAGACCCTGAAGTGCCAAAATGCTTTGGGATTTTTATCATTAAAGAAGAATCTCTAGATTCCTCTGTGGACACCTTTTTGCTACAGTCTTCTCAGAAAAGGCAAAGGGTGCTCAACCTGAGGATAATGGAGCAGAGGACAG
>NC_056524.1:17023550-17029798 GCF_019175285.1 Sceloporus undulatus
GTACAAAATGGTGGTGCCCCTTCCACATGGGGGCCACCATGATGACATCACGACCGCGCCACCTCTATATGGGGCGGCGCGGACGTGACGTCGTCGCTCTGTGCCAGGGCGCTTAGTGCGCCCTTTCCATGGAGCAAGAAGGAGCTCCGTTTCGGAGCTCCTTCCTGGTTTGCATCGCTGGGCGATGGCTGCACCTAGCAATGCAAGGGAGGCCCTTTTCTCCTCCTCCCCGCAGCCTGGAAAGGGGTGTCCTTGGGGCTTCAAGCCCCAAGGACACCTCTTTCCAAGCTGCAGGGAAGCGGCCTTTTGCCGCTTCCCCGCAGCCTGGAAAGCAGCAGATCGGGGCCTCGGAGGCTGCCGGTCTGGCAGCTGAGGCCCCGATACACTGGGGAAAGCAGCGCCTACAGGCCGCCTCAAAGGGGCGGTCTGTAATGCGCCATTGACAGATCTGAGGCAATTTCAGTTACAGAGCATATTAAAAAATATATAGCAATTCAAGCAGTTTTGTGTGGTCACCTTCACCCATTCATCTTCTAACTAAAATATTCCTGTTCCAAGGTTTGTTTCTCCTTTCCTTTCCATACCAAGTGTACCAACTGTATTGACCTTGGCCATTCAAAGCACATTTTTCCTTCCCTCACATCTGCTCATTAGGCAGCTTCAAGAAAAATGAACAATCTATCCTCCCAACATCAACACTGGTAGAGCATAACCCATTCAGTATTACAAATAATATGCAAAAATTCAAAAATGGAAATACTTAACAGGATGCAAGGCTTAATTTCAACAAGGATAAAGGTAAAGTGATATATTTAGGCAGAAAAAATGAAATGCACAAAACATCTGGCATGAAAGCAGTGCATGTGAAAAGGATCTGGAGGTCTTAGTAGATCACAAGTTAAATGTGAGTCAGCAGTGTGATGCAGCAGCCAAAAAGGCTAATGCAATTCTAGACGTCATTAACAGGAGTCTATGATCAGATCAAGGAAGGTAGCAATGTCACATCGTTCTGTTTTAGTCAGACCTCACCTGTAATATTGTGTCTAGTTCTGGATCTCACAGTCCAAGAGGTATATTGACAAACTGGAATGCCTCCAGAGGATGACCAAGATGATCAAATCCTTAGGGAACTGGGTATATCTAGCCTGGCAAAAAGAAGACTGAGAGGTGACATGATAGCTATATTTATATATCTGAAGGAGTGTCATATAGAAGATGGAGCTGGTTTATATTCTGATGCTCCAGTGACTAGAACATAAACTAATGGATTCAAATTACAACAAAAATGATTCCCCCTAAACATTAGAAAAAATTTCTTGACAGTAAGAGCTATTTGGCAGTATAACACACTGCCCTAGAGAATCTTGGGACTCTCCTTCTTTGGACATCTTAAAACAGAGGTTGGATGGTCATTTCTCAGGAGTGCTTTAGTTATGTATTCCTGCGTGGCTGATGGCTCTTGCAGTTCCTTCCAATTCTATGATTCAACAATTCTATGAAATTTCCCATATAGGGAGCTGTCTGAAGAGAGTAATAAAAGCAGGAAGCTGTCATTGCTCCATCTAGCACATGCCCATCTGTCTATTAGCTGTCCAACACTCCCTCTATTAACTGTCCATCTAGTAAATGTTGAAATTCTGAGAAGAACTGGGAAAGGCTGAAAAGTGGGAGAGCTTCAGCAGTGATTTTTGTTTGTGCTGAATGACAAAGGATGTTCAGAATGGGTCTCTGTGTGAGACGCATTGCAAGCACAGGAACCTGCAGCTTTCCAAAGGCAAATCATGATTGGATTTTTTTTTTCTGTGTGTGAAAACCTTGTGTAAACTAATATAAAGCCATTAAATTTCTTACTCAAATGTGCAGCTGGATTGGGGTGGTTAGCATGGTAACAATTTTTATAGATGTGCCCTTCATATGGTCTTTTACCTTTGTCAGACTTCTGCAAAAAGAAGACTGCTTCTCTAATAGCTTCTTAATCCTAGATCTCAGCATGCAAAGGGATCTTGTAGCACCTTTGAGACTAACTGTGTGAAATAAACAGTATGTAGAGAGATCTTGTAGCATCTTTGAGACTAACTGAAAGAAAGAAATTGGCAGCATGGCCTTTTATACACTTCAGTCTGCTTCCTCAGATGCATTTGGACGTGCTTCAACTTCTTTCACAGTTAGTCTCAAATATTCCAGACTAATATGGCTATGCCTCCTAATCATCAATATGAATTTTAATAGCCTATATGCACATAAAAATGAGCAGCAGCAAATGAAGCATAATAACAACAGTTTTGTTAGGGCAATCAAAGAGATAGTTAAAGCCATCTAGCTACATTCTAGATGGCTTCCTCCAGGTGTTAATTTAAATATATGATAATGCATACCTCCTGAGTTTGGCATGGGCATCTGGCAGCCTCCAGACCTGGGATACCTTTTCACCTGTGTTCTACAAGTAGAACTATACCATGTAAGGAGAGAACAATGTTGTACCCACTTGCCTTAAAGCCACTAAAGATGAGGAATTTGTCAGGAAATAAGAAAAAGAAGTCACAGTTCTAATTTATTACCTCAGACATCCTTTGACTGCAGAGAGATTCAAAAACGGGTGATTTTAAAAAAGAAAGAAGGAAAAAAGAAAATAATTTCTTTGCCTAGCAAAAAGCAGTTTTGTTTTGCTAGTTTCACTTTCTCACATAACAAAAATTGTATACCTTACATTTAATTTTACATTTAGCCACTCTGATAGCCTTTAGGGCTGAAGGGTGGGGTATAAATACCATAAATAATAAATAAATAATAAATAACTCTGAACCTCTTAAATAAAATCACCTGCTAGAGGAAAATCCACTTATTCCATGGAAGTGGTAGTATGTCTATACTAAGGCCCTAAGCAGATGAGCATGATTGTATGGTCCAAGCCCTTGCTATCCTGTCCCCAGGTCCTGACCTGGATCAGTCCCCAGGCTGATGCAATGATGGCCAGGTGTTTACACACCCACCCAACACCATACCATGGACACATTACCACTGTGTACACTGTACCTGCCTCCGCCATTGCATCTGCTGAGAAGACTCCTGTGATGGCCCATAAGGGCAGAAACAGGTTGCCTGGCTACTCCAACATCACTCCCATCTGATGTCATAGGGGTCTTCTCAGCAGAAGCAACGGTGGAAACAAGTATAGGGCACGTAGGGCCATCTGGTCTGCTGGCTGTTGCTATGGAGTTGGTATTTTTAAACTGTGTTGAAGTGCCTTTGGGCTGAGATTGGGCTGGATCCACCAGATCTGGATCTAGTCTGCCTGATCCCAGCCCGAGGCTAATATCTTGCATCATCTGGACATGATGCCATGAGGCCCAGGAGAGCACATTTCTTTTAACCCATGCATACAGGCCCTAATAGTTCCCACTAGAGCATTTCTCCCAGAAAGTGGCAATGTAGGTAAACTTTAGTATGGTAGCAGCCATCAGAACAGATTTCCCCACCACCAGATGTGATTTAAATGAACCGAAAAGAAAACTGGAGAGGAGAATAATCAAGTCAGTGGGAACAGAATTCACTATTAAATTCAGTAAAGCCCTAGTTCAAACTCACAATGCCAAAAATGTCCAGGCATAATTTTTAGAGTTGACTTCAGGAGATGAAGCATAGATTTTGGACTGAGGCTTTCAACTTGCTCCCCATGACAACAAAAACTGTGTGTTTGTCTTCTGCCTGACATCCTTTTTACTGAAAAGGCCAGGGGTTTAACCCAAGATCTTGTGCAAGCCAGGTATGAGGGTGTAATGACTGGGCCACCAGTCATTTGAGGACTCCTCTCAAACCACAAAGGGTTAAGCTGGGGGGGAGGTACATGCTGAGAGCTTACATCACATGCTAATGAGAAGTTACATCATAGCTGACCTAAGGTCCAACTGGCCAATCAGTAGAGCAGGACCGGGAATTTCAAGAACCTTCCACCGGAGGTCTTTAAAGGGCCTCTGAGACCATGCGGTCTTTTGTCTTCATCTTTCTCTTTCTTGTTTTGGGAGCCTGGCTGTTGAGCTTGTGACAAAAGGCAGGTTTAAGGGATGCGGTTGGAGCTAGGCAATGAGGACCAGCTCCTTGCATCCAAAAACCCATCAAGGGCTGCAAATCCCATCTCTGTGTGAGTAGTTTAGGAAATGTGTTAGCTAGTGCGTCCAGGCTTTTGTTATGTTTATCTTTTGGCTTGCCTGAAATGAACATCTTGTAACTATGCCTTCTGTGCCTGCAAGGCAAGGAGGCCATGCATGAATGATACCTTGCTCCTCTATTCTGTCTAGCTAGAATAAATACCTTTCTTTAAAGTATCTGCTGTCTCTGTACTCCTATACATGTGCCTTATCTCGGTTACTGCTCGCTCAGGTTAGCAAGGGAAGGAATTTAAGTCCTTAGCAAGTCCCAGTGTGTGCTAAGGGGAGTTCATTGGAGATTCACTGGGTGGTGGCAGCTTGACTAGAGGATCTCAGGGGGTCTCATTCAGCTCAGCAGGGAGTGGGAACAGAGACCCAGGAGACTCTAGGGAAAATTTAAGGGATCCACTGGGGCTAAGGGCCAAGAACAGGGTGGCTGTTTGGCTGCTTGGACCCCAGGGATCATCACAGAGGGGCAACTATCTGCTATGGAACAATGGCCTCTTACCTTACAGACTCAATGTTCCAAAGTCAAAAGGACAAGAAATGTGCTTAGTGTTTCCTCCATCAATGTTTTCTTACTTGAAAATATAATCTTCAACTGAATATTGCATAAAAGTTAGTCTATTGTTATTGTAGAAAATGTTAGTCTGTTGTTATTGTAAAAAACAACAAATAGCCTCAGCCTCTGGTCCCATGAAAGACTAACCAGCTTTATTTCACATAAGCTTTCATGGACTGCAGTCCACTTCTTCATCAGATGCATGGAGCAAAGCCTCAGTTGGCAGATCTTTGAACACATGAATGGGGAAATGCAAGGGAATTGAAATGTGAAAGGTACATGCCAGTGATGATTTTACTGCAATCATTTAACAGTTAATGGATACTTTCCAACTATCCTAATTTGGTAGGAACAGTCCAAATTAATCCTCTGTCATCCCACTTTTTCAGCTGCTTAGCAGATGTCTCAGGTTCAATTTCTACCACTTTCCCCCTTTGTCTTCAGCTTATTCAATTGGTGCAAACTGAGTTCAAAGTGCCAAAGTAGTTTGCACTCAGTTAATTCAGCAGGGAAGGAGCAGAATCTTGACCTTTCCTTTAGACTCAGGCAAAAGCAAATTGTTACAAACTCTCCTGGTTTGTGTGTTCTTCCTTGCTAATAATTTTTGCCACTCTGATCATACTCTGATATTGCTTGGCCATGTGTATCCTAGTTTACATCTGTGAAATGTTGGTGAGTATGTTAATGAAAGGTGAGGAGACCCTAGCACAGATTCACTGATTAATGCATATATTGTGATGGATCATGGATCACAAGCAGTGAAAATTGCCTATGTAGTAGTCACAAACTAAGCAAAAGCTGGGTGATAGTTCTGGCAAATCTGCATAGATAAAGGCTAAATCTCTCTTAAAAAGGTAAATCCTAGAATTTCATAGCATTGAGCCATAGCAGTTAAAGTGGTGTCAAACTGCATTATTTCTGCAGTACAGATGAGGCCAAGTCTTAATTCAGAAGGCAGTAGTATAGATCAGAATTATAAAACATGTCCCCTTGAATAAATCCTTTCATGTCAACCTTCATATTCATGAGAACAGAAATTACAGCTCTGTTCTGGACAGAGCCAGGCTGAAAATGTGGAAATCCAAAATTTGCTCAAAGATGTTGGGAAAATGTATATGCAAAGCCTCTCACCCGTTCAGTTTTGTCTTCTATGGGGGAAATGATGATCCTCTGGGTAGATGGTTCTTGGTAGTCATCATTCTCCCACTCCTGCCACCTAAAATGCCACCTTGGATTTTAGCATCTTGCAAAAGGAGCATTGGAGGTGAGGAAGGAACATTTTTCTGGGAAAGGTCCACTCAAAACACAAGAGTACAAAATGCTTCATGTGTTACTCTGCAAGCAAATTGTGATAGCCATTACTTTGATAGAGATGAACCTCTTTGTCTGCATCTGATAGGTTTCTATTCCCACCAGTTGTGGAGATAGACAAGTTGGATGGTGCTGTGCTGCCTTCAGGTCTCATTTGTGAACCTCTTAGTAATAATAATAATAAATAATAAATAAAATCTTTATTTTTATCCCGCCCTTCCAGAAAGATC
>NC_056524.1:17029823-17035943 GCF_019175285.1 Sceloporus undulatus
TAATTCATAAATTTTTGAGGGAGCAGTTGTTTATCAGGTTTTAACTTGTATGAGGTCGCAATAAGCCCTTTCATCTGAGGGGCAAAATTTCTGTTTCGGATCAGTTCTCTCAGGGGTAGACTCACACAGTGGGAAGGAACTGCAAAGGTCATCCAATCCAACCAGATTAAGGCAGGGATAACTAAAAAGATGCATACAGAAGCTGCATTTATTGTAGCATGAAGGCTAGGCTCAGAGGCTATATTTTGTTAGCATAGAAGAATACTATGGCATCAGTATAGTTAGAAGAAGATTAACCTCCATTAGAGAAGCCAAGCCTCCCTCCGTCCACTGCCTTGGTCAGGGCCTTAAGGTAGAGAAGAACTGTGGCCCTCATCCCTTTCCCACTCCCACTCCTTTCTCCTTTTGTGTCGTGGCTTTTTGATTGTAAGCCTGAGGGCAAGGAAACCGTCCAATTAAAAAGATTGTAGGTAACAGCACTGTGTAATTTACAGTGCTTTATAAATAAGAAGGATAAACAACAACAACAACAACAACCACAACAACAACAATGCATTGCTACATTTACCAGACTGATAGAGAACAGGCGCCATGACCTTGAGCTCATCTATTGCACAGCAGGGAATTAATTCCCCACCACCAAATCAACAGTGTGAGAGAAGGCTGTGTGCATGCTCAATGACTGGCTGCACTAAAGATCTACACTTAACCATTTCTGAGAAAGCACAACTATTTGCACAATTATTTTTATGTAATGCCCGAACAGGACTGCAATCTTACGATTGCCAGGAAATTAAAAGGTTTAGTCTCACCAATGAATATTAAAGGCACTGGCACTGGCTGGAGTTGTTGGTGTCATAAATCTGTGTGATTCCCCATACACACGAGCTTGTACCTTTTTTGGAATGAGTATTTATTCAGTTCATGATAGCATAAGCAGAGTTGCACAGATGTAATCATGCCGTACGATTTTAAATTAGTCCCCAGCTAGAGGACAGTCACTGAATCAATTGGCTCTTCCTATGTTTGATTCACCATTCACAGAATGGTAGAATTGTAGAGTTGGAAGAGACCACAAGGACCATCCAGTCTAATCTCATTCTGCCATGCAGGGAAATACAATCCTGACAGATGGTTATCCAACCCCTGTTTAAAACTCTCCAAAGAAGGAGACTTTACCACTCTCCAGGGCAGCATATTCCACTGTCAAACAGCTCTTACTGTCAGGAAGTTCTTCCCAATGTTTAGATGGAATCTCTTCCTGTAGCTCGAATCCATTTCTCTGTGTCCCTGTCTCTGGAGCAGCAAAAAACTAAACTTGCTCCATTTTCAATATGACATCCTTTCAGATATCTAAATAGCTATCATATTTCTTAATCATCTCTTCCCCAGGCTAAACATACCCAGATGCTTAAGCTGTTCCTCAAAAGGAATGGCTTCCAGACCTTTCACTGGTTTGGTCATCCTTCTCTGGATGTGCTTCAGTTTGACAATTCAATTACTGAATGAATGAGTCTAATCCTATTAGGATTAAGGAACAGGATTCCGGTCATGCAGTTGTGTATTCTTGTATAGTGTGTAAGTGATGTGTCAGTGCCTTCATCATATCACTTGGATCACAGAACCAGCCCCTGTACATTCCCCAGAGTATAATGGGACAATAAGTAGGCATGTTGGCAAATGAACAATTGGTTACATAATGTCAATATTCAGCAGAAGGATGGTGTAACTACATAAGTGTTGGTATAACTCTATACAAGCATGATGTAGAATCTCAGACAATGTTTTAAATCCTAGAACATGGGAAGTAAGCCAGACAGGAGCAATTAAACTGGAGAAAGGAAACCGTTCAAGGATAAGGACTTTGTTCTTATTTACAATAACTCTATGAAACAGTTCTCACAGCAACAGATACCTTAATTGTGAAGTTGAAGGCCTTCGTGGCCGGCATTCATAGTTTTTTTTTGGCTATGTGGCCATGTTCTAGACACATTAATTTGTTACTTAATCCAAAACTTTAAAAGATTACAGGAAGATGTGTATAAAATAGATGGAGAAGCAGACTTTCAAAGATCATTGAGGAATCAACAGGAGATTACAGCTGGTTTCCACAGACCTCATGTGTCACCAAACTGAATGCAATGGTATGGGAATGCAGGTATGGGAATGCAGGTACGGGATCTGCCTAGAGACTCGGTAAAGTCTTGCTTTTGCTTTAATAGAAGGAGAAGAACTGGGGAGTATATAGACCACTGTAGTTTAACGGACCACTGTATATACCTGATGAGTTTCATTTTGCTTGGTTCAATACAAGTGCTACAGATCTTTTATTTGGGAAAAGTCAATGAAATTGTGCTGGCCATATGCAGCTCTGTAGCACAAAAAAGTAACAAAGCATCCTCCTAAGATCAAAAATGGATAAAATGCTTGCATAAAGCCTCAGAAATCTTTGTGTGTGTGTGTGTGTGTGTGTGTGTGTGTGTGTGTGTTACCCAAAGCACCACAGGGAGATGGCCAAAGCTCCTAGAATCCCCAACTGAATTTTTTTCAGTTGAATTCCCAACCATAAATGTCCCCAAAGCACTGCAGAAATGTGGTGGTTTGAGTCCCTTTATCCCTTCCTAGTATCCACGACACCCTCAAGAAATCCATGAAAAGTGGCTATTTTTAGACCAAATTCCAAATCTGGATGTGACATTAGGTCTCACTTCGAGTCACATTGAAAGCAACAGTTTGGCCCATGGGAGGTCATGGGAAGAATAGCCATATCCCCTTCACCAGTTGCCCTCTCCTGTTCTACAGAATAGACACCAATCAATATCTCTTACAGGTTTCTGGTAAGATTCTATGCTAAGGGGCCAGCAATTGTGTTTGAGACAGATTAGAGAATAGGAGAAGAAACATGCAATAGCTGCCAGAGAGGTAAACATTATAATGGAAGCATTGATAGATGCTTCTAGAAAGATGGTATTTTTTGGCAATCAGAAACACTCAAGACTAATAGAATCATAGGCCCAGTACACACTGCCTGCAAAAGGTGGGCTGGAGCCGGCTCTCTTTGCTGCACCACCACAACTGCTGAAGAACCGATCCAATTATCTATCCATGAAAAGGGTTCTTAGGCTCAGGCGTCAACATGGCTTGGGCTATGGAAATGAGCAACTGGATCTGGTGGCTGCCATTTTAATTTTCCCATGATTCTCCAGCAGTGCCTGGGCCACATTGTTCAAGCTTTCAGAGAGGTTTTTCGGGGATCACTTGTTGTAGCTGTAAGGGTGTGGAAGGGGTGATCCCCTTTAAGATAAATAATATTATGATCCACTATTTTTTGGTGCGTTATGTGAGGCTGAAAAGTATGGGAGATAGCAGCATTGAAAAGACAAAGGGAACAAGAAGAAAGAAATGTATTGCTTCATACTGAAAGGAGATTTGCAAGAACAGGTTGAGATGATTGTACTCACTGAAATGGCCAAAGACCAGCATGTAGCTCTCAGGCTGTACTGAAGAATGGCTCAGATCACACTGTGCAGCCTGCAAAATAACATGCCAATTGTCCTTTTGGTTCCAAACTAAGAGCTTTTCAGACTTTGCAAATGTCATTTGCCAATAGGGTTCAAATCTGTACCTTAAAAGTTTTCTATGTATTGCACTAAATTAGAGTAACTCCTAACTGGCCTAGCCACTTGAAGCTGTGTGGAATGCAAATGATGCTGGAACCATTTTGGACTGCCCTGGGGTTTTCCAGTGTTTGGTTATGGAGATGAGAGGAGGATGTTTGTATGTGACATAACTGTTCTTGCCTCAAGCCCCTTTTCTCATGCCTCTCACTGGCTTTTCTGCCAGCAGACGGTAGCCAGTAGAACAGATTATTCTGACAATAGATCTCTGAGAGCTCACCTGCCAGAAGAATTTCATAGAAATCATAACCTGAATTAGGATTACACTTATAAAAAGTTGACTTCAGGAGATGGAGGAGAAAGATTAGGAAAACTTCTTTAATTTCTCTCAGGTATGATTTCACTGTTACCCTTCTCTTCTTTCAATTATCCATTTATACAGGGTGCAAATAATTTTCTTATATACCGTAATAAACACCTTATACCACACTGTCAGGATGCCATTATCAGAAAAACAATTGAACAGCACCTTTGGCTGGACTTTATATATCATTGGAATGTTTTCATAAATTAAAAAATGACAAAAATAGGCTTGAAACATTGATTTCATTATTTGACTATCAGTGAAAGATGCATTTACATTAATGGAGCTGTTATGTCTTCCCAGTGTGTAATACTTTCGCAGAAGATTATAATGATGTAGTCTTACTTTTCTGATGCTAAACAAATTGCTATGGAGCAATGTGGGAAGGCAGTCTTAAGAGTATAAGCAGCAGCTCATTATCAGTTTGGCTCCCATGGTTCCAGCTTATATAACCTTGGGACCTATAGTATGGGGAGGACTTAAGACTTTTCTGCTACAGCGGTTCAATGCATCTCCTAAACTACAGCAGGTGAGTCTCCAGTAGAGAGCTCATCAGATACAAACCTAGCATTCCATAGATGGAGCCATGCAACTCAATTTCAATCAAACTGCTAGACTTTGCCAGTCTCTGTAAAGGAACCCGGTAAGCATATCTAGGGAGCGCCATTTCCACATAGTGTAGAACTATGGGTGCAGGATTCATGTGGAAAACCACACCTGTTATACAAGTTTTGGGTGATGGAGAGGAAAATTATCCCTCTACACCAGGAATTGGCAAGTACCACCCATGGACCACCTGTAGCCTCCAGGCGCATTTTCTGACCCCAGAGCTCCCAGGGGCCATTTCTCCCTGAAATATACCTCCAAATGCTCTCTAGGATGAATGGGGGCATTTGCCATGCCCCCTCCTTGGGCCATTTTAGGTGCAAGGCCTTAAAGACTAGTAAACCAGAAATGATTTCTGAGAATATGAAAATGAAAATGAGATTATGAAGCAGTTACCATGCCCTAAAACCAATTAGGAATATCATAACCATTAGCAGGATGCTAGCTATTATGTTTCATAGAATCCTAGGATTGGAGAGACCCCAAGGGCCATCCAATTCAAACCCCTGCCATGCAGGAATACACAGTCAAAGCACCCCAATGGATGGCATTCCAGCCTCTGAAAACTCCAAAGAGGAGAACTTTTAAACAGAGGCTTAGATGGCTATTCGTTGGGAGTGCTTTGATTGTCTATCCTGCAGACTGATTCATTGGATTTACCTCATACTGAAATTAATGGAATAAAGCAGTCATTGCTTAAGTTTCATTGATCTGAGAGGGAACTAAAGTCTCATTGAACTGCAAAATAATGCACTTTGGCACAACAACTGCTATGGCTTCATCCTAGGAATCCCTGGAATTAGTAGTTTGTTTATAGTGTCGAGCTTTCTGATAGAGAAGGTTAAATACTTAAAAACTACAACTTTCCAGAATCCCATAGTATTGAGCCATGCAGTTAAAGCAGTATCAAAATGCATTGTTTCTGCATGGTAGATAAGGCTGAAATCTAGATTCAGCCCCCTAAAGTTACAACAGCGGGATACACACCGCCATTAGTACTCTTGTATACGTACTAGGGTTAGGAAGGGCGGTGCCTTCCCACCCCCTAACCTAGTACTATACATACTTACAAGATGGCGCTGGCCCTTCTACATGGCCGTGCCATCTTTTTCGTACTGACGCATTAGCGTCCAGACGTTGTCGCGGCGCTAATGACGTAGAGCATAGCGCCCTTGGCGCTTCGCTACGTCATCCGTGCGCCGCAAAAAGCCCGAAATGGAGCTTCTTTTTTGCTCCGCGTGGGAGCCGCGCGGTTTGGATGCTGCGGCTCCCTCGCGGAGCAAATGGCACCGGCGGGAACGCCGCAAAGCGGCGTGTTATCCCACCACTGTTAAGTTCATAGGCTTACTCTCAAGTAAGCGCCATATTTGACTATAAAACTCAACCCCTCAGATGGGCAAATTTATAGTTGCAGCTTTGACATTTGTGGATTTGATTATTCATGGATTTGATTATATGTTCTCTATCGAATCTCAGGGTCTCTCAGTGAGACATGCCAGAAATTGACCAAAGAGTTGCAGTTGGAGGCCTAGA
>NC_056524.1:17035968-17038998 GCF_019175285.1 Sceloporus undulatus
GAAGGCAATGGCAAGTCCCCTCTGAACTAATCTTGCCAAGAAAACCCCATGATAGGATCACCATTACATGAAAACAACTTGGAGGCATATAAAAACAAGAAAATTCTAAATTTCAGTGAACTGCAGATACTCTTCATTGGCAAATACTGATTCACAGACACTGCTGTGAAAGTGTTTTAAATGTTTGACCTATAAAATAATCTGGTGAAAGGTAGATCGGCATAATAACTAGGACTGTGTTTAAAGTTCTCAGAGAAACTTTTTTAGTTCATTTGTACTAAATAAGGTGAAAAGAAAGCAGAAACACAGATGGACTGGAGAACTTCCAAGGTCTTTCAGGGACAACTTTCAAGGCCTGGCCTTATCTTTATAAAAGCCCCAAAATTTTATTTCTACATTTTTCATTATTATTTTTTAATTCCAGTGTTAAAAAGCAACTGCAACAGCCACTCTTCTGTGCTTAAAAGCCATGATCACCAATAGTGCAATGGAGGAAGGTGCTATTATTGAAGGATGGATTTAATTATCTCCCTCCTTTCTCTCACAACTGGGACCCAGAGCAATTCACAACATTAACCAAACAATCCATAAAAATCACAAAACATGTTGTCACAATTAAATAAATGGTGATATTTTTAAAACAACCAAAGTAAAAGCAAGTAAAAGCAAACTTGGAAGGGAATTACAATGCCTCCTGTTAAAAGCTTCTTCCTTGGCAACCAGTCAATTCCCAAAGACCCACCTGATTATTATTTTTTGTGGAAGGACAAGAGGGTGGAGGCACGAGTAACCATCCTTGGAAGTGAGTTGCTCCTAGACAGAGAGGCTGGACATAGCCTTTCATGATCTACGCAGTCAAAAGCTTTGCTATCGTCTATAAAGCACATACCAATTTTCTTTTGGAATTCCCTGGTGTGCCCCATTAGCCATTGCATGTTTGCATTGTGGTCTCTAGTGCCTCTTCCTTTCCTGAACCCCACTTGGACCTCTGAGATTTCTCTCTCCATGTATGATTGGAGTCTATGTTGCAGAATTTTGAGTATAATTTTGCTTGCTTGAAAGATTAGTGCTATGATCCTATAGTTGCTGCCATATTTTGTGTCTCCTTTTTGTGGATAGGGGGGTATATTGATGATTTCCATCTGTTGGCTATCGTTATGTTTTCAATGCCTGATGACATATGTTAGTTAGCATTATACTTGACTCTGTCAACATGGTTTACAGCAGTTCAACTGGAATATCTATTCCTGGTGATTTGTTTTTTGCCATTTCTCTTATTGCGGCTTCCACCTCGCATTTTAGAATCCGAGGTTCATCATATCATAGAATTTGGGCTTCGTAGTTATGCTTAAAATGGAGGACATTTTGAATTCCTCCTGGACAGAAGGTGCAAATGCAGGGCATTTCCTGGAAAAGGAGGACTTCTTGTTTTCTTCCCTTCATTATCCACCAGTTGTGCCAGAGCTGTTAGAGCAATCATAATGGAGTTTACAGATCAGCTAAGCAAAAGTTACTGAGACAAAGCAAACCCCTGGCATATGCACAGAGGCTTTACTTCTAAATGAGAAACTGTCTTTTGTCAGTCCATTCTTTAATTTCATCCACTTGAGCTTCAAACATGGAACAGAAATAAATAAATATTAAGCTAATTTCAAAATCCTATAATTATGTTTAAGCTAGCTAATCTGGTGGCTGGTTAATCCTCTTTCGTAGCTCTTATGCAACATGCATTAGAAAGAGAATATACAGGTTTTTGAATCTCTGCCTTTTTTGTTAAGGTTAGCCACAGTTTTGGATACATGTTTGGAAAGGACCACATAGATGGATGGAAGAATTCATTTTCCTCTTCCCCTCCCTCCCTCCCTCCCGTTTCAATAAAGGTCTGTCCTGGGCATTGAATTGAGACAGGGTGTGTGTGTGTGGAAAAATACCACACACACAGCTATAATGTACTTGGAAGCAAAAGAAAATTGATCCCAGGAGGCCACAAACATAGCCCTGGGCGGCGCATGCACTTTGCCCTCACTACTTTAGCTAGATGCACTGTAAGGACATCATCTCAGGGACTCTGCAGGTTCCTGCTTATGCTTATCACAGTATGTCCAACTAAAGGGAAATAATTGGATACACTCCCACTGATCACCCTGCGAATTCATTGTGTGTGAATGTGGGTGGGTCGGTGGGTGACTGGACAAAGTAGTTTTAGAGGGATAACATTGGGATTCATGGTGTTGTTGTTGTTGTATGCCTTCACGTCATTGACTTATGGTGATTCCAATCACGGGGTTTTTTTTGGCATGATTTGTCCAGAAGAGGTTTGCCATTGCCTTCCCCCAAGGCTGAAAGCATATAACTTGCCCAAGTGGTTTTCATGGCCAAGTGGGGTATCAAACCCTGGTCTCCAGAGTCATCTAGTCCAATACTCTAGCCACTGTGCCATGCTGAGTCTCAGGAGGTGTAGCTACAGAGATGTAAGTACATGTTATAGGTACATTTCTCAATAAACCATCTCATCCTACTTTTGCACTTGTTAGAGATGCTATAGATTCCCAAGCCTGGGTTTAAAAATGGACCTCAAAAAAGAGGTTACTATTACTAGTGTCCCTGTCCAGTTGTATACCAAAGACCAAAACATACCCTTCCCTTCCGTTGATAAAAGTAGTGAGAGCAGCAGCAGAGGTGGGTTTTTGTGGCAGGGATAGTTTGCTAACTTGATTTTCTGACCACTTGCCAATCTGTTCTAGGCAGATTTGGAAGATGGAATGGAATGTCTTTTCAGGTTTGTATCCAGTCTTAAGATCCCTTGACTGAACTAACCACAATGAAGGTAGTTTATTTTTTCTATGTGAAGAGCAACCAACAAGCCTGGATTCTTGAGCTTATGGTTTCTCTGGTTGTCTAAACCTTTCAGTTAAAGAAAACTATATGAGCTTTAGGAGGGAGATTGTCTGATTCAGGTTTCTATTTGACCATCCCATTTACTTACCTTTTTGTCTTCTGCCTATGAACGTGCCATGTACCTTTTTGCTT
>NC_056524.1:17039023-17150915 GCF_019175285.1 Sceloporus undulatus
TTTTTGCTCTTTCCACCTACAAACCTCCCTGAGATGTGGTGTAGAAGGATGAGGAGGGAAGGGTGTGGGGTAGATGGTGATCTTTCAGGTACTCTCCCAAAAGAACAGATAGGGAAAGTCTGTCCTGGCTTATAAGGAACCGTTAGATATCCTGTTGCGAAGGTGGGCTTTCTAATTGGTTGGAGTGCATAGGAATCACTTTGTAAGGCTGATTTCTGCCTCCTTAATGATCTCTATTCAAACAAGCCCGTCCAGATGTTGAGTAGGCTTCAGAAGAAACATAGCAGTCTGTTGCCACCCCAACTGTGGGTACAACAAGCATAGCAAAGCCCCCTTATATGGAACCCTTCAAGCCTCCATTGGGACGGCATTCCACAGCTGGGGTGCATGGCTGAAAACGCCCTCTCCCATGATTTCACACTTTGTGTGAAATCATGGTTGGATACCAAAGGACGCTCCTCACCCAGTAGATTCAATCCTCCGGACGGCACATCTAGGGAGCGGTGCTCCAGAAGCCATAGGTCTTTAAGCCCTTGAATTCAGCGTGGGCAAGTTTCTCGCAGCTAGTACAGTTCTTTTCGACTGGTTGCCATCTCTCTCTGGTTATTCCCCCCCACCCAATTCCTCCTCGCCACTGACTTGTCCAGGTGAAGAACAGCCAGCCAGAAACGCAGAAATGGCTCAAGCAAGGAATCACGACAATGAATTGTAATGTGTCTGAATTCCTCCAATTAGTACTCTGCTGCTGATCTGCTGGGAGGATGTTAACAGAGGCTTTTATAGCCCTCAATGTATTTTATAGCCTACCTGCAGTGTTGTGATTTAGTGGCCGTTTATGAGGGTGATGGAGTGCTCCTCTTACCTGGCATGCCTGCTGGCATACTTGATTTCCATGGCTGGACTGTGCCTGTTATTTGGATGCTTCAGTCAGAGATCTAAGCCATCAGAAAGCAGAAAGGGGAGTTAAGTTATTACAGTTGTTAATCATATCTTATGGGCATTTGTGCCATGTGTCCTGGATGCCTGGGGCATGTTTGGATTATGCTGTGGATAACAGTGGAATCCAATATTGATCTGTCATTATGAATCATGGAAAATTCGTAATCAGCTCAAGTGTTATGGGGTGACTCCCTGTCACATGGCATATGATGATCTAACTCCTAAGCATCTCAGGTCCTCAACACATGGAAAGCTTAGATCTGTGTGAGTATATGTTGCTCACCTAGTTTCTTATGAGTTAAAATGCCTAGAATTCATATATCTTTTTCTGAGTAGTCAAAAAGGTGGTGATTTACCTTGTTCAACCTTAAAACAAACATGCAAAGTGGACTAATAATACTATCCTTATGTTGAAGATGTGAGGAAAGGTGCTGAAACTGAAGAAACAAGGTGCATAGTGTAGTGGTTTATGACTGCTGTGAGATTTAGTGGTATGTACAGCAGTTGCAGTTCTCAAGTGGGAAACATTTGTACACTTGTGTAATATCCTTCACAGCAAAGATCAAGTATACAAATGTTTCCCACTTACATAAAGTTTGTAAAACTCATAAAAGGTCCATTCTCTTTGCCAGAGGTGTCACTAGGGGTTGTGGGGCCTTCAAATTGCTCCATGTGGCAACCTAGTGAGGGCTACACTACTGGTCCCTGTTGGTCAGAAATGGATTGTCATGTTTGTCTGCATCCCTTTAAAACACTGAAGAGATAGTGTGAGTAGGGTGAGGCTCAGTGGGAGGAGAAAGGAGAGGCCCCAGTTTTTATTTTAAAAAATTAAAGTTTAAAACTTTTAAATGTAAAAAAATTTTTTTTAATTTTCTTTTAAAAAATCACATCTTACCAATGTGATGTTTAACCACATGAAACTACATACAGGTAAATACGTTTAGGCTGTGCATAGATATTGTAATTTAAAGTATAATTTTAATTTTACTATTACAGTTCATACATTGATATATGGGAATTATGATTTATGAGTAACATTAGTACAAAAAACATTACTAAGGATTCTGTATGGTGTGGTATGGGAGGAGGTCAGTGCAGGAAGTGACACCTTGAATTACTACACCAGATGACACCAACCCTAGTGACATCACCGCTCTTTCCCCCTACTGCAGATCTACATCTCAATGCTGCTTAGCTACGTTCCTATTCCCTCAGGACATACATTTCTGTAACCCAGTTCCATCAGCGTATGTCACGAACAGATTCCACCTGAGTCTCCAGCTTAGGCATTACTTGTGGACATGTTTCATTGAAATATCACCAATATAATGAATTTTTTTCAAAGCAAATTACTTTGCTTCAGGGTAGATAAAATCAGTGTATAATGACCCACAATTCACACACTATATAATACTGTATCTGTGATGTGTGTGTATGGTTGTGCTAGACTTCACCATGGGATGATAGTGTCCACAGTGAGTATAATATGTAGGCCAGCACCAAGGGCCAGCTCATACACGTTTAGCGTATGCAACAGAACTATATACAGTGCGCCCGCGTCATACACAGGTACAACATACACAGCCTTCTCCTTATGCTGAAAGCCACGTGCCAGAAGGGACAATGGCCCATGGCCCATTGTTTTCAATATCTATCTATCTATCTATCTATCTATCTATCTATCTACACATTGTATTCTGTTAACATCCTACTCCTGTGCATACTTCCATTGATGAGACTCACATCTACTGAGTGCTGTCATACATGGTGGATCTTGGAGCTATCTCATTCACAGGGTCACCATGAGTTGAGGTTGACTCAAAGGCAGTTAACAACAGCAGCAGCAGCAAGAATTTTGGAACTAGATTGGTCATTTGTCCTATTTACACAGAACAATCGTCTTGTTATGTGGTTGTTGGAGAACAGGCCTCTATTTTGAAAGGCAATTCAGTTCAAGTCCACTTGAAAAATATAGAATCTTTATCACTTTAATGATAACTAAAAAGAGCAAGGAAAAACATGGAAATTGCCCAACAACAGTTGTATCTTGATAGCAGAGATTAAGGAGACACACAAACCACCATGTCAAAGTCTTCCTCCACTCCACTTAGATGTATTGCATTCCAATTTAAATTATAGTAATGATTGTGAAATTGATTTTTTACATTTAAGTTAGCATTTGCAAATACACTCAGCTCTTTTTATACACTGATGTTTTATACACGGATTCAAGCATACACGGTTTGAAAATGTTCAAAAAAAGTATAAATTTCAAATATCAAACCTTGATTTTCCATTTTTTATAAGGGACACCATTTATGTCATTATATTTAATGGGACTTGAGCATACACGGATTTTCTTATCCATGGGGGATCTTGGAACTAAACCCCAGCGTATAACAAGGGTCCACTGTACTGTGCAAATTGAAGACCTCTTTGGAGGGATATGATTCAATCATATCCGGAGCACCACCACAGCAATATACTGTCTATTGAAGGGCAGATGTGGGTAATCTGGTGATGTATTACTGATCACAAGAAACAAAAAACGAGGCAAAACAAGGCATATTCTTTTGGATATCCCTTTCAGGAATACCAGTGTTTGCTTACATGTCACATGGAAATGTCTTCTCTGGCTACACCCTCTGCTGTCTAAAAAGGCTGGGTGGTATGCTACTCAAGAGAATCATAGAGTTGAAGAGACCACAGGGCCATCCAGTCCCACCCCCTGCCAGTCAGGAAATCAAATCAAAGCATCCCTGACAGAATGGCCATCCAGCCTCTGTAAAGACCTCCAAGGAAGGAGACTCATCACCCCTGAGGGTGCATCCATGTCGAACAGCCTTACTGCAGAAGTTCCTCCTAATGTTCAGGTGAACTCTTTTCCTGTAGCTTGCATCCATTGTGCGGGTCCTGTTCCTTGGAGCAGCAGAAAACAAGCTTGCTCCCTCTTCAATATGACATCCCTTCAAATATTTAAACAGGGCGATCAATACACCTCTTACCTTCTTTTCCAGGCTAAACATCCCCAGCTCCCAAGAAGTCGTTCCTCATAGGGCATGTTTCTAGACCCTCACCATTTTGGTCGCCCTCTTTGGACCGCTCCAGTTTTCTCAATGTCCTTTCTGAATTGTGGCGCCCAGAACTGGACAAAATATCTAGGTGGGGCCGGACCAAAGCAGAATACGTGGCACTATTACTTCTCTTGATCTAGACAATACTTCTAGGATGCAGCATAAAATAGCATTGGCCTTTTAGCTGCCGCATCACACTTTCAACTCATGTTCAACTTGTGGTCTACTTGGACTCCTAGATCCCTTTCACACGTAGTTTCATTCAGCCAGGTGTCACCCACCTATATCTGTGCATTTATTTTTCCGCCCTAGTGCAATACTGATACCTTACATTCTCCGGTTGAATTCATTTGTTAGCTCTGGCCCAGCCGTCATCATTCAGGTCATTGAATCTTGATCCTGTCCTCGGGGGTATAGCTAGTCCTCCTAATGGGTATCATCTGCAATTTGATAAGTATGCTCCCAATTCTGTCATCCAGGTTTTGATAAGATGTTGAATAGCACTGGGCCGCAGACAGAGCTGTGGGACCCCACTGGTCACTTCTACAGGATGAAAAAGGAGCCATTGTTGAGCACCCTTTGGGTCGGCCGGTCCCCCAATAAAGATCCATTTAACAGTTCCTTTGTCTAGCCCACATTTACAAGCTTGTTTGCAAGATGTCATGGGGAACTTGTCAAAGGCCTTACTGAAATCAAGATATACTAATCACACGCATTCCCTTCATCTACCAGCTGGTTAATTATCATAAAAAGAAGAGATCAGGTTTTGTCTGGCATGACTTGTTTCTCTGAAACCCATGTTGACTTTTTTGTGATTAGGCATTGCCTCTAGATGTTTTCAAAGACTCTCGTTTAATGACTCTCCAGAACTTCCTAGTACTGATGTCAGACTAACTGGACGAAATTTTGGGATACTCTTTTTCCCCCTTTTTGAAGTGGGGACAACGTTTGCCCTCCTCCAGTTGCATGGGATCTCCCCTGTTTGCAGGAGTTTTCAAAGATTATTCCAATGGCTCCGATATTACATTTGCCAGTTCTTTTATACCCTTGGATGGAGTTCATCTGGTCCCGAGACTTAATTCATTTAGATAACAAGGTGTCCTCTACATATCCTCTTACTTATTCTGTGCTGAAATTCCCTATTCGGTCCTCTGCTCATTATCGCAGGTTGAGCACCCTTTGCCTTTTCTGAGAAGATGTGGCAAGAAGTGTTGAGTAATTCTGCCTTTTCTCTGTCTTTGTTAGCATTTGCCATCTTCTCCACGCAGTGGACCCTACCGTTTTCCTTCTTCACTTTTGCTGCTGCGACATACCAAAAAAGCCCTTTTTATTGTTCTTAACCTCTCTAGCAAGCCTGAGTTCATTCTGCGCTTTAGCTTTTCTGACTTACCCTACACATGCCTGCTATTTCTTTGATTCTTTTTGTATTCCCCCTTTTCCATTCTTATACATGTTCCGTTTCAAACTCCAGCTCGGTTGAAAGTTCCTTAGTCATCCTCCCTGGTTTTGAGACACCTCCCGTGTTTCTTTCTCAGGAACTGTTTTGAAATTGTGCCTTCAGTATCTCCCTTTTGAGAAAGCCCATCCGTCCTGAACCTTTATCTTTTAGTATTCTGACCAGGGAATCGCCCTCAATACTTCTCTAAGTTAAGCAGTATTAAGATGTGGTAAGCCTAATATATGATGTTGTAATTAGACTATTTCACTTTTTGTGGTGGCTGCACCATCACAATGATTGAAAGTGCCCCCAAAACCTACCTTTTGAGCCATGCAGCCCCTCCAACAGTAGAATTTCAGAGGTGATGGAGAACAAGATGGTAAGTGATGACACATTCAGCCCTCTCTTGGTAGTGAGGCACTCTGTTTTCATTGCAGCATATATGTCACAACACACCCCACTATCAGGAGAGGGCTGGTTGCATCATCACTTACTATTCCACTCTCCAGTGCCTTGGAAATTTCTCTGCTGTATCACTTGGAAAGTAAGTTTGTGGGAGGGAAGCATTAGGAGATGCTGCTACATGACTATGTGGTCATAAATACACCTCCAATGCAAGTTCTCAGCCATTATTTCTAGGAAAATATTGGCATTTTTCAAGGTTGCAAATTTTCCTTGAGGTTTCCATTTAAAAATAATCTGTATAAAATCCATTTTTGGATTCAGTGCCATAATTTGCTTTGTCCATTTTAAACGAGACACAAGGTGGCAACAGAGAGTCATTATAATAATCTCACCTTGATTGATGCTGAATGAGATCCTGGGGGGAAGGAATGGAACAACTTTATCTGTGAATTTATAGCGATGATGATGATGATGACGATGACGACGATGACGACGACGACGATGATGATGATGATGATGATGGATGAGAAATTTTCCCATTTTGGGAATTTGCAGACATGAAAAATAATCTGTAATCTGTAGGCTTGCTACAGCTCATCAAGAATTAGAACATTGTAGACCACAGAATATTGGTTTGTGCACAGCAGGATCTCCATTGTGCACTCATATTCTGTGGGCATAGTGAGCACAGTTGTGAAGCCTTGTAAATAAACCCACCCAAGCTTGCCACAACCCAAACCATGTGGTCTAGTCTGCACTGCCAAAACAATGCAGCTTGCCACCACTTTAGCTGCCATGGCTCAATGCTTTGGAATCCTGGGATTTGTAGTTTGTTGTGGCACCAGAGCTCTCTGACTCTGCAAGCTCTCAGAGCTCAAATGTCAGTATTCCATGCACTGAGCCAATATTTCTGCAGTGCAGAATAGACCATGGCCTTCAAAGAATCTAGTAGTCTGTGTTGCCAAGTTTACTCTAGAAGAGGAACGGCCAAGTTTACTCACTGTGGAACTGCAAACCAACAGCTTCTTAGCCAGCTAGTAAACAAAAAATAAATTGCTTTCTATCCAGACAGCAGGTTCCATCTTCTAGGGCCTACACTGCAGAAATAATGCAGTTTGGCACTGCTTTAATTGCCATGGCTCAATCCTATGGAATCCTGGGATTTGTAGTTTTGTGAGCTATTTGCCTTCTCTGAAAGAGCTCCTTTGATATGCTGATGCCACAGCAAACTACAAATCCCAGGATTTTATAGGATGGTATCATGGCAGTTAAAACAGTTAAATTACATTGTTTCTGCAGTGCTCATCAGACCTAGAAGTGACTACTTAAAAAGCTTCCTTTCTATTATATGCAAACAGGCTTTTTGAAAGACCCTGCTATGAGCCTGCCTAGCTGTTAAGATTGTCAAGGAAAGCTCTTTTCTCAGCTCCGTTTGCACCAGAGGCATTGCTGGTGGGGACCTGAGAAGAGTTTGTTGGCTGTTCCAAAATGATTGAACACGAGATGCTAATTCATAGCCAGAAAGGTCCAGTGCCCTTTAAAATTAGGATATGATCAGATGCAGCCAGTTGAAGTGGAACCGTAGTGCTATATTTATGTAGTGTGAAAGGGCTCTCCCTTTCTCTTGGTCCCCCTCCCTATTGGTCTCCTTCCTTTCTGGTGTTACTTGGTCTCTCTTCTTGTGCCTAGTTTTTGCAACTAACCAGAAGAAGAGGGCATGGCACATGGAAAATTTTCATCCCTTTCCCTTGCTCAGGAAGGTATAAGGTAACAGGAAATAGTTGGTGAAAGGGCAAGACTGGGGTGTTCTGTGGTCAGTAGTAGCCTTCAGTTGGGGACAGGTTCTCAGCAGGTGCCACTGATCCCTACAGAGAGAAAAAAATTCAAACCCCCTTGCTAACTAAATACACGTTACACAAACCCCAAAAGTACAACCATCTGTGCAGGGGACTTTACAGGTCTATAAAACACCATACACCTTTAAATTCTCCTATGTATATGGTTATACTTTTGGGGAATTGTGTAACGTATATTCAGTTAGGAGTTATGTTGAGTTCCACAAGTATGACTCTGGCATGAAAACATTCTTGGATGGCACATAACCATTTGTCAGGGCCTTCAAAGTACTACTTTTTTCATTGGGACTGCAGATACAATCATGGCATGTTCCTTGTTTCACATCGTTGATAACACAATTTGTTGCACATTGTCAATTTTCAGGCAATAGATGATGTGGTTCCAGCCACATTTAACTATGTGAGTGTTGATTTACGTTGCACTAGCACAAGCTTGGCCATAGTCTCAAAAGCATATAGCTGGAGCTCTGCTGGATCAGACTAAAGACCTATGGTGTTCAGCTCACACTAGATTTCCCAGCCTATGTCTATCTTAGAGGGCCAAAAAACAGAGACTTGGTGACAGGGCTTCTGAGAAAAATTTTCCAAGGTGAAATAAGGCAGCTTTCATGCCCTGATGGAAGCTCCTAACAAAATTGAGGATTTAAGGACCAAATGAATGTTGAATCTTTAATTGGGTTTTTTCAATAAAGATAATGGTATAAACTGGAAGTTAAAGATAGGTAGCGAACATGACAATCCCCCCTCCTTTTTTTCATTCTTTTACCCCACGGCAAATGCTCTTGGAGAACAGGATCCCATCTTGTTCTATCAGACTTAAGAAGTTTTCATTGTTCAGATCTCCAATTCAAAGTCCACTAAACACTAAACCGTACCCCCCCCCAAAAAAAACAGTATAAATTATATGCTTTAAAACATTGTGCCATTTTGCTGCTTCAGTTTGGATTGTTGCTTCTAATAAAGAGTCAGCTCCTTTCCCAGATGAAAAATGTCTTTGAAGCTCTCTGCAAGCGATATAGCATTCCTTGTGGCTATTGCTCATTTCATGTTCAAACACTCAGTTTTTGCCACTTTACACTAGCAGTCCAAACACGGAGAAACAGAATGGTTCCCCACTTGGCAAAGGGGTCAGACATCCTTTCACCCTATCTGTTCAACTTGTATGCAGAACATATTAATAACAGCAGACTTGGACACAGAAGAAGGAGGAGTGAAAACAGGAGGAAGGAATATCAACAATCTAAGATATGCTGATGAGACCATAGTACTAGCAGAAAACCTCACAGACCTGGAACACCTACTAAGGAAGATCAAAGAAGAAAGTGCAAAGGCGGGCTTTATGTTGAACACAAAGAAAACCAAAATAATGACCACTGAGAACCTTCACAAGTTCAACCTAGGCAATGAAGAACTAGAAATAGTAAAAGAATTCCCTGGGATCAAACATTGATAGAAGTCTTCAGAAGAAGATTAAGAATGGGGAGGATTGCTATGAAAGAACTAGAAAAGATTCTAAAATGCAAAAATACACAACTGAGCACAAAAGTTAGAATCGTACAAGCCATCATTTTCCCTATTAAACAAAAAACAAAACAGCTTCATTTATATACTGCTTCATACTGAATTAGCAGTGTCTAAGTGGTTTACAACTGTAAGCTAATTGCCCCCAACAAACTGGGTCCTCAATTTAGTGACCTCTCAGAAAGGTGCAAGCCTGAGTCAAGCCTGAGCCCTTTTGCTGGTATTGAACTCGCAATCTTATGGTTTTGAGTGAGTGACTGCAATACAGGCGTTTAACCACTGCGCCACCAGGGCTCATATTACCATGTATGGATGTGAGAGCTGGACAGTTAAGAAAGATGATAGGAAGAAAATCAATTCACTTGAGATGTGGCGCTAGAGAAGAGTGCTGAGGGTCCCACGGACAGCCAAAAGGACAAATAAATGGGTCCTAGAGCACCACCTTGGAAGCCAAAATGACCAAATTGAGGCTGTCGTACTTTGGACACATCATGGGAAGGGAGGACTCACTTGAAAAGACAATAATGATGAGAAATGTGAAGGGAAGTAGGAAGAGAGGAAGGCCATATGCCAGATGGATGGACTTTATTAAGGAGTCTGTGGGTATAGGGTTGCAGGAATTAAACAGAGCAGTGGAAGACAGAGGGTCTTGGAAATGTCTCATCCATAGAGTCGCCATGAGTCAATATTGACTTGAAGGCCATTAACAACAACTAGCAGTCCAAACTTCAGGTGATACTGTGAAGTTTTTGTAGATTTTTTGAGGGAGGAGACCATCAGAAATTCAAGGGTTCTTCCTTGGCTCTCCAGGACTCAGACTAATGTACCAACCGAATCCCACTCTTATAGGTCCTGTCTAGTGATGACAGCTTGTGGTATCAGATGGAGCAGACTCTGGTTATGTTTCAAGGGGGTAAATTGGCCATTAGACATGGTACTTTATGTATCATGAATATGATATTTGAAGGGATATCATTTGAGGATGGAACAAACTTGTTTTCTGCTTCTCCAGAGACAAGGATATGGGGCAACAGTTTCATTCTGCAGAAAAAGAGTTTCCATCTAAACATGAGGAAGAACCTCTTGACTGTAATGCTGCCTTGGAGAGTGGTGGAGTCTCTTTCTTTGGAGGTTTTTAAACAGAGGCTGGATGGCCATCTGTCAAGAGTGCTTTGAATGTGTCTTCCTGCATGGCAGTGGGTTGGACTGGATACCCTTGTGGCCAATCAATCAACTCTTTGATTCTGATTCTAAGTTTCAACAAAGCTGTAACAAACAGCAAGTTGAACAAATGAGAACCAAAAATACACATACACTTTTCAGTGCCCTGAGAAACCTCTCCCCTCTTCTAGAACTAGAGAAGCAGGGCCAGGCCATGACACACAGGGCCAGGCTCTAAGATCTGGGGACCCTCGTTCACACTATGGCCAGCCAAATGTCTATGGAAGCCCACAAGCAAGACATGAATCTGCTATTGCTAACTACATCCTCCGTAGTATTTGCCATTATTAAATGACATTGAGATACATACTGCTTCTAATGCTGCAACGACTAGAAACCACTTGATAATCTTATCCTCCATATAGCTCTCTAATCCTGAATGTAGATAGTTCTTAATCTCATGCATTTTGAATGAAACTCTTTTCAGGTTTAGAGATGAAACCTGCTTCTTTTCTTTTCTTCTTAAAATCAGGGCAGGAACATTGTGTCTCAGCTATGTTCTGATGTCCCCATGCAGAAAATGAAATGCTCAATTTTGAAGTCATGGTAATTCCCTAAGGGTGAGAGGGGAAGTCAGAATAACTTCATATGCACCTTTTCAGGATTATGCCCAAAGTAAATGGAGCCTTAATTAATGTAGCTCCCCTTTCTTTGTATTATAGTTTAGTAAATGCATATGCAGTATTCTGTCATTTTGAAATATTAAAATATAGCCTTATGCAAAGCCAGCCCCAGTGGGGAAAAACAGAACACTTATCGCCAACTCATGTGGAACAAAATATATGAGGAAATGAGATTGAGGGAACATCAACAAAAATCTAACCAGCCAAATTTATTAATGACACACATTTGCATTAAGAAAGAACCAATGTTAGAATTCTCAACACACCGCAACTGAGAAGTGTTAATATCAAGAGGCAACAGGCTTGCAGTTTACTTGTTTAATCTTACAGCTGGTGATCAGAACAGTGGTGTCACCACATTTGGTGACACCCGGTGCAGGCATGGGGAGGGTTGAAACCTGAATAGGGGAGCAGCAGTAGCCTGACCTGCCCCCTCCCCTCCCCACTGCTCACCCTTTGTGGCTTCGTCGCTGGCCAGGCTCCCTCCTCAGGGAGAGAGCTGGGCTAGTGATTTAGTTACCATAGCCATCAACTCAGCTCCATCCCACCTAGTGGGGGGCTGCTGAGGGGGCAGCAGTGATGGCAATGACCTGCTCAACACTCTCTGCTGCTAACCCCTTGAAGTTTTATCACTGGCCCCAGGGAAGTAGCTGAGTGCTGACGAAGCCACAAGGGGTGCACTCACCCCTCCGCAGCCCTTGCTGACACCTCAGATTCCTGCCTGAGGATAGAGCCGGGTTGTGACAAAGCTACGAGGGGCACACTCACTCCTCTGCTGCAACAGGAGGAGATTCCCACCAGGGTGTCATCCCTCCTGTGGGGTGTCACCTGGTGCAGTCTGCACCCACACACACAGCCGGTCAGTGACACCGCTGGATCAGAGTACATGACCCTTTAGCTATTATGATCACTTTAAATGGGAGGTGGTTTCTTGTTCCCAATTTGGTTTAATTCTAGGCTTCCCTAAAAGTAGTTTTCAGCACCAGACGCTGGCCCTATCTTCACTGGCCAAATAAAATGTCCTCCCCTGTCCTCTGGGTAGGAAGACAGGATGACACAGGGCTTAATGCCCAAGTCTGCTGAAAACAGTCTGAATTATGTCTGGCCAATTCAGCACCAAACCCGGGGAATAACACCTTTGTAATGGATTTTAGAAACTCACTGTTTGCTCCAGATCTTCCCAGAAAATCCTGAGCCCCTCATTCCAATGCATTCCACTGTTCCGTCTGGTGTGGCAACATTACATCACTCATTCTGTGAGTAGAATGAGGAGCCCTGCCATGTTATCAATGTTAAATACCTTGTTTGACCTCAGAGTGAGTAATCCTCCATGGCAGCAGCCATGCCAGATGGTACAGTGAGATGTACATGTGAACATTTGCCAAGTGTTGGAACAGAGAGCCCCAGGTAACAGACATAGGTCACAGCACCTTTGCGGTCAGGATACTCTGCCTGCTTCTGGGGTATTCTGGCCCATGAAGACATCATCCCTCGCACATTTTACTACTGTGGCATGAGATTTATTGTGGCAAAAGAGACAGCAGACAGAATAACGCAGATAAATATTTCAGTGCTTTTGCTGATGGTTCCTCATGACCAATAGATGATCCCTTGGCCAGCAATCAAACTCCCCACCACTGGATGTATGGGAAGCCCTTGGCTGGGGTCTATGTTCTCTAAGACAAGGCCAATAGAAAATGGATTCCCAAGGGTTAAATAGTGGAGAAACAAACAAAGAAAACCAAACTGTGCAAGTGTAATTTATCTCACTCTCCTTAGCTATGAGAGCTACATTAACAAGTTAGCAACAAAGAAACGCTTCCTCATTCTATTTTCTGCTTCCTAATCATTTCCCAATCTCAAACTGTAATGCCAATGCAGACAGTATCCAACAAGGTCACTATTGCAAGTCAACTCTTTCATGCCATGGAACAGCTGCTGACGTTTGGCCATGATGCAAACAACGACTTGAAACACCATTTGCTTGGGGGCAGAGGCCCAACTCATAGGAGGGAATCATGAGGCCTTGCAATATTCTTGGACTGCAATTGCTAACATTCCAGATCCGTGCTTATGTTGACTAGGGTTGTTAGAATTTGCAGTCCAGACAGCATCTGAAGAGTCATACGATAATTTTTTAAAAAATTATATATTATTATAAATTTGCAAAGAGATCTTGATATGGCATAGTTGTTTGAGTGTTGGACTACTGACTCTGAAGACCAGGGTTCAGTTCCCAGCTTGGCCATGAAAAACACTGGGTGGCTTTGAGAAAGTCACACTCTCTCACCCTCAGGGGAAGACAATGGCAAACTTCCTCTAACAAATCATGCCAAGAAAACCCCATAACAGGTTCACCTTAGGATCACCATAAGCTGGAAATGACATGAAGGCACACAGCAGCAACAACAAAAGGATCTTATAGCATCTTTCAGACTAAAAAGACATTGTAACATAAGCTTTTGTAGGTTTGGTCTGTTATAGATTATTAATTATTGATTATTTCAAAACCAGAATTTTAACCAGAAATCAGCAGGGAGACCAAGGAGCTTGATTGGAAAGGAAACATGTTTATTTTCAGCTGCAGCATTGTTCCCAGAGGAAATTTATATTCCAAATTCTGGGACCACAATTCTAAAATGAACCAAGTTTTTATAGTATTTTGAACAAAGGAAACTACAAATCACATTTTCATTGGTTACACTGAATTAAACATTTACACCCTTGTATATTTATTGGATGTCCTAACATACGTCTCTCTCATGTGGGTTAGCCATCAATCAGTCTTTTTTCTATATGTTTTGTTTCACTGTCTCTGAACTGTCTCTTGTAGTACTTCCTTTTATTTGGGCTAGCAACTTAAAATTTGGAGCCATTGACAAATTGTTTACATTCCAAAGCAGAGATTTTGACATGACCTGAATCCTTCATCCTGACAAACTTTGCCCTCAATTCATTTCAGTACTATAATTTTCAACTCTTGGACATAAGTAAAATTCTTAATTTTAACCACCCTACCACAGTTCTGATGCACATTAGGTACTTCTCATTTACCAGGTACCAATGCAGCAGACATGTGGAACATGCTGTCTCAGAAAGTGGTGGGGTCTCCTTCTTTGGAGATTTTTAAACAGAGATGGTTGGCCATCTCTCAGCAGTGTTTGGATTGTGTCACGCTGGATGGAAGGGGATTGGACTGGATGACCGTTGGGGTCTCTTCTGAATCTATGATTCTGTGATTCTACATCTGAAATGCACTGGGTATGCCCATTGTGCTCTGGCATTTCCTAGCTGGTGTCTTGATATGCATCAGAGAGAACCCCAGTGTGCATTGATGGCCATTTCTTATCAGGCCAGTGCACATTACTCACTCCATTGGCTACCAACATACACGAGATGCTCCATGTTGTAATGTAGTATCAGTGTGTTGTGTTTTATGCCTTTAAGTAATTTCCAACTTATGGCAACCCTAAGGTGAGCCTATCATTGGGTTTACTTGGCAAGATTGTTTTGAGGAAATTTTCCCATCAATAAAAAGCAGCACTTCAGTGCCTCTTTATTCATGGGATAATTGTGCGATAATTGTGACAACACGTGACATTATGTGATAATTATAGCATTATTGCACGATATTAACAGGATCATCCCGCTATGCTCCTGTCTTTTTTACATGTGTGATAAAGTCCTAAGACATTCCAAATGCATATATAGATTTCAAAATTCAGCTTTTGGGACTCAAAGTTTTAGCTTTGGTTTATCCTTGCACCAACACCCATTTCTTAGCCTGAATTGTCTTGGTTGATCCCAAATAGAGTAGATGCATTGATTGTTAAGTCAACATATAGGTTGATACCACTGGTTCAATGAATCTACTCTTGTTAGAGCAACAATAGAATTCAAGCCCTGCCATGCCATTTTTCATTATCAAGTGGCATTTGAAAGTGTTTGTTTTCTGTGATTTTGATGACCAATGATTGTTTTCTCATACTTTCTCTTTCTCTTTTCTCCCCAGGTAATGCATTTGTGGTCAGCCTGGCCTTGGCTGATTTAGTGGTGGCCTTGTACCCATACCCCTTAGTGCTCACTGCCATTTTCCACAATGGCTGGACCTTGGGGGATATACACTGTAAAGTAAGTGGATTTGTGATGGGGCTGAGTGTCATTGGTTCCATCTTCAACATTACCGCCATTGCAATAAACAGATACTGCTATATATGCCACAGTTTTGCATATGACAAAGTGTACAGCTGGTGGAACACCATGCTCTATGTCTGCCTAGTCTGGGTGCTGACAGTTGTTGCAACTGTGCCAAATTTTTTTGTTGGCTCTCTCAAGTATGATCAGCGCATCTATTCATGCACATTCACCCAGACTGCCAGCTCCTATTACACCATTGCTGTTGTCGTCATCCATTTCATAGTTCCAATCACCATTGTGAGCTTCTGCTACCTGCGAATCTGGATCCTGGTGATCCAAGTGAGGAGGAGAGTCAAGTCAGAAATCAAGCCAAGGCTGAAGCCAAGCGATCTTCGAAATTTTCTAACCATGTTCGTCGTCTTTGTGATCTTTGCCTTTTGCTGGGCACCACTGAACTTCATTGGATTGGCTGTAGCCACTAACCCCTCAGAAATAGCACCCAAAGTTCCTGACTGGTTGTTTGTTGTGAGCTACTTTATGGCCTACTTCAACAGTTGCCTTAATGCGATAATATATGGACTTCTCAACCAAAACTTTCGGAAGGAATACAAACGGATCCTGATGTCACTGTGGATACCAAGGCTGTTTTTTCAGGACACATCCAAGGGAGGGACTGAAGTTCAGAAGAGTAAACCCTCCCCTGCTTTAAACAATAATGACCACATGAAAACCGATACCTGTAAATAGATGGAGGTTACATGGAAATGGTTGCCACTCTGTGTACTGGTATCATGTAGGTTTTAAGGTTGTACACTTCATTCCTGCTTTCCCTGTTCTGTGTGTTCCATTTGAATGACATACTATGACAACTGGAATCCAGTCTTCTCAGCAAAGTGCATTTGTTTACATGTTTATAAGTTAATGAACAGGTACCAATGTGAAGGCTTCAGAACTGAGAAGGAGGAGGAGGAAGGAGATAAATCTAAAGTGTATGTTTTTTAAAAATATATATATTTGAATGCCTGTAACTGGACCTGGAGATACACAGAGGACCAACCAATGTGTTGTTCATATTTGTAACTATGGCTCTCAGGAAGTGGAATCTTTGCACTGTTTTTCTTGAAGAACTAGGGTAAATGCTGTCTTACAAAATATATATCTTTGATTTTGAAAGGAAGATCAATGAAATCTATTTCAACTGAATGCTGGTTGTGTTTTGCACAAATGATGGAATCCTAAAAGAGAAGGATAATAGGGGAAATATTATCTTCACTCCTAAACCAAGATGTATTGTATCCAGGGCCCTCAGGATCAAAGGTCCAAGACCTTTTGATTAGCAGAATGAATGACATTGTCTACCGTCCCCTCCCAGGCTCCCCTGTTCCCCTTGAATTTAGCTGCAATCCTCACAGTGGGAGGAACGGAAAGGACTGTCTCAGAATAACATATTGTTATGAACTGTATGCTTATGTTGTGAATGAGTATGTATGTACACACAAATACGGGGAGGGGGGAATTGGAGAGCTGGATCGGTACAGTACATTTTTGGATTTTGGGGGGGGTATCTCTATGGGGTTTGTTATTATGATCACCTATAATCCAAAATTGGACATAAAAATTTCCTCTAGCCATTTTATGTAGCTACCTGCAATCTTTGAACAAATCCCAATTTTGCAATTATAGGTAACCTCCCTAATCCTATAAATCTTCCACTGAAGATCAAGTGGTATCAAAATTCTGTGGGAGCATTCTTATTTTCGATTATCCTTTAGTTAATCACTGACATGTCATCTAGGAACAGGTTTACTTAACAGCACTTTGATTTTTAAAAATAAAAAACAAAATATTTAGGACCCCCCCCCCCCCCGGTCTGATGAGATAATCCCAGCTTGTGATTTAGAGTTACTGTAGCAGGGATGTGAATCTTGGGTTTTTTCATTCTGATATGTGAGAATTACACATTTTAAAAGTTTTCTCCCTTTTCCCAATGGATAATGTTATCAGAATTCCTGCACACTTTTGGTGATTTTCCCCCTCCCCCACTTTGGGACTTTTTGCAAACAAAAATGTGATTCTGTCATTGAAAAATTTAATGTGCAATGAAACAACATTAGTTTTGTCCCCACTATAGCTACTGGTCATATGCTATGTCAATGAAGTTGCACAGGGACAAAACTGTTTAGGAGGGGGGAAAACATTGCTGTGTCTCAAGGGAACAAATATTCTTTACATCTCCATAGTGCAGGCATGGTCAAATCTAAAGAATATGTGGGCATATGGAAGATTTCAAACTGCTAAGCACTGAAACTGAAAATGGTTTGGGCTTCAGAACTAATTGTGTTTTTGTGTGGGCTTGTCGGTAACCCAACAGTCCACATTTCTGGTTGAGTGAAGGTGAGCCCTACATGGTACCCAAGGTGACTCACAGATAAAGTCAATTAAAAACTTACCAATACAATTTTTTTAAAAAAATTAAAATCATTTCATTTGAACAGTATAAAATGATGTTTAAAATTGTTGTTGTTATTGTGTGCCTTCAAGTCGTTCCTGACCCTAAGGCATTCCTATCATGGGGTTTTCTTGGCAACATTTGTTCAAAGGAGGTTTGTCATTGCCTTCCCCTGAGGCTGAGAGAGTGTGACTTGCCCAGTGGGCCAAGTTGGGAATCAAACCCTGGTCTCCAGAGTCATAGTCCATCACTCAAACCACTATGTCATGCTGGTTCTCTGATGTTAAAAATACAAAAGGTAAAACCATAAATAAACTCAGCAGGCACAGCCTCCCTGCCCATGATTACATATTAAAAGCCTGCTTACACAAAAACTGCTGGAGAAAGGAAAGCAGGGATCGAGGCGGCCTAGCTCCCCATAGAGGGAATTACAGAGGTCTCTCTCATGTCTTCACCAAGCATGTCTGGAATGGTGGTGGGACCAAGAGAAAGCCTTCCCTTGATGATTTTAAAACTCTGGCAGGTTCATGTGGGAAGATACAGTCTTTTGGACAGTTTGCACCTATGCCATATAGGGCTTATGACCAGTCATGACCAGCACTTGGAAATAATAATAATAATAATAATAATAATAATAATAATAATAATAATAATAAAGTTCATTTATATTTCCCGCCTCTCCCAAGGATTGAATTGTTCCCAGAAATGAACTGGTAGCCAATGAAGGTGTTTTAACAAGTGAATTATATGCTCCCTATAACTGGCCAGTGTTCTGCCTGCAGCATTGGGAGATGGAACCCAAGTCTAAACATGAAATTCATTAATGTTTTGTGTACACCTTATACATATACCCTGAAAGTAATTTTATAATTTCATACACAAAGTTGCATGCACAAAACCATCGAAGGGCAAAGGTGTCACTATCTTAGACACCCGTACGGATAATTTTAGGTTTTTTAGTATTTCAAATTTTGGAATTCTGAATAAGGGCAACTCAACCTCTACCTTGGTTTTCAAGCACATAGGAACCAGCTGGATGCTTTTGGGCTTCCCCTGGCCTCCCTGGGCAATACGTGGAGGTCCCAGAGGATGACATTATGGTTGTGCATCTAACTAATAGAGGCTTAGCCAAATTCTTCTTAACTGCCTCTGGCCTCTATTAGTGGAGCATAGGAAGGTGACGTCTGGAGCAAGGGAGATGGGAAATCCCCTTTTAGGATCTCAGCTTTTCTTTTTCTTTTTTTGTGCAAGGAGCCCTGGTGGCTCAGTGGTTAAATGCTGGTACTATGACCGCAAGGTTGTGAGTTCGATCCCAGGGCTCCAAGGTTGACTCAGCCTTCCATCCTTTTATAGGTCAGTAAAATGAGTACTGGCTTGCTGGGGACAATTGGCTTACAGATTGTAAACTGTTTAGAGAGTGCTGAGTTCATCGATAAGCTGTATAGAAATGTAAATGCTATTGCTATTGCTACATTTCTCTCTAATAGAGATGGACAGATCACATTTTTTCCAGATGCACTCATTGTTGTGTGCCTTCAAGTCATTTACGACTTATGAAGACCTTAAGACAACTTTATCACAGGGTTTGACAAGACATTTTTCAGAGAGTGTTTGCCTTTCCTTTTGCCTTCATCTGAGGGTGAGACAGTGTGACTTGTCCAAGGTCATCCAGGGGTTTTCTTGGCCAAGTGGAAATTTGAACTCTTGTTTCCAGAGCTGTAGTCCAATGCTCAATTTACTGCACCATGCTGGTTCTCATGCGCTCATTATAAATTGTCTACTTCTCCCTTAATCTGTGAGTTCTCAAAAACCTCATGAAAATCCCCATTTAAATATATCTAAATACATATTTTTGAATATATTTTCTCAGAGAAGATGTAACAGAATGCTCTATATTTTATTCAGTATGCCTTGTTAAATGTATTTTGTACTCTTTAGAGCCAAAAACTGCACCACAAAATTTGGAAAAATCCAAAGTCCAACTGTTCCAATTTATACATTCATCCAGAAGATGCAAGTTGCAGTTCACATCATAAACATCAACATCTTCAAGGATCCCTACATTCAAACAGTCATGTATATCCCACTCCCATGACTTTTCATTATATAGAAATTGTTAATGAAAGGGGAAATTATTTCTGATACTTTGAAAAAGAAAATACTATTTTACAAGTTTTTGACAGAAGTTATATGTTTTTAGCATGAAATGGAAACTCAGGAAGGATGTACTAAAACTGTGAAAGATTTTTATTCATCTTTAAGGAAGAAGAATGTCAGTTCTGGAGATTTAAAGAATTCATACTAGCTATTTGTTTTAATAAGGCTGTTTTAATATTTCAAGGGGGAGTAAAGTGCAATGTGTTTAATGTGTATCTGTAAAACATTTAGGAGAAAACAACACTTCAAAGACAGAAAATGTCTGCTTCTAAAAGAAAAAATGCCATTTCTTCAAACATATTATTCTCTCATAATTACCATATTTTTGAAAAATGGTTCTGTATTTTTACTAGATCAAACATTCCATGGAGTATTTCCAGTGCATGCAGCTCACTGTAGGAGAGTTGTATAACCCACTATGGTTTTATTTGTTTTCAGTATGCAAAGGGTTCGTGTAGCACCTTTGAAACTATGCGCCCTTTCCAATGATTTTCTAAATCGGATTACCATAGGTCCTCCTTTTCCTGGGCATGTCCTCCCCACTTTTTTTCCCACAGACAAAATCTGTTTGTTTGTTTTGTAATGTCAAAGGTGCTATAAGATCTTTTTATGTACTGGTTTTCAGACTAACATGGTTATGTCTTTGCATTTACTTCTTTTGTTGGCTTTATAGCTCATTTTCTTTCCAAAGAAAAATGGACTGAAGCTAGTTCAGAGTAGACTCAATAAAAATAAAGTGAAATCTGAAAACATATGTACATTTCAAAAAACAAATAAATTGAAAACACAGTGTAAAACTCATCCAATAGAAGGAAAGGAAGTATGGTCAAGACGGCAAAAGTTATTCATGAGGGAGAACACACAAGCTAGGAGAGGCTGCAGCAGTTTGCTTTTCCTTGAGGCTCCCAGGGAGAGCAAGGAGGAAAAAGAAACTGGGACATTTTGAAAGCAACTGAAAAAGTATAATGAGGGAGGCTTCATCAGGACTGTTCAAGCCATATAGGGACAATTGCACTCTACAGGGCATATATGTACAAATATAGCACGGTTGCATGAGGCAACCGTCTTGCCACTCACTGGAGTTAGGGATGAAAGACCACCGTGAATGTGGAAAAACTGCAAATAACACTATACTTTTTACTTGAGAGAACACCTCTCTAGGAATCTCCAGAGCCTCTACTGCAACTCTATGGTGAACATCTGCCAGAAGTTGATCATAGAATTGTGCTGGAGCACCTACAAATGCCTAGAGAAGTGTTTTCTCTAAGAACTTTTAGTTCTCCAGCACAGCTCTATGGTCAACTTCGAGCAGAGTTGTGCTGGGGACCTAGAGATTCCTGGGATTTTATCACATGGTGACGGTCATCTTTATCCCATCCAGAAAGTGTGATTGAACATGATCATGTGAAAGGCTTTCCCAACACATCACACTGATCTCATGAATGTCCTGTGAATGAAGTGGAATTATATTCCATTGTCTAACTGCTCTTACCATCAAGATGTTCCTTCTAATGTTTGAATGAAATCACTTTAGGCTACAGGCTTGAGATGGAAGGATCCTTCTAAAGCTTTTCAAAAGCATTCCAAAAATTTTAGAAGGCTCCTCCAGTGTGAAGCTGGGCCAGGTAGATCTCAGGCTCCACCTCAAGACCATTGCCATAACACATTTGCTGTTCCCCTCCAAGGAATGTGCCCTGTGCTATGGAGGCAAGTCTTGCCTGCTTCTTCTTAGAAAAGCTTTAGAAGGCTCCTCCAATGTGCCACAACAACATGTCCATCATGGGGCACCTTTGATTAGCATGATTAATGAAAAGTATAGTGTATATTATTATAAAATTAAAATGCCTTTATCAGACTCTGCTCAAAATTACAGCTTTCTCTCAGAACCATGGTTACTGCATGAGCTCTGGTTTCACACATCTCCATTCTGCTCAGTGCACTTTATGTGTCAGGTCAAATGCCAACTTCTCTGTGTGGCCACCTTGAACCAATCATAGCTTCTTGGCTGAACCTATATCACAGGGTTGTTGTTAGGATTAAAATGGGATGGAGAAAATAATGCATAGGATTTTTAGGATCAGGATTGGGAGATGAATAGAATAACTTAACAAAGATTTAATTGGAAATAGCATGATTGTTATAAAAGAAATCTATGTGTTCCAATAGTCTTTTAGAATATTTCAGGCTACAATCCTATAGACATTTACATAGGAGTGAGTCCCACTGAATTTTTTAATATATTTTGTTTATTTCAGCTTTGCAAACATTAAACCAATAACAGCAACAAAAATGATTGAATGAACTTATCGGAAAAACATATATAAGGAACATTTAGCTGGCAATTCCATTTGGGTAGTTATCCGGATGACATGGTATGTTTCCAATTAGGATGAACACAAAAGTTCACTGAGGAAGTCTTACAAGATGGGGTCAGGATCAAGCAGAAACTATCCCTCCATTAGTCAGCAGTTCCTAGCGGTGGTCTGGGCAAATATGGAGCAGCAGAAACATAGTCAATAAGAGTTGACCAGTTCCCATAAAAGGAGTGTAATTAATTTTATCCATTACGAAGTAACCATGTATTCCAAACTCTTGCCCAACATTTTTTCCAGATTTAAATCTTCTGTCTTCCAGATATTTTGGTTCTTTTTGGCCAAAAAGAAGGCAAGAAGGACTTTTGTGAGTCCCAGTGGCGCGTTACAGACCGCCCCTTTGGGGCGGCCTGTAGGCGCGCCTTTCCCCAGTGTATTGGGGGCTCAGCTGCCAGACCAGCAGCCTCCAAGGCCTCGATCTGCCGCTTTGCAGGCTGCGGGGAAGCGGCAAAAGGCCGCTTCCCCGCAGCCTGGAAAGGGGTGTCCTTGGGGCTTCAAGCACCAAGGACACCCCACGGCAGCGGGGAGGAGAAGAAAGGGGCCGCTTCTCCCTTGTGTTGCTGGGCGCAGCCGTCTGAAGGCTGCGTCCAGCGACACAAACCAGGAAGGAGTTCCGAAACGGAGCTCCTTCCTGCTCCACGCAAAAGGCGCATTAAGCACCCTAGCACAGATCGATGGCATCACATCCATACCGCCTTGCTTGGAGGCGGCGCGTTTGTCACGCCATCATGGCAGCGGCCGTGTGGAAAGGCTGCCGCCATTTTGTACGTGCAGAGCGCGTACTAGGGTTGGGGGGTGCAGAAGCACCGCCCCTTCCTAACCCTAGTACACGCTCTGTGCGTACTTTCATGGCAGTCTGTAATACGCCAATGTTATAGGTAGGGAGAATCAATCTATGAAGCCAAGGCCCTGCATATGCAAGACCTGAGAAGGACTGTTGATAACAGGTTAAGTTGGAGATCTCTCATTCATAGGGTCACCATAAGTTGAAGTTGAACAGCAGTTAATAACAAGAAATCCCACCAAACTCAATGAGGCTTATTTCTGGTTAGATGTGTATATTGGTCTATCCAAAAATACCTCCAAGTGTAAGTAGACTGTAAATCTATCCAAATGCTGACCCTCTGCAAGTTACAATTTCTTTCTGGTGGCACTGTGGAGCCCTGGTACACACAGACATGAGCAAAGGATTAATAAATCATTAATAAATAATAATAAATAAATCATTAATAATCATTAATAAATGTTTAGACAATCAAAAGGTAAAGAAAACCAGTAAAACTAAACCTTAAAGTATAAGGATTAAGGTTTATACTTTACAACAAATCTGCAGGCAAAAATTGAAAGGGGAAGAAAAATATTTCCAAATCAGGAATGTCCTCTGCAATACTGTTAAGATTTTAGAGATATTACAAATGGTGGGAGAATCTAAAATCTATTAAGGGGGGATGGAATCTGTGTGTTTCTGACAGAGAATGAGAGACAATCTGGTGTACAGTTTAGGGAGTTGCATTGTGTTTGTTCTTTTTTGCTTACCTAAAAGACACAGTTAAGGTTACAGAGGCTTCTTCCAAAACTTAAGCAGATGCAGCGCTGTTTGCCTCTGGCCCTGGGCCTACTGAAAGGGACATGGTTGTGCCACCTCCTTTCTCCTTCTCTGCAGGAGTGAAGGAGTTCAGCTGAGTGGAAAGTATTAACAGTTGTAATAACTTTTGAAGGCATCCCTAAAGCCAGCTTTAAAATACATTTGCAGCCAGTTTACTTACACTGCATGTGCTATTTAGGAAAATGAGCAGAGGCGAATCGGGAGCTCCTTAAGATAAGAGAAGGGATCAAGGATATGTCTACATGGGCCAAATGAACCTGTTTCCCCCACCACCACCTTCACAGCACCCTGTTCATGCAACACCCTGATTTGGGTGCAAACTGACGTCACAACGTGAGGTCAGTTCTTCACTGAATCTCAGCCATCCTTTTCTTAAACCAGATTAAAAAGATGTACTTTTTAACACACCAGAGGGATGCAGGGCACATGTCCCGCTGTGATGCTCAGTAACATTGCCACCAGCACAAGTCACAGTGAAATGCCCAGCCATGTGATCAACACCGGGCACCTCGTTTTTGATCTCGGAGGGAGTGACACGTGCCAGTGGCAGTGGCACTGGACAGTACAATGGGACACAAGCGTAGGCAATTACCTGTGTTACTCCATAGTGTAGAGGTATCAGGGAATTCAGGACATCTTTGTAGATCCATCCCAGGAATTCAAAGGACTAGAAGTGACTTTTCCAGCCGATCCATGACTTTTGAAGGGTACAGTGTTGCCTTTCAGCAGCATTCACTCAGGCCAGCTAACTCTCAGAGTATGTTGGACTGCAATTCCCATTATCCCCAAACACACTCCTTCAGCCAGTGTATTTCAGCACCTCAGATCAGTCTGAGGTAAGTGCCTCACTCTGCCTCATGGTCAGCAAAGCCTTGGAGACAAAACCCTCTTCCCAGCCTCCCAGTCTTTACCAGATTCATCTGGAGCATAGCTGGGCAGACTTTTTTCTGTGTAAAGAGAGCCATGAGCAGGTTCAATGTCCTAGCCCTTTTCCGTGGCCTAACCTACTTTACAGGCTCACTGTGAAAACTTTGGCCTGTTACAGACTGCCAAAATAAAGCTGCTTCAGGTCTCTTTGGAGGTATGCTGTTTAAATGATGCATGCATCCTAAGAATCCAGAAGCTGCACCAAAGCTGCACTCCAGTGCTTAGGAATGGAGTGCTGCTTTGGCGCGACCTCCGGACCCATGCATCATTTAAACAGCATACCTCCAAAGAGACCTGAAGCAGCTTTATTTTGGCAGTCTGTGACAGGCCTAAATGAAGAGAAACCCTTGAATGTCAACCAAAAATGTGAAGTCTTCTCAAGAAATGGCAAAAGGAAGACTATCCTGGTTGTTTTCTCCCTCCATCCAAGAAACCATGAGGTGACAGAGGATTTCCATACTTTTCTGGGTTTCTCAGGACCTTCAAAATTGTTGCTGTTGCTGTGTGCCCACAGATCATTTCCAGCTTCTGGCAGCCTGCAAGGGAACCTATTATGGGGTTCTCTTGGCAAAAATTTGTTCAGGGGGGGTTTGCCCTTGCCTTCTTCTGAGGCTGAGAGAATGTGACTTACCCAAGGTCACCCAGTAAGTTTCCATGACTGAGTGGGAATTCAAACCCTGGTCTCTCAGCATCCTAGTCCAACACTCAAACTACTACTCCAGCTGTGCTGAGAATAATTTAATCAGTAACTTGCAAGGGAACAATTCAATCATTTTTCTCCTTTCTGCAAGCTTTCATGGACTATTTGCAATTTGAAACTTATTTTGAGGGGTGTTTGGTTTGGCTTGCACAAAAATGATATTTTCTGCACAAGAAAGTTGTTTCCCAGGTAGATAATATGAAAAAACATGTTGAGGGCTTTGCACAGAATGAACTACAAATATCCTCAAAAACTACAGTGTCTGTGGAATTTCTCTTAGTGTAGAAAAAACTGAGTAAATTACTTATTCTTTCCTACAATGTTCTGGTATTCTGGAGGAATATTCCACCTTACATTTTTGAGTGGTATAGTGAGAACAAAAGGATGCCCACTATGGTGACCTCTAAATTAAAGTCCATTTTGCTCACCTTGGAACTGCAAGAACAGAAAAACCAGAGAGAAGAAGAGAGAGAAGAAAAATATTCTAAGCCCAGCATGATAAGAGCTCTTTCTTAAACAGTGTCCCATTTTGCACAGCTGTTAACCATGAAGGATTCATTTCAAGCCACATTTCATCATTTAAAAATAGTGCATCAAAGATTTTTTTTTCCTATTTGAAGTTGCATTAATCTCCAACCATTTGCTCTTTTTTCCCTCGCTGAACCCAGTATTGATGACTGTGGTGCGTAGCGTCATTAAAATTCACACTTTTGGAATATTTTTGTATAAATAGCAGCTAAAACTCTTTGGGTTGGGGGAGCTACAAATATCAGTAAGCTGGTTTCTTCAATGCCATTGGGGACAGTAGTAAACATTTAATGGCTGTAAGATTCCAGTGGCAATTTTAAATAGCCCGCACTGCTGCATATCATCAATAGACATGACACTGGAGCTATTCACATTGTTGCAACACATCATTCCTACTTTCCTCTTTTCTGGATTAACTTCCATATTAGAATTTTTTAAATCTAGGTCACAAGCTGTACATGAGCATCTTTTCATTTCATAACAATTGCCCTAACCTTGCAATATGTTTTAAAGTGTAGGTGTTTCAATAAATCCATGAGGCTCCCCAACCAAAATGGCTTCCTCATTTATTTTATGGAAGAAAGTTATTCCTTATGCTCTCAATTCTCTGCATGCATGAAGTAAACAGGCAAGATCCTGGCTGAACAGATCTCTCACAGCAGACACGTAACACAAAAAGGTAGAATTCAGAGACATAGCCATGTTAGTCTGGAATATCACTATGCAAACAGATCTTGCAACGCCTTTGAGACTTACTGTGTAAAAAACGTTGTAGCATGCATGAGCTTTCAAAGACTCGACCTACTGCATCTGAGGAAGCAAGTAGACCAAGTCTACAAAAGCTCATGCTACTATTTCTTTTGCACAGTCAGTTTCCAAGGTAGTGCAAGATCCCTTTGCATACTGATAACCAAAGGAGTTAAGCTGAAGATGATTGAATATTCTATTGGTTTTTTAGGCTGAATCTAGGGCTGCATCTGCACTGGAGAAATAATGCAGTTTGATGCCACTTTAATTGCCATTGCTCAGTGCTACAGAATTCTGGGATCTGTAGTTTTGTAAGTTTTTTTAGCCTTTTCTGTCAGAGAGCTCTGGTGCCACAATAAACTACCAATCCCAGGATTCCATAGCATTGAGCCATGGTAGTTAAAGCAGTGTCAAACAGTATTGTTTCTGCAGGGCAGATGCAGCCCAATTCTTCATCCACATACCAGTCTTTTCCTGAAGTGTTCACAGTTGCAATGGTAGCTTATTTTTCAAAGATGGTCTTTGAAAAGATGGTTCTTGGCTACTGCAGTCAAGTGTTGATTTGCCTAAGCAGGTTCTGTGCATGATTCATGATACAGCTGGCATATCCTCAGCCAAGCAGCTATGTGAATATACATGTGTACAAGGGTGAGTAGCTCAGGCATACTGATTCTAACCAGTCATCGTTCTACCACAAGTGCCAAAACTCTCTGTTGGATTGTGGCTAAGTAATCTCAGAATCAGATCCTTACTTCTTCCACCTCATCTCGTCAATATGTTTCAAGTCCTACTAACAACAGACCATTCATGTACAAATAATGTCACATTATGTTTCAAAGGACTGAACATTCTGTTAAATGCATGAAAGTTTATTCAATTAAAGTTCTTGTTTTGACCGGAACTTTATTAGATGCTGCTTTTTTGTTCATGATGATGACATTCAATGCTGTAATGCTCAGATTTTGCTAGGTTTTCCCAGTTGTTGTTGCCTCTGCATCCACTCCTTCCATTCGTCTTATGGACTGTGTAACAGTTTCTTGGATCTGCACTAGGAATTTTCCAAAGGTTTGAATTCCTAAAGTAATCTTGTGGCTCAAAAAAAAAATACAGTTCACATCATTCTGCCAATTGCAGAAATTTATCTTGCCACAGAAATCTGTACATTTCTGAAGGGAGTAGGGTATTCTGATGGATAAAAATGTATGCAAAACCATGAATACTTTTAAAAAGTCATTATAACTAAAAATACATATATTTGAAAAAAAATATGAGAATGTATTTACTCAATGTGAAAAATGCACTAAAATGTATAGAGTCATAAAACTACAACAAGTATATATTTTGGAGAGAAATGTGCAAAAGTACACAGAATTTCCTTGCAAGAAGCAAAAAAATAAAAAGTTCATAACCTGAAACAGAATTGGGACAGAATGAAAATGCTGCTGAGTCTGAGAAATGCACTTAAAATACAACTGATATTTTTCCCATTCCTTACCTCAAAGGCATTCTGACCTAACCCTCAGTGTGACTGCTGACTAACAAAACTATTGTCACCAGTTATTTTTGGATTTTAAATACATGTTTAAAAACCAAAACCAATTTTAAAGCTATTATTTATAAAGAAAAAGAAGCAAATTTAATGAACGACACAAGTAAAAGCAACACCAATTTAAAAACTAGAGCAGATGAAGGCAAGGACAAGGTGTTAGAAATCAGCCATCGACAGCAGCAAAAAAACAGACTCCTATCATATAGTAACCTATGGAATGTAGTCACACAATATGTGACAAAAATGCCTTTAAAGACAGATTGGACAAAGGTCTGGGGGGTACAGCTGTCAGTAACTCTTCCAAGCAGTTCCATTTTTCGAGATACAGGCTGGAATCCTGTTGGTTACATACAACTGTGTAAGGTTGTACCTTTTGGCTACTGTGCAATGCAGGTATTCGTTTTATGGGTGGCTAAACAGAATTGCCCAGTGTAACCATTGCACAGGGGCCATTCAACAATTGATTCAATGTGTCTGTCTAACTGGGACTAAACAGGAGGGTTCTGGCCATGAAGTTGTGCATTCTTGGATGGTGTATAATTATTTATCAGCCCCTTCAATGCAGCACTTTCCATATTGTACTATGGGACAAATAAAGCAGATATACAGTCCAGTCACATGGTCATTATTCGGAAAGGTGTTGTCACACAAACACCATGCAGTTACATAAGCGTGGATTTACACCATGCACACATTATGTAGGATCTCTGTGTTTTTCTCCCCAGGTGACAGAAGATACTGTTTAAGTGCAATGCTTAATCTGTTAAAATGCCTAAGAACCAAGCACATGACAAGTGGACATGACAAATCCTTCCAACACGTTTGAAAAAAATGCCTTTGTTTCCTGCAGCATTCACCAGCTATATATAAACGATCCTCTCTCGGTTCAATTTAGTCAAACTCCAAATGCGTGAAGGGATGCCATTTTCCTGTTCTTAAATCTACCATGATTGAGGAGCCTGTGAGTGCCTGGAAAATGGCCTTTTTGTGGCAGTGGGAACAAATGTTCATCAATGATTATGCCTCTTTTGTAGTGAAAAGATGATTGCTTCCTTAATTTTTTTGTCACCAAGGAACAATAAGTTTGTGTGATTGTATATGTTTACCTTACTTCCTGTCTCTAGGTGAATGACTCTGCTACTGACGTCACAATCAATAATCTCACCATGTAGCAGAGGTGTTTTTTCCCCGATTCCCCAAAAATATTACTAGAAAGAAGGAGATTGTAAGCACAGTACAAAATTATTCAATCACTGCTGTTAAGAATGTAAGAAGTACTCTTTTGAGGCCAGATCAATAGTCCATCTAGTTCATTGTCCTGTTTCTCACAATATATAACCAAAGGCCAGTTTGGATACAATAAAAATATATGTGAAGTTTAAAAAAATATATTGCCCCATGATGCCTCTTTTTACACTTACGATTTACCAGTAGCATTAGTACCAAAAACATTACTATGGGTTCTGCATGGTGTGGTATGGGAAGAGGTCAATGGAAGTGGGTTGACATCATGAGTTAGCACACAAGGTGACGCCAACCCTAATGACGCACTGCAACTGACTGAGCAACTTTGAGAAAAATATATTTGATGGAAGGGATATGATGTTGGTTGATATATGTATATGCGATTTCATAAATAAGAAGAGAGGTTTTACATTATATATATATATATAGAGAGAGAGAGAGAGAGAGAGAGAGTGTTATTATTTTCCATCCTGGACTGACATTGTCTTACAAACATTTATTTGGTAATGAGGCTCAGACAGGAAGTATTACCATGTTTGCATAAATAAATAAACAGGCCAGCATCTCACTGAATTCGTTACGTTCCCTTGAGAGCTGTAGAACCTATGGGGAATGTGTTAGAAATAATTTTACAAAGTAGCACCTTATTGTTTCAGCCGTTCTACCTGTCCTCCAATTTTCTGTTTTGGCTTTTATAAAAATAAAATAATAAAATGTAAAAAAAAAAAATCCTGTCTGTCAGTCATTTCATGGCTACTGATCATGCTCCGTCTTCATTAGACTATTTTGGGTGTCCCTAAACATGGGCCAGAATTCACAATCAGAATTACAGATGTATAACCTGGAGTTACACATCTATAGTGGATCTATAGTCATGGTGTGTACATAGCCACAATTGTTGCAGTAATGCCATGATCATAACTGCTCCCCAAGCTCTCTTTACCAACCAGTAGCCACATGGAGAGAAGAAGGAGGTCTATTCTGCTGGTGATCAGGGGTGCAGGCAGATGTCACATCCATCCCCTGCCACTAGCCAACAAGGCTGAGTCCACTTGTCACACATCCTCACTGGGGGAAGAGGAACTGAAGCATCATCCAACCATAGCCTAGTCACAAGCAGAACAAACTATTTCTCTCTATGCTGCTGCTTCCCAGTAATTTAGGTGGAGGGGCAAGAGAAGCTGTTTAGTTAAATATATTTAACTGTGTAGTGAATGTAGAATTGTGGCTATGATTTGTTCTTCTACAAAACTAAGCAGCTACCCTAAGTATGTTGCTCCCTCTTCTGTGCATTGATGGTGCCGTTTTGTCCACTCTAATACTGGAGAAATGTTTGATAGATTGAAGAAATGCGCTTCTTTCACCCCACCAACCTCAGACACATGAATGATGGAAACACAAACTCTTCTCCTAGGGCACCTTCCAGTAGAAGCTAGGCTGGCCTCCTTCCTATCATGCTTCTGCATGTGGGCAAAGACCTTTTAATTCAGGAAGTCCTTAGACAACTAAGCTGGGCTGCATTTATGAAAGTGGCTTTCAGATAGATGAGTTTGAGGTCTCCCCTTTTTTTATTGGTATGTTTTTAATTGCATTTAAACCTGCCTTTTTTTAATTCACCTGGTTTATGTCTTAACTGTATCTGTTACATTTGACTTTAATTATGTACACAGGAAACTGGAAGAAGCTGTCTCCTATTGAGTCAAACCATTGGTCCAACTAGTCCAGAGTTGTCAACATTAACTGCAAATGGTTTTCCAGAGTTTGGGGACCAGACTCTTTCTAAGCTTTGACTGGGGATCCCTGGTATTATGTGATGGTTTTCCATCCAAGCACTAACCAGATCTAATCCTGATTAGCCTCTGAAATCCAATAAAATCAAAGCCAAGAACCTAGATGGGGAACTATGCCCCATCTCCATCCCACTTCCTTAAGGATTCATCTTGTTCCTATAGGAACTAGGAAGCCATTTAGTGGACATTGGTAAGCAGGGACATGACAGTGCTGAAGCATTTATTTATGTGCCTATAGAAGTAGTGTTGGGGAAGGGTTTTGCACATACCGTGGACTGCCAAAGAAAAAGGAATGGGTCCTAGACAAATCAAGCTCTAGGAGGCTAGGATGACTATGGCCTTTACAGACTGCCAAAATAAAGCTGCTTCAGTCTCTTTGGAGGTATGCTGTTTAATGATGCATGGGTCCTAAGAGTCCGGAGGTCGCGCCAAAGGCACACTCCGTTCCTAAGCACTGGAGTGCAGCTTTGGTGCAGCTTCCAGATTCTTAGAGGGCATGCATCATTTAAACGCATACCTCCAAAGAGACCCGAAGCAGCTTTATTTTGGCAGTCTGTAACAGGCCTATATTCAAGCTGTCATATTTTGGACACATCACAGGAAGGCTTGACTCACAAGAAAAAATAACAAAGTCAGGTAAAGTAGAAGCCAGCATGGTATAGTGGTTTGAGTGTTGGACTACCATCCTGGAGACCGGGCTTGTTCCCAGTTCGGCCATGAAACCCACTGAATGATTTGGGCAAGTCACATGCTCTCAGCCTCATAGGAAGGCAAACCTGCTCTGAACAAATCTTGCCAAGAAAATCCCATATAGTTCGCCTTTGGGTTGCCATAAGTCAGAAACTGTGAAGCCACACAACAACAAAGTACAAGGCACAGGAAAAGAGGAAGTACCATCACATGTGGATAGACTCAGTCCAGGAAGCTATGGCCTAGAATCTCCAAGATCTATATATGCCTATAGATGGTATTCAACTCACTTGAGAAATGGTGTTGTGACCTAAACAGGACTGTTTAGGATAGCACATCTTGGAGGTGTCACTCATAGGGTCACCATAGCTAAGGTTTGGCTTTAAGGTAGTAACACAGAAAGAGGGGGGGATGCAAATAACATGATCATCTGGAATCTCTAGAACAGTACTTCTCAGGCTATCTGATGTGTGGAACCAGCAAACTTTTTTTCCAGTGTGCCAGGGTTGTGCCATACTTCTGCTCATTGGCTGCAATTTCTTAACCCTTTCCTGCAGACTTACCTGGGACCTTCAGCCAATGGCTCAGGGACTGGCACCAGTCTTGAGACCACCACTTTGAGAAACATAACAGGACCCTGGAGGATGTCTTCTGCATCTGTAGATATATAGCTGAACACTTATCTGCTGACCCCTCACTCCATAGCCTCTAAATGGGTGTGGAGTTGGAGCCAACACAGTCAGGTGGGTTTTGAGGGGGAATGGTGATGTTTGTATGTGACCTAGCGAACCTCTCCCTTCCCAAAGGCCAAGGAGACATACACCAGTGTAAGACTGGTGTACGTCACTACAGGATGCCAGCTCAGGCATTCAGAGCAGTGTGATAGGATTTTAAATGTAGGGTGCCTTGAATGAATTGGGGGCAGGAGGAGATGGAAATAAATCAGATACATACAGGCACATATTACACATACATACAACCTAAGCAATGGCATTTACAAACTGAACATTAGAATATAGACTATAATATGAATACTCTATCAACACCAATTACAGGTGGGATGGGAAGCTACTTTTATATTAAAAGTGAGCAGAAGAAGAACAATTCTAGGAAATTTTCATTGGCAGACAGCCTATATAACACTCCCTAAGTGATTTTCAGTGTCTAATAAGAAACTTTAGAAACAATTAAAAACGCATTATTCACGCTGGCTTTTCCCCTTTAGTTATTAGTGTTTCTTCTCTGCTCCTTGTCTCTTTGTTTTTTCTTTGACCTCCGAACTAGTGCAAACATTGTTTTTGCCCCTGGTGAATGCAATTTGTATAGTTCCCGTTCATACCCCTTGTATGATGTTTTTAAATTTTTATATTGTGATGTTTTACTGATTTTATATTCTTCATTTTGTAAGCGCCTTGATCATGCATTTGGAAAGGCGGGGTAAAAATATTATTATTATATAATTTATTTAATTTGGTGAAACTTTTTTTAAATTAAGTAACTGATTTAATGTGTATCACCATCATGTCTTGATAATATCATATTACTTTCCTTTCACATGACTTAATTTTCAAAATAAAAATCTTTAATGGTAGTTCACATCCATCTGTAACCTGCCCTAAGGATAGTCTGAACTTAACAAAACAAGATTTTGAGTACATGAAATATTGGACTCTCCAAAATGATACTGCAATATGCAATTTAGACTTGTGCTAACACACATGGGAGCACTGAACCCTGAATGTATCTTCCCTTCTTTTCTTGGAGTAATTACCAGAACCGTTCGCCCGTTCAATCACTTTTACTTCTCAATTGTAACTTGAATGTATCAAAAATTAGAGAATCTTAGTATTAGAAACAGATTTAAAACTTCAAGGGCCGCCACTGTAATTTGCTCCATGGTATTTCTCCTGCACGAATGAAATATGTGTGAAGCCTTGATTCATAATCTTAAAAGTGAACTACTACAATCTGCTTTACATAGGCTGCTTTGAATACATTCATAACTTTCAGTTCATGAAAATGCAGCCACCCATGAGAAACAGAAAGTCTGAATGCATAACATTGTTTTTTTGTGTCAACTGCATTAGTTACCAATGTGTTTCTGGGGACGCATTCAAGTTCTAGGATTAACCTTTGAAACCCAAAACAGTTTTGGTACAAATTACTTAAAGACTACAAGCCGAATCTGTTGTGGACTTAAAAATGAGTAAGAACAACAATTACAGTGATACATATTGAACCCTATCCTGATCTCCTCCCCAATACCCACTGTGGCCACTGTGATCGATGAGGGGTCTGTTCCCCTGTCTATCAGAAAGCAGCTGATGTTCTTACTCCCTTCTATGAGCAGTTCTGGTGCAATATGCAGAAGCAAGACCTCTGTCACAATTCCTCCTCATGCCAAGATCTCTCACATGAGACATAGTCATAGAATCATGGAGTTCAAGAGACACACATGGCTTCCAGTCCACCACCTGCCATGCAGAAAGATATAATCAAAGCATTCTCAACATATGTCCATCCAACTTCTGTTAAAAAACCTCCAAGGGGGAGACTCCTCCACACTCTGAAGCACACATTCAACTGTCACAATACCACAAGAAGTTCTTCCTAATGTTTAGATGAATCGCTTTGGGTTTGAATCCATGCTACATGACTATATTTGTACCGGCAAACGCCAGTTCAGAAACCTGGGGTTCAGCAGGTTCAGAGAGTTTTATTCCGAAAACTAAAGATGTTCACAGCTTAAATTATATTGGCCCATGACAGACGGGCCTTTAAGTACGGACTCAGTCCGTACTAGGGTTAAAAAGGGCATCACTTCCGGACGCCCCTAACCCTAGTCGAACTGGTCTGTACAAAATGGTGGTGCCCCTTCCACATGGGGGCCACCATGATGACATCACAACCGCGCCACCTCTATATGGGGCGCGCGGACGTGACTCATCGCTCTGCACCAGGGCGCTTAGTGCCCCTTTCCACGGAGCAAGAGGAGCTCCGTTTCGGAGCTCCTTCCTGGTTTGCATCCTGGGCAGCCTTTAGATGGCTGCGCCCAGCAACGCAGGGAGGCCCCTTCTCCTCCTCCCCGCAGCCTGGAAAGGGTGTCCTTGGGGCTTCAAGCCCCAAGGACACCCTTTCCAGGCTGCGGGGAAGCGGCCTTTTCGCTTCCCCGCAGCCCTGGAAAGCAGCAGATCGGGGGCTCGGAGGCTGCCGGTCTGGCAGCTGAGGCCCGATACACCGGGGAAAGCAGTGCTACAGGCCGCTCAAGGGGCGTCTGTAACGCGCCTTGACAGATCTGAGGCAATTTCGTTCAGAGCATATTAAAAAATATTAGCAATTCAAGCAGTTTTGTGTGGTCACCTTCACCCCTTCATCTTATCTATAAATATTCCTGTTCCAAGGTTTGTTTCTCCTTTCCTTTCCATACCAAGTGTACCAACTGTATTGACCTTGGCCATTCAAAGCACTTTTTCCTTCCCTCACATCTGCTCATTAGGCAGCTTCAAGAAAAAATGAACAATCTATCCTCCCAACATCCACACTGGTAGAGCATAACCCATTCAGTATTACAAATAATATACAAAATTCAAAATGGAATACTTAACAGGATGCCAGGCTTATTTCAACATGATAAAGGTAAGTGCTATATTTAGCAGAAAAAATGAAATGCACCACAACATCTGGCTGAAAGCATGCATGTGAAGGATCTGGGGTCTTAGTAGACCACAAGTTAAATGTGAGTCAGCTGTGATGCAGCAGCCAAAAAGGCTAATGCAATTCTAGACGTCATTAACAGGAGTCTATGATCAGTCAAGGAAGGTAGCACATGTCACATCGTTCTGTTTTAGTCAGACCTCACCTGTAATATGGTCTAGTTCTGGATCTCACAGTCCAAGGGGTATATTGACAAACTGGAATGCCTCCAGAGGAGGATGACCAAGATGATCAAATCCTTAGGGAATGGGTATTTCAGCCTGGCAAAAAGAAGACTAGGGTGACATGTGCTATATTTATATATCTGAAGGAGTGTCTATAGAAGATGGAGCAGGTTTATATTCTGATGCTCCAGTGACTAGAAATAAACGATGGATTCAAATTACAACAAATGATTCCCCCTAAACATTAGAAAAAATTTCTTGACAGTAAGAGCTATTTGGCAGTATAAACAGTGCCCTAGAGAATCTTGGGACTCTCCTTCTTTGGACATCTTAAAACAGAGGTTGGATGGTCATTTCTCAGGAGTGCTTTGTTATGTATTCCTGCGTGGCTGATGGCTCTTGCAGTTCCTTCCATTCTATGATTCAACAATTCTATGAAATTTCCCATATAGGGAGCTGGTCTGAAGAGAGTAATAAAGCCGGAAGCTGTCATTGCTCCATCTAGCACATGTCCATCTGTCTTTAGCTGTCCAACACACCCTCTTTAACTGTCCATCTAGTAAATGTTGAAATTCTGAGAAGAACGGGAAGGCTGAAAAGTGGGAGAGCTCGGCAATTATTTTTGTTTGTGCTGAATGACCAAGGTGTTCAGATGGGTCTCTGTGTGGACGCATTGCCAGCACAGGAACCTGCAGCTTTCCCAAGGCAATGTGATTGGATTTTTTTTTCTGTGTGTGAAAACCTTGTGTAAACTAATTAAAGCCATTAAATTTCTCACCCAATGTGCAGCTGGATTGGGGTGGTTAGCTGGTAACAATTTTTATAGATGTGCCCTTCATATGGTCTTTTCCTTTGTCAGACTTCTGCAAAAAGAAGACTGCTTCTCTATAGCTTCTTAATTCTAGATTCAGCATGCAAGGTATCTTGTAGCACCTTTGAGACTAACTGTGTGAAATAAACAGTATGTAGAGAGATCTTGTAGCATCTTTGGACTAACTGAAAGAAAGAAATTGGCAGCATGACCTTTTATACACTTCAGTCTGCTTCCTCAATGCATTTGGACGTGCTTCAACTTCTTTCCCAGTTAGTCTCAAATATTCCAGCTAATATGGCTATGCCTCCTAATCTCAATATGATTTAATAGCCTATTGCACATAAAAATGAGCACAGCAAATGAAGCATAATAACAACAGTTTTGTTGGGCAATCAAAGAGATAGTTAAGCCATCTAGCTACATTCCAGTGGCTTCCTCCAGGTGTTAATTTAAATATATGATAATGCATACCTCCTGAGTTTGGCATGGGCATCTGGCAGCCTCCAGACCTGGGATACCTTTTCACCTGTGTTCTACAAGTGAACTATACCATGTAAGGAGAGACAATGTTGTACCCACTTGCCTTAAAGCCACTAAAGATGAGGAATTTGTCAGGAAATAGAAAAAGAAGTCACAGTTCTAATTTATCTCAGACATCCTTTGACTGCAGAGAGATTCAAAAAACGGGTTATTTTAAAAAAGAAAGAAGGAAAAGAAATAATTTCTTTGCCTAGCAAAAGCAGTTTTGTTTTGCTAGTTTCACTTTCTCACATAACAAAAATTGTATACCTTACATTTAATTTTACATTAGCCACTCTGATAGCCTTTAGGGCTGAAGGGTGGGGTATAAATACCATAAATATATAAATAATAAATAACTCTGAACCTCTTAAATAAATCACCTGCTAGAGGAAAATCCACTTATTCCATGATGGTAGTCATGTCTACACTAAGGCCCTAAGCAGATGAGCATGATTGTATGGTCCAAGCCTTGCTATCCTGTCCCCAGGTCCTGACCTGGATCAGTCCCCACGGCTGATGCCTGATGGCCAGGTGTTTACACACCCACCCAACACCATACCATGGACACATTACCATGTGTACACTGTACCTGCCTCCGCCATTGCATCTGCTGAGAGACTCCTGTGATGGCCCATAAGGGCCGAAACAGGTTGCCTGGCTACTCCAAACTCACTCCCATCTGATGTCATAGGGGTCTCTTCAGCAGAAGCAACGGTGGAAACAAGTTAGGGCACGTAGGGCCATCTGGTCTGCTGGCTTTGCTATGGAGTTGGTATTTTTAAACTGTGTTGAAGTGCCTTTGGGCTGAGATTGGGCTGGATCCACCAGATCTGGATCTAGTCTGCCTGATCCCAGCCCGAGGCTAATATCTTGCATCATCTGGACATGATGCCATGAGGCCCCGGAGAGCACAATTCTTTTAACCCATGCATACAGGCTAATAGTTCTCCCGAAAGTGGCAATTGAGGTAAACTTTAGTATGGTAGCAGGCATCAGAACAGATTTCCCCACCACCAGATGTGATTTAAATGAACCGAAAAGAAAACTGGAGGAGAGAATAATCAAGTCAGTGGGAACAGAATTCACTATTAAATTCAGTAAAGCCCTAGTTCAAACTCACAATGCCAAAAATGTCCAGGCATAATTTTTAGAGTTGATTCAGGAGATGAGCATAGATTTTGGACTGAGGCTTTCAACTTGCTCCCCATGACAACAAAAACTGTTGGTTTGTCTTCTGCCTGACATCCTTTTTACTGAAAAGGCCAGGGGTTTAACCCAAGATCTTGTGCAAGCCAGTATGGGGTGTAATGACTGGGCCACCAGTCATTTGAGGACTCCTCTCAAACCACAAAGGGTTAAGCTGGGGGGGTACATGCTGAGAGCTTACATCACATGCTAAGAGAAGTTACATCATAGCTGACCTAAGGTCCAACTGGCCAATCAGTAGAGCAGGACCAGGAATTTCAGAACCTTCCACCGGAGGTCTTTAAAGGGCCTCTGAGACCATGTGGTCTTTTGTCTTCATCTTTCTCTTTCTTGTTTTGGGAGCCGGCTGTTGAGCTTGTGACAAAAGGCAGGTTTAAGATGTGCGGTTGGAGCTAGGCAAATGAGGACCAGCTCCTTGCATCCAACAAACCCATCAAGGGCTGCAAATCCCACTCTGTGTGAGTAGTTTAGGAAATGTGTTAGCTAGTGCGTCCAGGCTTTTGTTATGTTTATCTTTTGGCTTGCCTGAAATGAACATCTTGTAACTATGCATTCTGTGCCTGCAAGGCAAGGACGCCATGCTGATGATACCTTGCTCCTCTATTCTGTCTAGCTAGAATAAATACCTTTCTTTAAAGTATCTGCTGTCTCTGTACTCCTCTAACATGTGCCTTATCTCGTTACTGCTCGTTCAGGTTAGCAAGGGAAGGAATTTAAGTCCTTAGCAAGTCCCAGTGTGTGCTAAGGGGAGTTCATTGGAGATTCACTGGGTGGTGGCAGCTTGACTAGAGGTCTCAGGGGTCTCATTCAGCTCAGCAGGGAGTGGGAACAGGACCCAGGAGACTCTAGGGAAAATTTAAGGGATCCACTGGGGCTAAGGGCCAAGAACAGGGTGCTGTTTGCTGCTTGGACCCCAGGGATCATCACAGAGGGCAACTATCTGCTATGGAACAATGGCCTCTTACCTTACAGACTCAATGTTCCAAAGTCAAAAGGACAAGAACGTGCTTGTGTTTCCTCCATCACATGTTTTCTTACTTGAAAATATAATCTTCAAATGAATTGCATAAAAGTTGTTATTGTTATTGTAGAAAATGTTAGTCTGTTGTTGTTGTAAAAAACAACAATAGCCTCAGCCTCTGGTCCCATGAAAGACTAACCAGCTTTATTTCACATAAGCTTTCATGGACTGCAGTCCACTTCTTCATCAGATGCATGGAGCAAAGCCTCAGTTGGCAGCTCTTGAACACATGAATGGGGAAATGCAAGGGAATTGAAATGTGAAAGGTACATGCCAGTATTTATTTTACTGCAATCATTTCAGTTAATGGATACTTTCCAACTATCCTAATTTGGTAGGAACAGTCCAAATTAATCCTCTGTCATCCCCTTTTTCAGCTGCTTAGCAGATGTCTCAGGTTCAATTCTTACCACTTTCCCCCTTTGTCTTCAGCTTATTCAATTGGTGCAAACTGAGTTCAAAGTGCCAAAGTAGTTTGCACTCAGTTAATTCAGCAGGGAAGGAGCAGAATCTTGACCTTTCCTTTAGACTCAGGCAAAAGCAAATTGTTACAAACTCTCCTGGTTTGTGGTTCTTCCTTGCTAATAATTTTTGCCACTCTGACCATACTCTGATATTGCTTGGCCATGTGTATCCTAGTTTACATCTGTGAAATGTTGGTGAGTATGTTAATGAAAGGTGAGGAGACCTAGCACAGATTCACTGATTAATGCATATATTGTGATGATCATGGATCACAAGCAGTGAAAATTGCCTATGTAGTAGTCACAAACTAAGCAAAAGCTGGGTGATAGTTCTGGCAAATCTGCATAGTAAAGGCTAAATCTCTCTTAAAAGGTAAATCCTAGAATTTCATGCATTGAGCCATAGCAGTTAAATGGTGTCAAACTGCATTATTTCTGCAGTACAGATGAGGCCAAGTCTTAATTCAGAGCGTAGTATAGATCAGAATTATAAAACATGTCCCCTTTATAAATCCTTTCATGTCAACCTTCATATTCATGAGAACAGAAATTACAGCTCTGTTCTGGACAGAGCCAGGCTGAAAATGTGAAATCCAAATTTGCTCAAAGATGTTGGTAAATGTATACACAAGCCTCTCACCCGTTCAGTTTTGTCTTCTATGGGGGAAATGATGATCCTCTGGGTAGATGGTTCTTGGTAGTCATCATTCTCCACTCCTGCCACCTAAAATGCCACCTTGGATTTTGCATCTTGCAAAAGGAGCATTGGGTGAGGAGGAACATTTTTCTGGGAAGGTCCACTCAAACACAAGAGTACAAAATGCTTCATGTGTTACTCTGCAAGCAAATTGTAATAGCCATTACTTTGATAGGATGAACCTCTTTGTCTGCATCTGATAGGTTCTTTCCCACCAGTTGCGGAGATAGACAAGTTGGATGGTGCTGTGCTGCCTTCAGGTCTCATTTGTGACCCTTAGTCTTTGGATTGTGGCCATTGTGTGAATAGAAATGCTGGGCTAAGTATACCTTGTTCTTGTCCATTGACTTTTATGTTCATTTCAAATTTCTTCATTGACATTTGTATTTTTCAGGTGTGAAATTGGAGGACTGGGAGGTATGCAACTAGCTCAAGGTCAGCCATGGTTGTATATATTTATTTGTGTGTGTGTGTGAGGAGGAGAGAGAGTACATGTGCAATACTGAGATCAACAGAGATGCAGACAGAGAGGGAAAAAGTTTTAAACAGAGACTGAATGACCATCTGTCGGATGCTTTGATTGTGTCTTCCTGAGACAGAGGTTGGACTGGCTGTCCTTGGGAGTCTCTTCCAGCTCTAGGTTTCTATGAAACTATTGGAGGTTTAATTTGAATTCCTTGCCAAAGGAATATGGGTACTTTATAGTACCCATAATGTGGAAACCCAAAGATGGTAATATTTAGGAAATCTGCTAATTTCTTCCAATTATTCTAAAGGTTAATCTGTAAACCACAAATCAGGCTTGTTTGGATTTTGACAAGATCTAAATATGCAATTGTACTTATTTGTACTCATGCACAGCATTTCCTAGTCTCTTTCCCTCTCTCCTTGTCATTCCAATATGCCCTCCATTCCCCTCCAATCAAACTACTGTTCCCTTTTCAAAATTTTTTTTAATAAAAAACACCCTCAGTCACAACGTTTCAAGACATCATTACCTAAACTTGGCCATTAAAGGAATTAGAGCTCATTTTGAATGCCATCAACGCTAGTTTAGGCTTAAACACAGCCAAGGATCCTCCATCTCTAATCCCAATATGGTGGAATCCCTATTGGGAATCCATACTACAGAGGATAAAAGCTTAGTGACTGTGTTTAGTGCAGGCTCCAAAAGAAGATAATGCTGGAGGAGTCAAAACACATGACAGTTTAGTTCAACAAGTTGCCGGCTGCTGCAGAGGAGAGAAAACAACATTGCTTCTGATGCATACATAATATGTACTTCATTGCTGCTTCTCTGGGAGGGCTCTAGAACCTGAAAGAGAATATAAATCCATTGTACTGGATGCTACCATTAGATGGTTGACATGTGTGCTTAAACTCAGATCAGCGCATGGGTGGTTGGTACAGCCAATGAAGATTTTCACACCAGCGCTTACCATGGGGTAGGTGCTGGTAAAACGTCAGGGAAGCGCACGTGTGTGAAAGCCTGACGTGCTTCTGAAACATTAGGGAATCATCCCCTTGCCTCTAGAGTCCTTGAATCATTCACGGAGCAGCAATTTCCTAGGAATGCAAAGTTTCTGTTTAAAAGGAAATTGCTGTTCCACAAATGATTCAAGGATGCTAAAGGTGAGGGGATGATTCCGTGACATTTCAGAAGTGTGTCAGGTTTTCACACACATGTGCTTCCCTGACATTTTACAAGCATTTTACCAGCACTTACCCCACAATAAGTGCTGGTGTGAAAATCTTCAATGTCAGTGGGACAGTGATTCCATCCCAGATTTTAATCCAAAATTTGAAGGAGCTAATCCAAAATTCTGAACTTTGTCTCCCAAATTGCATCATGGGAGAACAGTGGGATATAAATTGAAAAAATAAATTGAATAATTGAACGAATGAATGAATGAGTTCATCACCTTGGATGGCTCCTTTGAGATTAAAACCTGGACTAGATTTACCATTCCATTGGAACCATCAGCTGCCACTGGATTTGCTGGAATCATTTTCACTGAAGTGGTCAAAGTGTGGCCCATAAAATGCATGGGGCCCCAAGAATATTTATGTGGCTCCCATATATCAGGTCATTCTCACTTCCCTCATATTAAGACAGAAAGAAATTGAGACATCTGTGTGTGTTTTGGAAAAAAAAACCTTGAGATTCTGCATGAAAAAGAAATAGTGTAAGTTTACACACATGGAGGTATGCATCAGTTGTGCTATGCTGTCTCATGAAAGAATTGCAGCATTGTATAACCAAATTCACATGGAGCTTTGAAGGACAGTGTACAACCATATGCAGCCATGCTATCAGTCGACCTTTCTTATCTACAGATTCTTTATCCATGGAGTCAAACATCCATAGTTTGAAGTATTTCAATATATATATATATAAATTTCAAATAACAAATCTTGATTTTGCCATTTTATATATGAGACCCAGTTTTACTACACCATTGTATTTAATGTGACCTGGGCATCCATGGATTTGGGTATTCAGAAGGGATCCTAGAACCAAACCCCAGAAGATACCAAGGGCACACTGTAAAATGATGCACAATGTGCAGTAATGTGCAATGGCACTTCAACCCAATAGACACATTATGCATCAGGCAAAAACACACAACCACACGTGTCAGGGAATGTACGCATACATAAGGATAAACCAACAATTGATTTTTATGGGAAAAACTAAAATGCAAAGATTATTCATCTAGGCCCAGGACTTTGACTACTTAAAGGTCAGGATGTGAATCCTTCTATGTTTGGACATGTTAGTGCTCAATTTGAGTACTTTCTCTTCTCTCTTCTTCATTATTTCCACCTATATGGAGGCAGGTTCACCATGATGCAAATATGGGAGGATTTTGTTTCAACTGATCTTTGAAGAATTTCCCAGCATTTGAAATTTTCTTCACATTCAGTATGGCAAGATCTTGACAGCTTTTTCTTTGAAAAAGCAAAATGCAGGAATAAATGAATAAATGAAACTAAAGCCCGGTACATACAGCCCCAAAAGGGCAGGCTGGAGGCAGCCGGTTTTCCTGCAGAGAGACATCACAGCTGCCAAACTGTGTGGCATCCCTCCACCCCAGAAAGAACCTGGAAATACCAGGTTCTTTTTGGGACACCATGCGCATGTTACGAGTGCGCCATTGGTGCACTCATTATGTAAGCAATGTGCAGCGACATCTATATGCTGCGTGTCACTTACATCACAACGGAAGCCCCCTATAGATGGGACGGGAAACAGTCATTATGCCGCTGCCGGGATGTCCTAGGATTAGGGACCGTTCGGTTGGTTCGCGGTCCCTAACTGTAGAATCGCTGCCTGGACACCGTTTCTTGGCAGTATATACAGGGCCTGAGCTTCCATCCCTAGTTGTAGAGTTCTTAAATATTTACGCTAGACAATTAGACCATTTTGACTCCATTTTTACTTTCATGAATTCATCCTACAAAATCCTGGGATCTGTAGTTTTGTGAGGAACTCTGCATGTTCTGCTCGAGAGGTCTAGCCCTCACCCCTGCAGTTCAACAGAAAATTCCAAGTATTTCACTCAATGGGTTCACTGTACAATGATGACAGGCACACTCTTGGTCTTGGTTGCTATTCTTGGAGATGGGCTTCTGGAGCAGATAAATGTTTGGTTAAACCTTGCAAGCCAATTTATTAAGTGCTTTTTTTTAACAACATTCACTGTAATTTCTTTTTTTCACTAGAAGAAAAAGCCCACATGCTGTAAAATGCAAAGCAAAGAAGGCTGAATCATACTAGTTTCAAATTATTTCCCTCCCAACCAATAAAGAGGACTTTCTGGGATCAGCTCACTCTTATCAGTATAGGCAAGCTCTCTCTGTGACTAATCCCAGTTTAGCCTTATATAAGAGGTCTCTCTAATCCTTCTGCCTGCTGCAGTGGCAGAGACTCAAAACTACAGACTGCGTTTCAGAAAGGGTCATGACCTCTTCCTCAGTTTAGTGAGCCATTGATCATCCAGGAAACAGTTATCAGTAAATCTCTGGGAACAATGCATCATTTTTCTCAAGACAGCATGCTGTCCATCCCATCAGAAGGAGAAAATAAAGTTACATCCATTAAAAACCATGAATGGTATTTGCAACTACTGTTCCAGGAAACAACATCATGACTAATGATCTTTCCAAATGCCTGTCAGCATTCAGAGCTTAATTGGACAGCTACAGATATCTCTGAAGACATTGATTACATCTCAAACTCAATCTCTCTCTGACTGCTCAGGGTAAATAGAAATAAAAACGGATAGAATCTGATGGAAATAAATGGGGTTGGGGAACATTTATCACTCTCTAGCCAAGGGGAGGAGAATCTTTGGTTCACAAGCTAATCCAGAATGCCAGAAAGGGTCAGGATTTGATCCAGAAAGGTTCTGGAGGATACCAGTCCCTGAAGTCCCTTATATTTGAGAGATTTCCCCTACCCACCCAGCTTTCATCCCCAATGGGCATTTTATCAGCTATTTGTTTAACTTGTATGTGGCCCCCAGGGTAAAATAAAATAAAATAAGCAATTTTTTCTATTGTTTTTCTTCAAAATTACCCCAATTACTCTAGGAAACCTTGTGAGGCATTTCGTCTTTGGAGTGGGTCATGGCCAATTTATGCCCAAGAGAGGCAATAAGAAGTGATTTCTGCTCACGTACTATTATTAAAAAGGCCTCTCTTGGTCCTAAAATGTGCTGGTATGACCCCAAAACAGGGAGAGAATACCCCATGTCCCCTAGATGGCATTTGGGGGTAATTTCCTTTTTGCCAGAGCAGGTACATTGGGGGGGGGGTGCAGCTCTCTAAGGTCTACTGGAGGGCTAATGCCTACCACAGTTGCCCACCCATGCTCTAAGAGTATATCCATACTACAAACTACAGCAGTTTGATACCACTGTAACTGTCATGTCTCCATGTCTCCTGTGGTTGAGAGCTTGCAGACCCTTAGCGTTCTTTACTGGTTTATATTTTTATATTGAGAAATATTAAATTATTATGATGGTATAGTGAAGACACAAGTAGCTGTTGGTGACTTTTGTGTCAGTAGGATGATGAATCTATTTCAGGTTTTGGCCAGACTTTAAAGGAGCAATCCAAGGTGCTGAACCTATTTGGGGGATAAGACACAACATCTTGGTTAGCAACTTTAAAGTTCAGGTTAAAACCCAGAATAGATTCACCACCTCATTGCCATGGAATCAACCAATCTCCTCTGGTATATACATTCTTATTTAAAGTCAGGCTCAGGACATTCCTTCTACTAATGTGAAAGATGGGGAGGGGTGTGGGTGCAAGCTCCATTTCTCAGCATCTAGGCAATCAACAGGTGTGGCCTTTTTCAGAAATCTCCTAGCATACCTTAAGATAAGTGGGAGAAAAAACCACAAGACCTGTAAAAGGTGACCTACAATTCCCTTAAAATTAAGAAATCACTGAGAATGTGGTCCTTTGTGTCAAGCCATGCCCCCAAATACTCCCTTAGTCTTGTTCTGCCAAATTAACCCAGTTTAACACCCAATAAATGAGGCTGATAGAGGATGAGAAACTTTAGTTTATTTAGCTTGATTTTTGCTGCTAACTTATGATAACAAGTTGTAGTTGTAGACTCTAGTCCGAGCTACTACATGTGCAGTTGGAAATATGGCTACACCCCCCTGGTACTAAAGTTCCCTTAATCATCTTGAACAGCACCTGGTAGTTTCAATGCCACAACATCTTTCCAAAACTTTGGTCCTCCAGATGTTTTGGAACTTCAGCTCCCAGAATTCCTGATTTCTGGCCCAGTTGGCTAGGGCTTCTGGGAGTTGAAGTCCAAAACATCTGGAGAATCAAATTTTGGGAAACACTGCTAGCTGCTCTCCCCTGCTGCAGATATCTGAGTAATAAACACGAATACAGTGTACTCAGTCCATGACAATCCATGTAAGTATGACAGCAGGAAAGGGGTAAATCAAAGTAGGAACTTTCTATATTCCACTCTGCATTTTCTGGCTTTCAAGGCACATGAATCAATGTGATGGCCATCACCATGGATAGTTTTTCAGTGCAAATTAGATCACTTCATGGAGAATGTATCCAACTATACTTAATGGTCAGACTTACATTGACTAAATTTTGAGCCTGGTAATGTTAATTTTTAGACTAGAACTCACAGAATCCCTCAGCCAACATGGTCTTTTGATTTTCAGTGTCTAGGGCAGGGGTAGGCAACCTGCGGCCTGCGGGCCAGATGCGGCCCGGCGAGGCCTTGGGACCGGCTCCAGCCCGGTCCTGCAGCCAATTGCCGCCGGGGGCTTTGGCCTCTCGCGCACAGGGGCAAGGGGGGCAATTGTCTATAGACGCCTCAGAAACATGCATTTATATTAACATTTTTTTAAAAAATCAGCAAATTTTTTTTGCGTGTCCTCCACTTTTTTTAAAAAAAGTGTCCACCATTTGAAAATGTTGTCCTACATTTGTCCCGGTTTATTTATTTATTTAAATTTTTTAAAAATTATTTAATTATTTATTGTTTGGCTTCGGCCCCCCCAGTTGTCTGAGGGACAGCAACCCGGCCCCTGGCTCAAAACGGTTGCCTACCCCTGGTCTAGGGTCATCAATTAGAATTGAAATTATAACTATTGTATTTGTGCATATTGTATTGTATTTGTGTAAACCACTTTGGATGTAGTGGCTAAGATCCTCTTCTAGTATAATGTAAATCTACATTCATATAGCTGCACATTAGTTGTGCTATGCCACTTTTATGCTGAATTGCAACACTGTGCAACTGATGGTGTATCTGTCAGCCTGCCTGCCTATTATTCTACTGTGCATTAAGGCATGCACAGGGAAATCTTGAAGGCACAGATGAATTATTATGCACCGCTCCAGAATGCACAACTGTATGCTTGGAAACCTCTCAGTTAGCCTCAACTATATTGAGATCTATTGAAACCTCAACTCTTGAATAGTGAGTCAGCATGTAAAAACTCACTGGGTAACCCTGACCAAATCACACTGTCTCAGCCTCAGAGGATAGCAATGGCAAACCCCATCTGAAAAAACTTGCCTAGAAAACCCTATGATAGGTTCACCTTAGGGTTGCCATAAGTCAAACATGACTTGGAGTCACATATCAACAAGAAAAAATGTAGTTATCCAAATGATTCAAGTGATATACTCTAGCTGAGATGTGTGGAGTGCCACTTTGTGAAACGTAAACAGAATAAATGAACTGCTTCATAACAGCATAAACATACAACCACATGTGCAAGGGAATTTACACAGGCATATACCACTAATAGGATTGGGGAAAATATGATATGCTCTGTCTGTGTCTCGAGAGGACAAAAAATGTAAAGTACTGCACTTAGGGCAAAAAAGTGCCCTAAGTGCAGTACCTATAGGTTAGGGGACACCTGGCTTAATGAGACTACATTTGAAAGGGGTCTCGGAGTCCTAGTAGATCACAAGTTGAACATGAGTCAACAGTGTGATGCGACAGCTAAAATGGCCAATGTGATTCTAGACTACGTCAATAGAAGTATAGTGTCTAGATCAAGGGAAGTAATAGTGCCACTCTATTCTCCCTTGGTCAGACCCCACCTAGAATACTGTGTCCAGTTCTGAGCACCACAATTCAAAAAGGATATTGAGAAGCTGAAGCGTGTTCAGAGGAGGGCCACCAAAATGGTGAAGGGTCTAGAATGCAAGCCTTAAGAGGGGAGACTTAGGGAGTTAGATATGTTTAGCCTGGAGAAGAGAAGGCTAAGAGGTGATATGATAGCCTTGTTTAAATATTTGAAGGGATGTCATATTAAGGATGGAGCAAACTAGTTTTCTGCTGCTCCAGAGTATAGGACCTGGAACAAAGGATGCAAGTTACAGGAAAAGAGATTCCACCTTAACTTTAGGAAGAACCTCCTGACAGTAAGGGCTGTTTGACAGAGTGGTAGAATCTCCTTCTTTGGAGGTCTTTAAGTAGAGGATGGATGGCTATCTGTTGGGGATGCTTTGATTGAGAGTTCCTGCATGGCAGGGGGTTGGACTGGATGATCCTTGTGGTCTCTTCCAACTCTATGATTCTATGTGTGAGTCAATATTGTGTAGTGGTTTCAGTGTTGGACTAAGACACTGGGAAATCAGGGGTTGAATCCGTACTTGGCCATAAAAACCCACTTGGGCAAGTTACACTCTCACATCAAAAGAAGGCAAAGCCACACACCTTCTAAGCAAATCTTGCCAATAACCCCCCCCCCCCCCATAGAGTCATCTTAGGGTCACTATATATTGGAAATAACTTGAAGGCACACAACAACATAAAAATACTTCCTGTACTTCACCAATGACCTCAAGCCAGTTTGTGTGTGTATCTCTCCCTCCCCTCTCTCTCCTCCCACCCGGGATTTTCATTCACTATAGTTGTGGGCCATATAGGAGGGTGAGAGAATGATGGGCTCCAGGGCACACACAGAATTTCATGGCTTAGTGGGTGAGTGGAAGCTGATGGCTCCCATGCCAGGAAATCCTGTCCAGAATTTGGTCTCAAGTGGATTAAGATATCCAAAAATCTGAATTCATTTTGGGGATAGGGTTCACTAATTTATGATTCCATCTAAATATTAGGAAAAACTTCCTGATGGTAAGAACTGTTTGACAGGAGTGTGTGGTGGAGCCTCCTTTGGAGGTTTTTAAACAGAGACTGGATGGCCATCTGTTGGGAGTGTTTTCATCGTATATTCCTTCATAGTAAGTGTTGAACTGGATGGCCTTTGAGGTTTCTTCCAGGTCTGATTCTATGAACTTGGCTAGCTCCTTTCAAGTTCAGACTATACTACCAATTCACTACTCTACTGACCTCACCACCATCAGCCTCCTTGACTTGGAATAGAGACGTGGATATCCATTGACAGTGACCACTGCACCAACACGTCAGCCCCCCTTCTGTACACCTATCACAACAGTGAGAGACATTTTAATATTCTTCATTATCTCCCAGACACCTGGGAAATACCTGTTCTGATGCAACTAATACAGCCAATTAGAATCGATTGCTGAATGTTGTTGCTGGCACATCCTCTGGTGCTTTGTTTATCGAAGCATAATGGAGACAGATTAGCTTTGCAGGGCTACAAGTCCCTGGGATTCCTAATTATACCACAAATTGATTTTTTAAATTTAATTTTTATTTATTTTTGCAGGAGTCGTGCTAATTCAGTCCATTTTTGCTCTGTCTCGCACAGATGCCCAGGCTGCCGGAAGTCTAATTTTTACCAGGCTTCCCACACAAAATGCTTCATTATCTCCACAGCATCTTGGGAGGTGGGATTCCCAGTGCGGAGCTGGCAATTCTGTAGCAATGAAGCAAATTAGTGCAAGTCAAGCCTTCAGATGGCAAAGACTTTTTTTTCTTAGTAGGCTTCAGAGATGAGAAAGTTTTTAAGAAGGGACTTTGAAGAGGTTACTGCACTGTTTTAAATACATCCCTTTTAAAACTGTTTTAAAATTGTTTTTAATAGTTTATTGCTATTTTAATGCTGAATGTCAGTATCTTCAAACCATGCGGTTGCTGTTTTGTGCCTTAAAGGCATTTCTGACTTATGGCAGTGTGGGGTACTGGCTATGGTACAAACACACCTTTTCCTCATCCAACTCATTGTCACTTTAACATTTGCAACAAAGCATGAGGCAGCAGCGAGGGATACATCACTAGCCAGCTTTTCAAGCATGAGATGTTCTTCCTCCACGGTTTAATGAAATCACTCCACAAAAAACTATAAGCATAGCTAAACAATAACAGTTACAGTTACAGCATGAAAGGAGTGACATTATTCCTTGCTGAGTTGTAATTATGGTATAATGTCATTATATAATACTCATCATCATCATCAGATCCCTTCAAGTTGGCTCTGACCTATGGCAATCTTCTTGTAGGATTTTCATGGCAAAATTTCTTCAGACCAGGTTTGCTGTTGCTTTCCTCTGATGGTGAGATAATGATACTTGCACAAGATCATCCGGTGGATTTCCTTGGCTGGGTGGAGATTCATTCATACTCTGGTGTCCTAAATTCCTAATCCAACACAAAAAAAGAAATGCCACGCTGGTTCATTTGATACCTTTTGTAGGCCAACCCAAATGTGTGTGTGAGAGAGAGAGAGAGATTACACTAGCTTTTAAAGCTCATTGGCTTCTTTATACGGCAAAGATGAAACAGAGTTCATGCAGAGAAAACTAATGACATTTTTGTAGTGATAGGCAACCCTCCAAGACTCTCACATACCTTAAGACCCACTCAAGAACAAAACCAGAAGTAATGTAACATCACTTCCAGTTGTATCAGACACACTGGTGCGGTCTTGCAGGGATGAAAGAGGAGTCAATACAACCCCTACCTTCTCTGCAGTTCTCCACCCCTGATTTAAAATAACATGTAGTTTATACAGTCAAGAGCTAACAAACAATGGCTGGCAGTCAGTGGCACATGCAAGTATAAGTTAATGCGACACCTGCATGTGTCTATTTTTTGTCACTGCAAAGAATGGCATTCCCTTCATCCCTCTCCACCAATCAAAGCCCCTCCAACTTATCACAGTGCTGCTAAACCACTCCATTTCTGCTTGAGGATCACAGAAGCATTTGGCTATGTCCCCATAGCAAGACCTTAAATGATGACAGCCACCAAGATCTGCAGAGGGCCCTGGAAGAGCTCAGCAGAGAATGTAATCACTTTGTATTTGACAATGTAGAAACAGTTGGCGGCTTCTGCAATCCCCCTGCTCTCTTCCAGGAACAAATGGCTGTGGTAGAGGAAGTCAACAGCTCTATGGTAGGTCAGAGCTGGTGGTAAATGGCTCAGTATAACATAGTTCTGCATGCAGAGCTACTCCACTGAGCCTTGCAGGACTGGGCTTGATGTGCTTTTGTCAATTTAACCTGTTAAAAGGGATAGATGGATCCATCTACTTTCACTCTGTATCCCTGTTGCATGCATTTACTCAGATGTTCATGCTCAGATGTTTCTGCATCAATCTGTGGATGTTTTTAATTTTCACTAAAGTTCTAAATGAAATATATATTTAAATGCATATTTGAAAATGAGGTCTTGTACTGTTTCTGTTGGAAGTAGTAAGGAGCAACTCAGATTGCACAACATACCCATACACGACAGATACACAATATACACAATGTATGTGGAAACGTACACAACATATGTGGAAAGAAGGAAGAAAGGAGAATTGGGGAGGAGGGACAGAATGAGTTATCTCCTTGGCTTTTCTAGATGTCCTCTTTCTGATTTGACCCATGGTACCTTTCTTTCATTTCCAAACAGAGAACCTTAGGGTTGCCAATGTCCCTACCTCATTCTTCTTCACATCTCAGCCAGAGATGACTGTTGGCTTTGTTACTTCAGGGCTGAGGATCTGGGGTTTACAAACACTGCTTATTGTTTACAGGAACTATGCATGGTACAGAATCTATTTTGAAAATCAGATTCAGTTCCTGTGATAACTCCCACAAACCATCTTGGCTCTGTTCTGGAGAAGCTAGGAGCAAGCATGGCTCCAGCTTAGATAGAACTAGGATTCCTCTCATCTTTTTTTTCTCTCTCAGTGAATTTCTTACAATAAATAATATCTTCCTTGTTTTCTTAAATGAAAAGTCACAGTATGATTGTTTTCCAGTATAAAGTGTGCTCCTCCATGCATCCTGATATTTCAGAGTGCTGAATTGCTTAACGGGGCTGAGAGCATATTCTTCTAACATTTTTTTTAGCCAGGAACTCTGCCAGAACTACAATTAAGCAAGTTACTTTCCCGAAGAGTGAAGCCATCCATAACTGCACAGTAGTGGAATTATGATCTGTCTTTCATTCTTCTTAAAATTACATTTCCAACATCTGAACGGAGGGTTTAGGGAGTGCAAATACTGGTGGATAACTAAGTTCTAATCCACATGGGAGGTCTGGTCTGGATCATATCAGTATATATTGGAATTTACAAAAATCAAATTCCTCAAAATTCTCTTGCGAACTGCAATGTGTGATACTGAGCTCCTTAGAGGGAGACCAGGGTAATAAATATGATAATAACAGTTCTGCTTAACTTGGTGCCTCCAGTTGGCAGTTAATATTAAGAACAATATAGTACATTATTAGAGCATTTCCATGGCTAAATTAGAGTTTAATTACCGTAAAGAAAAACAATGAAATAAGGGTATAAGCTCATGATTCAAAATGGCACTTTTAGGTAATTTACATTTAATTTAATTGTCACTTTTATCACAGTTGGTAGATGCACTTATGCAATTCCAAGAGAACTATGTATGATGTGAGAAACCAGGCATTAATAGAGAAAAAGTTAACTCTGGGATAAACACTGAAAGTGAAAGACTGGTTAATAATATAGTTTGTGTGGGGTTTTTTGGACTATGTTGCTATGTTCTAGAAGAATTTATTCCCAATGTTTCTCCTGCATCCTTCAGAGAATGGTGGCATGGAAGTGTGTGGGGTATATATACAGCGCACCCGCAGCATCCCATTAAAATGAATGGGGCACGTGCCTATGGCGCATGAGCACAACCATTCCACCATGCACACAAGCCCATTCACTTGAATGGGGCTTGAGCACAGGCAAAATTCACCTTACGCCGGGGGGGGGGCGAAACAGACCCCCACATAAGGCGAGGTTCCACTGTACTGTGTGACCCTTGGTTGAGAGGAAGTGATTTACATGTTAATCTGTGTGTTGATCTGTTGGTGAATGTCTATTTAATCAGTGATCCATTGTCTGCTGGGAAACCCCCTGACCCTGAGCAATATTCATTTGCATGTGCTGAGCCTTGATTTTGGTGTTTTTCAGGACTGGTAGCCAAACAATGTTTACTTTCAGGGTTTCTTCTTTCCTGTTGAAATTGTCCAGGAGTTTGTGGATTTCAATGGCTACCCTGTGCATTCTGACCTAATTGTTGCTGGCATGGTCCAGAATTTCAGTGTTTTCAAATAGCATTTTATGCCCAGGTTGGTTTATAACATGTTCTGCTACTGCTGATTTTTCTGGCCAGCCCAGACTGCAGTGTCTATCGTGTTCCTTGATTCTCATTTGAACATTGTGTTTGGTGGTCCCTATGTAAACATGTGTACAGCTGCACGATATGCGGTAAACTTCTGAGGCCATGAGAGGGTCTCTCCTGTCCTTCGCTGAGTGCAGCATTTGCTAGATTTTCTGGGTCGGTTTGTAAATCATTTGGTGGTTGTGTTTCCCTATTTCCCATCAGATTCCCTATTCTGTCTGTGACTCCTTCAATGTATGGTAAAAATACCTTCCTTTTAGGTCTCAAAAGAGTCCCAACATGGTGGGATCAAGACAGAAGATTTAAATGCAGAATTGCTTCTCACATTAACCTTTACCATTGACTCTGCTGACAACATCTGGCTGACTAGAACAATGGGGTCTGAGAACAACCAGAGGGAGGCAGTACTGAACTAAAATGGTGCCCAGGACTTCAAGTGAATCATAACTCTTGTTAAATGAGTTGGGAACACTATCAGATTCAGTGCATCTGCAAGTGAATGTTTACTGAGAAAGTCATATTTGACAATCATATTTTGCTTCGAAAGAGTATCGATTCCTAAAAATAAGATTTGTGAAAGTAAGTAGAAAGAGAATGACAAGAGTTTCCAACTTTTCCATTCTGGCTGGGGGATCTTCAAACTCACAAGGACAGCAATGCAGTTGGAAAATACAATAGAGGTTGAAAGGAAGACCAGAATCTTCAAGAAGATATAAACATGGTTAATGGACAGCATCAAGCAAGCTTAACAGAGGAAGAAAGCTTCTTTCAGAAAATGGAAGATAAACAGATCACATGAACAAAAAGAAAACAAACACTGACCAAAAAAAAACTGCATGCAAACAACTAGATAGTCAACATATATTGAACAGCATATTGTTAAAAGCAGTAGATTTTGTAATATGTGGAACAAATTCAACTATAGGTTGACCTCGTGTATAAGTCAAGGGCAAGTTTGGGGCCAAGATTATGGATTTTGATATGACCAAAGGATAAGTCAAGGGTAAAACTAAGGGGCATGTAGAAAAGGCTTTAAAGGATAAAGCTAAGAAAAACAATGCCAAAAAAACTCAAAAATTCCACCAGGTATAACTGTTTGAGCTCATACGAAAAGCTGGATGGATGAGAGAATAGAGGGGATCAGTGCTTCCAGGACAGATTATGCTCTTGCCTTTCACCTGGAGGCAGTGCAGTACTTACACTGACTCATGGATAAGTCAACCCAGGTTTTAGGAGTCAGTTTTTTTACTAAAATGTGTACACTTATGCATGAGCATATACACTACTTGTATTTCATGCCTTTTCCCGGTAAAGAAGGTATAACTGCAGAACATTACAGTTGTAACTTTCCAATTTCCATTTTCCAGTTCCAATTTCCATGGGATGATGAATCTAATCTATTTTTTAGTATGAACTTTAAAGGATTTGTGCAAGGCACTTAAAACTCTGTTCTGACAATAGATTTAGTAGTTTGGATAATTTCGTGGACCCTGGTTTGCACTTTCATGTAGAAAGATTTCTGGCAAGAAATAGATTGTACCTCACAGTAAATGGAAAGAATATATTAGCCAAGAGTCTCACAAATCTGATTAAGAGGGCTTTAAACTGAGCTACACAGGAGAGACAGACAGTATTCTAGAAAGACAGGGGGCACCAGTGATGAGGACAATCATCTCAATGATACCAGAGGAATTGGGCACAAGAGCTCAACAATGGTCAGAAAAGAAAGTACAAAGAATCAGCTGGAGAGAATAACCCATGGTCTCAGATGTCTCTACACTAATGGCAAATCCTGGGAAATAAACAAGATGAACTTGAAGTCCTGAAGTCTTTTTTCTGTGCAAAGCAACTAAGTGTGAGTTTTACACAGACTAAGCCCCATGAATAGGCTTCAAAATCCGTATCACTTTTGAAGACTTTCTTTCAGTAGGAAGAAAATTCCTAAAATTATTCATTGATCCATTTCTGAAGAAACACAGGGTTTCTCTACACTAGCTTGAAGTATTCTCACCACAGAGCTGCCCTAAATTCCCCCTACTACCTCAATACTCCATAGCGATCCTGGGCAGCTGTCGACATATATGACCTGTTGTGTCACCTGGTGCCACCACTGCTGGTGCAAGTTTTCCTTTAAAAACTAGAGCAAAGGATGAGTTGTTTTAAACAGTTTTAAGAGGGGGACATGGAGTAGAACTGATCTTATGTCATGAAGACAGTCTATAGTCAAATCAGGGATTTGGCCCTGCATCATGAAGTCAGGTTGCCAGGAGAAAGGGGGGGGGTTGTTGTTTCATTTGGCCTATGTAGGCATACCCATAGTGAAGAATTGCATCCCTATTTAAAAATAACTGTACAAATTCTTGTGCAAGAAGATATGATTTAGGACAAAGCAGCTGACAGAGAAAGTCCTAAGCTCTTTCTAAATTCTTTCTCCACTCCAAAGAGCCTTCTTCCTAGAATGTATTTTCATGAAGAATATTGCACAAGTTTGAAGCCTAAATGTTGGTGCATTTAAAACTTACAATGGAAAGTAAACTGCTTCATTTGAGCAATGAGGTCAGCCTCAATATTACCCTTCCATGTGTCTGTCCATACTTAATCAACCAACAACACCGAGGGCAGAAACAAGAACCCAGATTAATATGGAGTGTAGAAATGCTAAACTGTTTTGCTAAGGAAAGAGAGCTAACACTGGCAGGAATTTCCACACAAAACTGCCTAAAATGTTTTTGTGTAATTATCCTAATGCACCCAATTATGCACACATAATTTACATTTTATGGACTTTTATTGCATTCCCCTAATCTTGTTCCATAACATTACACCATGGATATTTGGATACAGGAATATCACTGAACACCATGTGGAAGAAAACATCAATTTCTTTAATTCATAGCAAACAATATGCAGATTTTAAATGTGACCTTCTTAAAAAAAAGTATTGGTCAAAGCTGGAGACTTGAAGGACTACAATCGATGTCAAGAAAAAAATGGTAAGAAACATTTGAGATCCTTCTAGCCTGCATAAATCATGATGGAGATCCTGCTAGTGTCATGTGAACACAAGTGGTTGCGCATTCTTCACTGTTGTCCAGAAGACATATTAATAATAATAATAATAAAATTTTATTTATATACCGCCCTTCTATGCAATCAGGGCGGTGTACAACATCATAAAACATGAAATAACAATTACAATAAAAGCAAATACATACAACCATTAAAACATTAAAACATTCTAGCCACCCTGCCACGGGGGACATGGGGGGGGGGGGGGGGGGGGGGTGGAGAGACTAATTGGGGCCTGTATTGGGGAATGCTGATTTGAACAGGAGTGTCTTCAGCCCCTTTTTGAACTAGGCCAGGGAGGTGGCCGAGCGGAGCTCAGTGGGCAGAGAATTCCAGAGGGTCGGGGCCGAGATGGTGAAAGTCCTCCTAGATGTGGAGGCTAATCTGGCCCCTGGGACCCTCAATAACTGCTGCCCAGATGTTCTGAGAGGGCGGGGCGGATTGTATGGGGAGAGGCGGTCCTCAAGGTATCCTGGGCCCAAGCCATTTAGGGCTTTATAGGTAATAACCAACACCTTGTATTGCGCCCGGAAGCGAACAGGCAGCCAGTGCAGATCTTTAAGCACTGGTGTTATATGGCTGGTTCTGGGTATGCCAGTAACCAGCCTGGCTGCCATGTTCTGCACTAGTTGTAGCTTCTGGGTGTGGTACAAGGGTTGCCCCATGTAGAGCGCGTTGCAGAAATCCAAACGAGAGGTTACCAGAGCATGTACTACCATTTCAAGGTCCCTCCGGTCCAGGTAGGGACGCAGCTGGCGAATCAGCCGAAGCTGATAACAGGTGCTCTTGACCGTCACATCCACCTGAGATGTAAGGTGGAGCGACGAATCAAGGAGCACCCCCAGACTGCGTACCGAGTCCTTCACAGGAAGCGTGATCCCGTTCAGGACAGGTGGAACCACCGCCGTCCCTGGGCCAGGGGAACCTATCACGAGCACCTCCGTTTTCTCTGGATTCAGACTGAGTCGGTTTTCCCTCATCCAGCCCATTACCGACTCCAGGCAGGCCACGAGAGGAGAGATGCCATCCCTAGTCACTGCATCAGTTGGAGACATAGAGAAGACTATTTGGGTGTCATCAGCATACTGATAACCCCGCGCCCCATGTCTCCGGATGATCTCACCCAGCAGTTTCATGTAAATGTTAAATAGCATGGGAGACAGAATGGCTCCTTGAGGGGCCCCAGATGTAAGGGCCCTCTTATCGGAGCACACGTCTCCCAGCTCATGGTTGCATAAGCACAGTTCCACAATTGTAACCATTTCACATTGGTTTAAATCCTGTTGTTAGTTCCAACTAGGGTAGAGTCCTTGAATCAATATTTACTCACTTTTGATTTACCTTTCAAAACAGACTAAGTAGATCTTACACTAGTTTGGATTAATTAAGAGGATTCCAGGCACAGAACTGTGCATTCTTGAATGGTATACAACTATCCATCAATGCTTTCAATGTGCCAGGGTTTTTTCTTCCCTCTGAGACAGAAGAGACAGCCACTGTACCTTCTCCATTGCACAATGCATTAATAAACAGGTATATTGGCTGAATAGAATTGGTTGCATAATGTTGGTATTCAGATGAAGGGGGATGTAGAGCAACCACCATGTAGCTGCATGAATGTAGATTTACTCTGCACAAGCACTGAAAATTAAGTATATTCATATAAATAGCAATATTTGCATAATATATTTTTCCTTTTCATAGAAAAACGACAAAGAGATCATAAATTCCTTTAAAACTTCAGATTCCAGAATTCTTGGAGTTCTGGGGTGGGTTGTTTTTTTAAGTATCTTCTATTGTATTGAAATCTAGTTGGAAATATAATGTTGCTTTCATTCTCTGAGACAATAAAATGTTATAAAATTTTAACATTTCTGATGGCCTTCTGAAATTGATCCAGTTGTGCAGCTGTGGCTTTTCCTGAGACAGTTACGCAGCTCCTTCTCTTGCCAGTTTTGACCTTCTAATCAAACATCTTGTTTTGAATAGCTGTAAATTTTGAGCCTTCGCATCATTTTGATCTCACATGTACTAGATATGAATAACATCATGCAACTATCTCCTTGTAGATGCTTTGTACTAACAGCTGTCATCTTGTAACAGGTGTCTGTAGGATTTTCCTTTTGAGGTAAGACACAGCCCCTCACTTCACAGTTTACACAACAATCCAATTTTCTTCCTGGGTTAACAAACATTAATGATGTCCCCCAGTGGCCTATATTTAAATTAACACCTGGAGCAAGCCATCTGGAAAGCAGCCTAGATGCTTTTAATTATCACACTGATGCCCTAACAAGACTGTTGCAAGTATATTTCATTTGGTGCTGTTCATTTTTATGTGTATTAAAGTGCATCTTTCCAATTAAGCAACCATAAGGCATGCGTTCTTCCATTGCAGAAAGCTTTGAAAGTTAAAACTCCATGGCCAGAAAGATCTATTACATAATTTTACGTATACAGTACTCAGCTACATAACAGAAGCTCTAAGAAGTCCTGTTGGTGAATTCCAAAGATGTGTAACGGGGCACTGGCAAGAGTGTTCCAATGCTCATCAGTACTCCATTGCTGGTGTCCCACTCAAGAACAGATTGAAGATTTAAAGTCCAATTTCCTGGTCTTTGAAAATCTCCCAATTGCCACATGGCCAGAAGGAAAAGGAGCCATCCTGCATAATACCCTCCCCATACCATCTTAACTAAGGACAGAAACAAGAAAATGTGGGCATCTTACTAACATCTCCAATTTTTCTCCTCTTCGGTTTGTAACATCTTGCCTGATGAAGAAGCCAGTGGAGCTTCGAAAGCTTGCAACAAGTATATTTCAGTTGACCAATAAAGGTATCACTGTTTAGTGGATTTTTGTTTGAATTTACTAAACGGCTAACACAGCTACCCCTATGTGTTTCCTAATCGCTACCATGTTAAACTTCTAGATGCATCTTTGAGTGAGAAATATGATTTACACAAGGTTTTCCAGAGAGAGAGAGAGAGAGAGAGAGAGAGAGAGAGAGAGAACTCCACATTTGCTGGATACAGGAGCACAGTAGAAAATCCACAAATAAAAAAACGTCATGGTCACCATCAGCTGGAACTTGACCATAGAATCACACCAGAAAACCTAAAATGCCTAGAGAAGTGTTTTCTTTAGGAATCTCTAGGTCCTCCAGCATGACTCTATGGCCAACATCCAGCAGAGTCACACTGGAAGATTCAAACATTCCTGCAGAGAACACATCAGTCACATTTGTGAATAATCAAATCCTCAAAACTCAAATCCACAAATGTGGAGGGCCAGCTGTATATCTCCAGTGACCCATTTGCTTGTGGAAAGCTGAAGGCTCCTGAGCTTGCAGTGTAATTCACACAGAGGCCCACAATGCACTGCTTTTACCATTAACTGCAGACATAATTCAGTGCGGAAGCTTTCTCATCTTTCAGTCTTTCACAGTTCTCCTCATAATTTGCACAAAGCTAACTTCATAGTTCCCTTGCCCTCAGGCTTACAATCTAAAAAGACATGACACAAAAGGAAACGGGAAAGGCAGTTGGGAAAGGGACCAAGTCCATGGGAGAGGGGACAGGAGCACAATCGTGCCCACTTATATCATATGACTATCCGCATTTTGGAAGTGCTTCAGAGGAGCTCATCACATGTGCATCAACTGTGGAAAAGCAACAGGACTGGGAGGCACTGATGGGTTTTGATCATCAATGAGAAGAAGCACTTCAACAACGGATGGACTACAGATCATATACTGACAGTAGTGTCCATAGGATTAGTGTCACTCAGTATGTGTAGGGCCAGTGGTAGGAGTGGACTTCCATGACCTCCAATGTGCCATTTGGGGTCCAGCGTGGCTACTGGCCAAGTGAGAAAGGGACGTGACACCCTTTCTCACTTGCTCAGCAACCATGTCCAGTCCCACCCCACTGGATGTAACTCTCCCTCTAAGGTTTCACCCAGTGCAATCTGTGCTCCCCCCCCCCCACTAATGCCACTGCCTACTGGACAAACACAACATCATGTGATGAGGTACAACCACAGACACTACTATACTGCTGTAATTCCACTTTTCCAGCCTTGTGTGATAAAGTCCTATCTGATATACATGAGGAAGAGAGAGGGGGGGATTATTTATAGTCTGTCTGTTTCTGTTCTCAACTCAGTTATTAAATCAACATGTTAAATCATCCATTACAAGTCACTTAGGCCCGTTACAAATGGGCAGGAAAGTACGCGCGGAGCGTTACTAGGGTTAGAAAGGGGCGGTGCTTCCACACACCCCTAACCCTAGTGTGCACTCTGTGCGCACAAAATGGCAGTGGCTGTTCCACATGGCTGCCGCCATGAGGACGTCACGACCGCGCCGCCTCTATACGGGGCAGCGCGGATATGACGTCCTCGCTCCACGCCAGGGCGCTCAGTGCGCCCTTAGCGCGGAGCAGGAAGGAGCTCCGTTTCGGAGCTCCTTCCTGGTTTGGTCCGCTGGGCGCAGCCTTCAGACGGTTGCGCCCAGTGGACCAAAGGAGAAAGGGGCCAAGCGGCCCCTTTCTCCTCCTCCCCGCCGCCGCGGGGTGTCCTTGGGGCTTGAAGCCCCAAGGACACCCCTTTCCAGGCTGCAGGGAAGGGGCCTTTTGCCGTTTCCCCGCAACCTGGAAAGCGGCGGATTGGGGCCTCAGTGGCTGCCTCTCTGGACGCTGAGGCCCCGATACCCCGGGGAAAGGGGCAGGTGCAGCCCGCCCCAAACAGGCGGTCTGTAACCCGCCTTACTCTTTTTAAAAAGTTGTTCAAAGCTGTCGTCCTCATTTCCTTATCTTCAACAAAAAGTGCTGTTGGGGGGAGACAGACAATTGTGAAGGAAGCTTCGAATTGCATCTTCCAGATTAAGTGGCTGAGTAACCCATACTGCAGAGACAGATAACACTTAATTGCTTCGACTTTTCATCATTATAACTTTACTTAATTAAGTAATTAGAATCTGTGTTTCATGTAACAAGGAGTGATTAAAACATAATTCCCCCAGGGCTATTTTAAGCATTCTGAAACCAGAAAGGCTGGGAGGACCAAGAGCTCTTCCACTTCAGCACTCACACCCTCCTTTGTTTCCTTATGACTTTCATATCTGTCTCTAAGGAGGAACACAATACTGTATGCTGTAAGCAGGGCATGGAAATAACTTATTTAGCAGTAACAAGTGATTTGCTGTTTGTGTCTATTGCTAATTACTAAAACAAAGGTAGGGAAAGGTGTGTCCCTACGTGTTTTCTGTTGTTGTTATTTATTCAGAATTCAGGATCACATTTACAGATGTTGTATATACTCGACTATAAGACAACCTCATATATAAGTCGAAGACAAGTTTTAGGGCCAAATTATGGATTTTGCTATGACCCTTGGATAAGTCAAGAGTAAAACTTAGGGGCATATAGCAAAGGATCTAAAGGATGAAGCAAAGCAAAACAGTGTCAAAGAACTTACAAAATTCCAGCAGACATAACTCTTTGTGCTGGATGAATGAGAGAGTAGAGGGGGCCAGTGCTGCCAGGACAGATTATACTCTTGCATTTCACCAGTGGATGTTCCTTCTTTTAAATAAGGGTTAAGATACAGTACTTCCATTGACCCGTGGATAAGTCGACCCAGGTTTTGGGGGTCATTTTTTTTTACCTAAATTTCTAGCCTTATACATGACTATATACAGTACATAACCTGGAGTTATGTATCCATAACTGTTTTGTATTCATGATTTCTACATTGTCACAACCAAGGTTGCTATTCCATTAAATATGAATTTTTAGTGATCACAGACATCATCTGGAGAAGAGCAACACTTGAGCCAAGATAGATTTGCTGATGGGTTTATCAAACATCAAGAACCTTGACAAAGGCTGTCAGCTGAACTGTCAAGGTCTTCTCCCACTGAACAATGCCTGGGAATAAAGTGCTACTCTGTTTCCCTCCCGCCTTCCCTTCTCTTTTCCTTAATGTAAGAATTTGGCTCAAGTATCTTTCTCTCAGAAGGCCTTTGAAATGGCATATGCTTGTTACATAAAATACTGTTTGTATAATACATCATATTGTAGGAGGATATCCTGCACAATAACCTATTGCCATCATTTGGGGCAAATTTTTAAAATAGCAAAGGATATGGTCACTGGTGGTAAGGGCCATGGTCAATGCTTCCTTCTTAAAAATAGCTCTACCATTTAGGTTTTTCTCCAGCTGGTGGCTTCCCTGTCAGTGAGGCAGCAAATCTGTCTGGATTTTAGACTGAACTTTAAACAAACTATCAAACATGGTAACTTTACCCCCAAACTAGGCTCTGTGCCTTGGATAGCTTAAGATTTTGACTAAAACCTGGAGCAGATTCACTGTCCCACTCATATGGAATCACCATTGTGGTTTCTCCCCCCAAATCTTCCATGAACTGCCAAGGTATGTTTTCATCTCCACCTAGACCCACTTAGATACTATTAAAAACTCACTCTGGACTTACTTTAGGCTTCACTTCAAGCCCTACCTAGGCATCAGAATTTTTTATTTCAAAAACTGGGGGCTATAATCAGTGTTTGAATGCTTTGTTGATTAAAGAGATCTATCATGGTCCGTGCACTGGTTTGAATGTTAGACTGAGGCTTCAAGTCATCAATGAGCCATGAAACTCATTGGGTGAACTTAGGGATCAGACACACTTTCTCAGTCTAATGCACTTAGGGTTGCCATAACTGTCAACCTCCAAGCCGGGACAAATGTAGGACACAATTTAACACCCCCCCAAATGTAGGGCATATTTTTTTAATGTAGGACACATGAAAAAAATTGATAGTTTTTAAAAAGTGTTGATATAAATGCATGTTTCTTAGGCATGATCAAAATGGAGGACATTTTGGCATTATTCCTAGACAGATGGCAGAAATGTACTTCCCTTCTTCTGTTAGCCTGAAAAGCATAAAAAATACACTTTGGATTGGAAAGTCACACTTTCTTGGACTCAGAAGCGCACTGTCTCTGAGACCGAAAGAGTGCGCCTTTCCAATCCAAAGTGTGTTTCTATGCTTTTCAGACTTCTGTTAGCCTGAAAAGCATAAAAAATACACTTTAGACTGGAAAGGCTGGAAACAGCACCCGGAAAGAGCCCTTTCTGGGGCCCAGGAAGGCCAAAATGCCCCCCCCCCGGCCCAGAAGCATACCCTTGGTCTTCCGCCGCTGCCACCACTGCCTTGCCAGCCCACGTGGGGACTAAAGAGGGGAGGAGTAGCTCCTCCTCCTCTTGAGGCTGGCTGGCCAATGGGGGCCAGCAGCAGGGGCAGGCTGTTTAGCCATTGGCCAGCCAGCCTCAGGAGGAGGGAGGAACTCCTCCTGCTTAGCCCTGCGTGCGGCCGTGCAAGAGCGTGCAGGGCAAGCAGAAGCGCCGGCGGGCAGCACATGCACGCAACAGCCACACAGCAGCCGCTTGCAAGGGCCGTTGAGTGGCCAGCGCAGCACATGCGTGCAAGGGATGCAGGAGCAGCCGCATGCAAGGGCCGTTGGAGCAGCCATGTGCCAGGACCGCTGAGCGGCCAGCGCAGCACATGCGTGCAACGGAAGCAGCAGCAGGGCGCAACGGCTGCAAGAGCAGCTGCTGGTAGGGCTGCTGGAGCGGCCGTGCGCAGCGGCCGCTCCCATGAGCAGCCGCCGCAGTGGCAGCCTACGACCCGGGGCAAATTAAAAAATGGGGCGGGACCTCCCAGACCTGTTAAAAAGCATGAATGTCCCACCCCCAGGCAGGACATGGCAAACCTAAATGTATTTCACAGGCCTACTGTTAGGAAAACATGGAGAGAAAAAGAGCAATGCATATTGTCTTGAGCTCACTGGATAAAAGGTTGATATACATTTTTCATTGTCCTTCTATGGTGGGAAACAACTGGATTATAGTATGAGAAACATTTTTGATGAAAAGGTAGACTACACATTAAACTAATAATTAATAAAAGAGGGGGATGATTTAGGCCAAGTATATTTAATAATAGTAACACAGCTAGCATCTTAGTTCCTCAATATGAAACAGGCAAACAGACCACCAAGCAATGGCTAACATGATAATTATCACTGTCCCTTATTATCTGGTGTAGCAATTTCTAGCTTTCAGACTAAAGGCTGCAAACAACATCGTATTTCTGCAAAACAACATATCTTTATTGACTTTTCTTCCATGCAGAGTCCAATCATCATTGTTCCTGTCAGCATACAAACTCCAGCCCACCCCTTTAAAAAAAAAACAATCAAATAGACACTTCTAAATTGAAAATGGCCCCAACAGAATTTTGTTTAGATACACACAGTTCTGCTGGCAGGAAAAAATCTCGATAAATTCTTAATCCATCATAAATGTCCAGCCTTTTATGTTTTGCTTAACTGCCTTCAAGTTGACTTCGACTCATGGCCATCCTGTGGATGAGACACCACCAAGACCCCCTGTTCTCAACTGCTCTACCTTGAGGGTGTTCTCACTTGCCTATAAAGCGGATCATGAAGAAAATTAAGAGGTGTCGTTCCCACTGATGCCCGAATTAGTTCCTCAATGCCCCAGAATCATTTCCACTGCGATTCGATTCAAAATTGAATTATATTGTATAATTCAAATTAGACACCTATAAACCGGTTTAAAAAAATAGTAGGTTATAATGCGGGTTATTTTTGAAAGCGGGGTATGATTCGCTGTATCCGAATGGGAATGACAAGGGTGTCTGATGTGGGAACCTGGAGATGGGAGGAGCAGTGCTCAAGGAGCTGGCCTGGGGGTGTCACCCTTTTGTTCTCTTTCTGCATCGCCAGCACCATTTTCTTCCATTCGCATAACCTTTACCTCCCCTCTGCTCCTCATTCATACACCGATGTGTGAGGAGAGCCATTGAACACAATTTTTAACTATTCTTTTTTCTTTTTTCACCTCTGCCTGAGCACCTGAGCAGCAGATGGGCTTTGCAGGACATCCCTGCTTGATCGCCCCCCAGACAGCAATGGAGGAGACAAAGCGATTTTGGGGAATGGAGAGCCTAGATGCCCAGGGATCTGAGGGGGGGGATCGAGCCTTATCTTCTCTCTTCCCCAAAGATTCTCTCCCCAATGAAGCCCGCTGCCTTCTCCTCCTTGATCTGATTTGCCAAGCCTCCTTGTAGTCTGGGGAGACACAACAGAAGAGCCTTGGGTGCAGCCAATTTTCATTGGCTGCCCTAAAAATAAATAAAAACCTAGACTTGTGACATCTGAAGCCTACATGCTTGATTGACAGCTTGTGAACACAAATGGGAACGGGGAACAAGTTAATCCGCTTTAAAATAAAGCGATTTAAAATAAATGGGAATGAAAACAGGGTCTAAATGAATCGAGGTAATTTGCCCCTTTTGGTAATTGAAACGATGGGAAAAAATTTAATTATTCCCGGAACATAATTCAAATCAGAATCACGCCAATATAATCCGTTTTATCTGCCAAGTGGGAACACCCCCATAGTTCCTTCAGACTCCTAGCTGTAGCCTCCTTGATTGAGTCTATCCATTTGGTATGCAGTCTACCTCTTTTTCTCCTACCCTCTACCTTTCCAAACATTGCTGTAATTTCCAGTGAGCCATACCTTCTAGTGATATGGCCAAAGTATGATAGCCTCAATTTTATCATCCTGGCTTCTAAGGAGAGCTCAGGCTTGATCTACTCCAGTACTCATTCAATTTGTCTTCCTGGCCCTCCACAATATACTCTTCTCCGAAACCACATTTCAAATGAATTTATTTTCTTTCTTCACCTTTCTTCACTCTCACATCTGTACATAGTGATGGGAAATCCTATCATCTGGGTGATCTCTAGTGTTCAGTGGTATATCTTTGTTTTTTATTATCTTGTCTAGTTCATTCAAATCTGTCCTTCCCAGTTCTAGCCTTCTGTTTTTTTGACTGCAATCTTCATTCTGACTGATGAGTGATCCAAGGTATGAACAATCTTTAACTATTTCAATTTCACTGTTTTCTAGATTGAATTTATGTAAATGCTCTCTGGTCATTATTTTCATTTTCTTGATGTTCAACATTAAGCCTGCTTTCACACTTTCTTCTTTGACTTTCTTTAGTAACTGTTATGTAGCGAGCCTCATAAAAATGAAAAAAAAATTATATAAAGAGGGCAAGAAGCCAGCATGGTGCAGTGGTTTTGACTGCTGGATTAGCCTTCTAGCAGACCAGTAGATCTTCCTCTCAGCCTCAGAAGGAAGGCAGTGGCAAACCCCTTCTGAACAAATCCTGCCAAGAAAACTCTGTGATAGGTTTGACTTAAGGTCACCAGAAGTCTGGAATGATTTGAAGGCACACAACAATAAGAAGGAAGCATTGTGTATATTAGATTGCTAGCATTTAGCTGAAATAGCCAATTTCTGTCTGAAAAAAAAACAAAGCAGTGCCCAATAACGAACTGACCTTTTATGTACAAGTTCCCCAGGTTTAAGGACAAAATTCATTCTTTCTATACAGCTGCTAGGTACCTTTGTAATCCCTGTTTGTGCTCAAGACTCTCTGCATGCACTGCAGGCAGTTAATTAACTATATTCTATATAACTCTTGCAGTTGCACCTGCTAGCTGCTTTTAAGACCAAGGATAAATTAACCCTTCATTTGCTGATTTTTCCTTGAGTAGAATCATAGAGTTGGAAGAGACCACAAGGGCCATCCAGTCCAACCCCCTGCCATGTAGGAAATCTAAATCAAAGCATCCCCGACAGATGGCCATCCAGCCTCTGTTTAAAGACCTCTAATGAAAGAGACTCCACTACACTCCAAGGGAGTTTGTTCCACTATCGAACAGCCCTTACTGGCAGGAGGTTTCTCCTAATGTTGAGGTGGAATCTCTTTTCCTGTAGCGTGCATCCATTGCTCTGGGTCCTAGTCTCTGAAGCAGCAGAAAAGAAGTTAGCTCCCTCCTCAATATGACATCCCTTCAAATATTTAAACAGGGCTATCATATTACCTCTTCACCTTCTCTACTCCAGGCTAAACATTCCTAGATCCCTAAGTCTTTCCTCATAGGGCATAGTTTCCAGACCCTTCATCATTTTAGTCGCCCTCCTTTGGACACGCTCCAGTTTCTCAGGGGGGTTACAGACCACCCATTTGGGGCGGGCTGTACCCGCCCCTTTCCCCTGTGTATTGGGGCCTCAGCTGGTAAAACGGCAGCCGCTGAGGCCCCGATCCGCCACTTTTCAGGCTGCAGGGAAGCGGCAAAAGGCCGCTTCCCCGCAGCCTGGAAAGGGGTGTCCTTGGGGCTTGAAGCCCCAAGGACACCCCGCAGCGGAGGGGAGGGGGAGAAAGGGGCCGCTTGGCCCCTTTCTCCCTTGCTTCGCTGGGCGCAGCCATCTGAAGGCTGCGCCCAGCGAGGCAAAGCGGCGCCGCAAACCAGGAAGGAGCTCCAAAACGGAGCTCCTTCCTGGTCCACGCAAAGGGCGCACTAAGCGCCCTGGTGCGGGCCGACGACGTCACGTCCGCGCCGCCCCATATAGAGGCAGTGCGGTCGTGACATCATCATGGCAGCCCCCATGTGGAAGGGGAGCCGCCATTTTGTACAGAATCAGTCCGTACTAGGGTTAGGGGGGTGCGGAAGCAACACACCTTCCTAACCCTAGTACGGACTGACTCCGCACTTTCATGGCGGTTTATAACCCGAGTCAGTGTCCTTTTTAAAATGTAGTGCCCAGAACTGGACACAAAAATCCAGGTGGGGCCTGACCAAAACAGGATAGAGTGGCAATATTACTTTTCTTGATCTAGTCACTATACTTCTATTGATGCAGCCTAAAATCACATTGGCTTTGTTAGCTGCTGCATCACACTGTTAACTCGTGTTCACTTTGTGGTCTACTTGGACTCCTAGATCCCTGTCACACGTAGTCTCGTTCAACCACGTGTCACACATTCTTCTGCCCTAAGTGCAGTATCTTGCATTTCTCTGTGTTGAAATTCATTTTGTTAGCTTTGGTCCAGCTTTCTAGTCTGTTCAGGTCATTTTGAATGTTGATCCTATCCTCTGGGGTATTTGCTACTCCTCCTAATTTGGTGTCATCTGCAAATTTGATAAGTATGCCGCCGATTCTGTCATCCAAGTCATTGATAAAGATGTTGAACAGCTCTGGACGCAGGACAGAACCCTGTGGGACTAGGGTTGCCATATCCTGCTTTTTGGCGGGACAGTCCTGGTTTTGGGGCCCTGGGATTGTACCGCCCTGGTTTTTGCAAGATGTCCCAGGCGGTGGGCCCCCCACTCAAGCTCCCACCTACCTCCGTCACAGCACCGGCAGCTCCTCCTCCTCTAGGCTTGGCCATAGGACTGCAGCCTCTCCAACTGCCCACAAGGGGCAGTGGCCCAGAGGAGGAGGAGCTGGGCTGTGGGGGAAGGTTGGGGCCACCTGCACTGCCATTTTCTGCACTTTTGCCATGGCGACAGGAGGCCTAGCCAACTGGCTAGGCCCCTGGAAAAGGCCACTGCCGCAGCAACAACCTTCTCCAATGGTTCCAAAGCTGTGAAGGGCCTGGTTGGCCGGCTAAGCCCCCAGACAAGGCCGCTACCACGGCAACAGCCTTCTCCGGTGGTTCCAAAGCCGCGAGGGGCCTGTCTGGCAGGCTAGGCCTCCAGAGAAGGCCATTGTCATAGCCAGCCAAGAGGAGGACAAGGATGAGGAGGAGGCCGTGGCTCCTCAGGTGCAGGAGGAACTTGAGGCCATGCCAAGTCCCAGTTCTGCCCTGCCAGACCCCAGCCCTGTTCTTTCAGCCCCAGTGGTTGAGGCTCAGCCAGACCCTAGCTCTTTGGGGTCCCCTCCAGATGCTCAGCAGCCTAGTGTTGCCCCAGTGAAAGAACAAAGCATGGAGGTTCCTTCCTTTAGGCAGAGAAGAGCTGAGAGTTCTTGCTTGCGCAGATCTAAGAGACTTGCAGAGAGGCAATCTGCAGATCAGCAACAACTGCACAAGGGAGTGCGTCTGATTTAAGCAGCTGGAGAACTCCGACCCTTGGCCAGAGTTTATTGCAGATCCATCATATTGGTTGCTGTCAGCACTGGCTCCTTGAACTCCATGCTTCTTGAATCTTTGTCTGCCCCTGAACCTATGACCTTGGAACAGATTCGACTACTCCAAACCTTCTGGCTTCCCTGACCTTGGACTGAACTGGCTTCCGTGACTTTTGGTATCCTGACCCTGGCTTTCGTTTGTGGCTTGGAGGAAGATCTGTAAACTGTCTGTTGGCTGCCTAGTCTATTTCCTTCGCTGTGCCATCCTTATCAGCGTGTGTCTGTGTGTGTGCTGGTAGCATTCCTGGACAGCCGCTACTGCGGTCACAGCCTTCGGCAGCTTCCATCCTTCTATAGATCACTAAAATGAGTACCCAGAGTGATAGAGGCAATTAGCTTACACATCGCAAACTGCTTAGGGAGTGGTTAGTTCACTGATAAGTGGTATAGAAATGTATTTGTTATTGCTATGTCCAGGGAGCTGAATATGTTTAGCCTGGAAAAGAGAAAGGAGCTTATCAGATCACAGTGTGGTGGAGTCTCCTTCTTTGAAGGTCTTTAAACAGAGGCTGGATGGCCATCTGTCAGGGATACTTTGATTGTGACTTCCTGCATGGCAGTGGATTGGACTGGATGGCCCTTTGGTCTCTTCCAGCTCTATGATTCTATGATTCTAAGCTTAATATAAAATCTTAAATCATAGGTGGAGTGGAAGCCATTACTGCGGTTACTGTGGTCACTGTTGCAGATGCTGTATCATTTGAAGAGTCTCTTCCTGCCCCTTTTCTACATCCCCCTTTTCAAGGTAAGCAACTGGGACAGTAGTAGGGACCTGTTCTTCATCCAGTGTCTTGGACTAGTCTGGAATGGTCCAGTCAGGAAATTAGTGGGATAAAGCTGCCCCTTTCGTCAATAAGTTGTGGCCATGACATGCTCATCCACATTTCTCTCATGACACTCCACCACAATGCCTTTCACTAAAGATGATTTGGTGACTCATTCACATGAGAGGATTTCTTGAAGGAAATTTAGAATCCGATGTCTAGTCCAGGCTTGATGCTTCAAGAATTAGTCAGAGGGTTAAAATTCAATGTGGACATTACAATAAAACATATTACAGTTGAATTTAACATTATTTCTCCCATAAATGGCATTTTGAATGTCCTTGAGTTTGAACATGTGCGCGTGAATCAAGATTGCAAGTTACTGAAAGGCGAAAAGACATTGAAATAAAATCATTTTTAGGGAACAATTTTACAGCTACATAACCTTAATTCATTCTTGTTACATCTGTCAAGGAGACTACACCAATTAAGCACAGTCTGTGAATCATGCCATAAGGATTTACTTAAATCAAATTATACCACACAAAGGTAGGCATTTGTAAACCATATGTGTCCTAAATTCACCCATCTGAGATACATAGATCAGCATTTGTCTTCTACGATAATGGTAACATCATTGAATCTAACATTTATTATTTCTCTCAGATCAACACAGAGAAAGGGGAGGGGGGGGTCTTTTTGTAAATTAACAGTTTAAATCACTGGCAATTACAGCCTTTCCTTCAACCAGCAGATGAGAATGGAGTAGGAACAGGAGACATAAGGAAAAGGGGAAGGAAAGGGGGAAATGACAGTGGACCTCTGCATGCACTCATAACGGAGAGCCCCCAATAGAAAATAATTCTTAGGAAAATGGTTCTCCATCCTGGTCTGTAGACCTTGCAATACGTTGCTGAGAATAAATCTCTACTTATTCCCCATTAAACTCTGTTTATTTCTGAAAATAAATCTTCCTTTTAATCTCAAAGACAAAGAAGGAGTGGAAAGGCAATGGGTTCTCAAGGAAATAAAATGCATTGAGTCCAGACTGAATCTTATTGGTGTCTTATGCATGGCCAAGTTCTCCTAAAGAAGCACTTAGGTATTTTTGACTAATGGACTACAGAGAACATGTGTATTCAGTTGAAGCTTGAAGACGTGCAAGCATTGTGTGTATGTGTATAATGTAAGGCAACAGATCCTGTCTGAGTTTGGAAGCTAAGCAGGATCAGCCCTGGTTAGTACTTGGATGGGAGATGATGATGATGATGATAAAATTTATTTATATCCCACCTCTCTACAAAATGCAATTGAGGCGGCTTACAAGATTAAAATATACAGTCCGAACCCTCAACTCCCCCTTAAAATATAATTAAACCATGTAGAATTTAAAACATAAACCATACTTAAAAACAATACAATAACTATGGTGAAGTCAGAGGCCAACAGTTAGATTTTCCTTCTGATAGCTGGAGAACTATTCAGGGAAGGCCTGCCGGAAGAGATCCGTCTTTATAGCTCTTATAAAGCTGTTTAGAGTGGTAATATGATGGATCTCGTCCGGCAGACCATTCCACAATCTGGGCTCAGTAGCTGAGAAGGTCTTCTGGGAGGTCATAGATAGCCTTGTTTTGAAAGGCTGTAACAAATTTTTCCCTAAGGATCTAAGTGTGCAGGGAGGATTATATGGAAGGAGGCAGTCCCGAAGATAGGTTGGACCCAAGCCATTTAGGGCTTTAAAGGTGATAACCAACACTTTGTACTGGGCCCAGAAGCTGATGGGCAGCCAGTGAAGTTATCTTAAGATCGGTGTTATATGGTCTCTTCTGGATGTACCAGAGACCAATCTGGCTGTCATGTTTTGAACTAATTGAAGTTTCCGAACCAAGCACGAGGATAGCCCCATGTAGAGTGCATTACAGAAATCAAGGTGTGAGGTTACCAGTGCATGTACTACGGTCTCAAGGTCCTTGACTTCCAGGAAAGGGCACAGCTGGCGTATCAGCCAGAGCTGAGAACAGGCACTCCTGACCGTCGCATTCACCTGATTTGTCATGTGAAGTGACGAATCTAGGAGCACCCCCAGACTGCGAACACAGTCCTTTAAGAAGAGTGTGACCCCTTCTAGGACTGGAGATTGTGAAGATTATCACACCGGGGTTAAAACGTTCCCCAGTGCGTTCTAACGTGCACACGCGGGGGCACTCACAGAGCGTGATGGAAACCCGATGGGGCCCAGAACGCTAGTTTACTGCACACAGGAATGCCTCTGCCACCGCCAAGCATTCCCATCACATTCCCATCGCATTCCCATCAAGTTCCAGGGGACGCCATTTCTGGGAACTGTTTCAAAGCGTCCCCAGAAATCGCGTCCCCTGGAACTCAATGGGAACGCGATGGGAACGCTCAGCAGTGGCGGCATTCCTGTGTGCAGTAAACTAGCGTTCTGGGCCCCATCGGGTTCCCATCATGCTCCGTGCGTGCCCCCGTGCATGCACATTAGAACGCACCAGGGAACATTTTAACCCCGGTGCAATAATCTTCTTTATCCCTATTCCTGGGTGTGGAGCCGATACCGTAAGTACCTCTGTTTTGTCTGGATTCAGCTTCAATTTGTTTTCCCTCATCCAATCCATTACTGCCTTAAGACAGTCATTGAGAGGTGAGACGCCATCTGAAGTCAAAACTGAAGACCGAGATGTGGAGAAATATATCTGTGTGTCATCAGAGTACTGATAACACCCCGCCCCATGCCTCTGGATAATACCTCCCAGCGGCTTCATGTAAATGTTGAAAAGCATCGGGGACAGAATGGCACCTTGTGGGATACCACAATTAAGCTCCTTCCTTGCCGAGCAACTGTCCCCAAGCACCACCCTCTGGAATCTGCCCAAGAGGAAGGAACAGAACCACTGAAGCGCAGTGCCTCCTATTCCTAACCTTCTCAGTCGATTCAAGAGTTTGTCATGATCTACAGTGTCAAATGCTGCTGAGAGGTCCAGAAGCACCAACAGGGTCACACTACCCCTGTCAATGCCCAGACGTAGGTCATCAGCCAGAGCAACCATGGCAGTCTCAACTCCAAATCCCGTCCTAAAGCCAGTTTGAAATGGATCTAGATAATCGGTTTCATCCAAGACAGCTTGGAGTTGAAGAGCAACTGCTCTCCTGATCACCTTGCTCAGAAATGGCAGTAAAGAGACTGGCCTGTAGTTCTTCATATCTAGGGGATCAAGGGAGAGTTTTTTCAGGAGCGGTCTAACTGCCACTTCCTTCAAACAAGATGAAATATGACCCTCCCTAAAGGACGCATTGATGATGTCCCTTAAGAACACCTTCAAGGCATCTCCCCCCTGGACGGCAAGCCACAAAGGGCAAGGGTCGAGAAGGCGTTTTCCTCACTCTACCAAGAAGCTTGTCCATGTCATCAGTACTTACAGATTGAAATTGATCCAGTATAACCATATCAGCGGAGTTGCTGGACAACTCATCAGTTTATTCTGTTGTAACTCCAGCGTCCAAGTCAGCTCTTATCTGAGAGATTTTATCTGCAAAGTAGTTGTTAAATGCATCACAGCATGCCATTGTTGGGTTAAGTAAAGGGTTCTGCACAGGTGGAACCTGTGTCAGTTCCCTCACCACCTTAAACAGCTCTGCTGGACAGGACTCTGCAGACGCAATACGTGCAGAGGAGAAGGCTCTCTTTGCTGCACGTATTGCCTCTCTTTAGGAACGAAGGAAATTCCTACGACGAGTCCTATCAGATAAGAGTCAAGTTTTTCACCAGATGCGCTCTAGTCGTTGTCCAACCCGCTTCATCTTTCTAAGTTCTTCTGTATACCATGGTCGGCAGTTTGAAGCGGGCTGGCAAGGACGCTTGGGAGCGATTGTGTAAGACCGTTGTTCCAGGTATTAACCGAAGCTTCAACAGAATCACCGTCATTACCAACCAATGACCCCTCCAAGGCTTTCTGGAATCCAATTGGTTCCATTAGCCTTTGAGGGCAGACCATTCTAAAGGGTTCTCCACCCCCAACGGGATGGACAGTGGCTCTGAGTTCAGCCTTGATCAGGAAATGATCTATCCATGACAATGGGGAGGTTTTCGTTTCCTCCACCCACGGATATTCCTGTTCCGTACTAAAGACCGCATTGAGTATATGACCTGCACAATGAATAGGCCCGCTGATCAATTGGGATAGGCTCATGTTTGTCATGGATTCCATGAACTCCCATGCCGCACCTGTGAGATTTAATAGACTGGTCTCGAGTGGAATGTTGAAGTCACCCAGAATCAAAAGTCGGGGCGACTCCAACAGCAACTCTGAGACCAGCTGTGTCAGCTTGGTTAGGGAGTCTGTTAGACAACGGGGTGGACAGTATACCAACAGAATCCCCAAACTATCCTTGATCTTCAGGCTCAGGTACATACACTCGAAGTGGACCATTTTCTGGACAGGTATCCTGGTCAAGGTAAGGTTGATTTTGTGAAACAGAGCCACTCCACTCCCTCTCCTATTTCCCCTTACCTGCTCAATGACCAAGTACCCGGCTAGGAGGGCCTGCGCCCAAGTTATTGCACTGTCCTCTCCCAACCAGGTCTCGGTAAAGCAAGCCAGGTCGGCCTCTTCTTCTAAGAGAAGGTCGTAGATAATATGAGTCTTATTTTTGACCAACCTGGCATTACAAAGGAGCAAGGCAAGGTTTTGTGGCATGGCTGGTAGGCTCTCCAATCCATTTTGGGAAACAGAGTGAACTGAAGGCGTGATAGCTTTCAAGTATCTATCCCGCCTTCCGTTGTAACAAACTTTCACTCTGTTACCACCATACCTTCCTTTCCCCTGCACAACTTCAATCCTTGCTCCCAGCTCATGTCCAGCCATAAATGCTCGTACCTTGATGAAAAAAGCATCCAGATCTCACACAAGGGTTCTTAGACTATCGCCACAGTACAGTTTGAACCCCAGGCCATGCCCCCTCACTCAGCTGCTGCCTGAGCCCTGTTTAAATCTTTGAAAATATGTCATATTGAGGAAGGAGCAAGCTTGTTTTCTGCAGCTCTAGAGAACAGGAGCAATGGATTCAAATTATAGGAAAAGAGATTTCACTTCAACATTAGCAAGAACTTCCTGACAGTGAGAGCCATTCAACAGTGGAGCACACAGTGAAGCTCATCACACACATTTGTCCCTGTTATGGGAATGGGAAGGGGCCACTCGGGGCCACACACGACCAAGAAAAAATGGATTTTATTGCACAGCAAATCATCCTCAAAATGGCCCCATTCCATCCCCTGGCACCAAGCTGTCCCCATTCAGTGCTGAGGGACATCAAATTTTCAGGTCAGAAGACTTCTGGCCAAGCAAAATGATGCACCTCAGCACTGAATGAGGATGGCTTGGTGCCAGGGGATGGAATGAGGCCATTTTGAGGATGATTTGCTGGCAATAAAATCTGTTTTTTCTCGAGCGTCCCTTTCCCATTCCCATAACGAGGAAAGTAATGTGTGCGATAAGCTTCTTCCTCAGAAGGTGGTGGAACCTCCTTCTTTGGAGGTCTTTGTTTGAGATGGCCACCTGTTGGGAGTGCTTTGACTGTGTCTTCTTGTATGGCAAGAGGTTGGACTGGATGGCCATTGTGGTCTCTTCCAACTCTGTGATACTATGATTCTGTGACAATGAAGCCATAATATTAACCAACGTGAAGGCCACATCGACGTAACAATTGATTCAATGGGTTTGGATAAATTGGATATTGATAATATTCAGGCCAATGTTTGTTAAGGAGAATACCCTGAATGAAGCCAAACTCCTGACTCAGGATACTCAGAATGTGAGCTTCACAGCTTCATCTTGTGCATTTATTTTCATTTTTCAAATGGCCTTTCTGATCCAAGTCCAAAACCAAATAGGCTTGTAAGAGGGCAATTTGAGGCAATCCCTATTAATGCTGTTAAAATGGGAGAAAGGCTGATGGCTCCCCCCTCCTTGGGCAATACGCCATTGAGCTCTTTCTCAAACTGAAATCATTATTTCAAACCATCCTTCCAAGAAAATACAACTGGAAAGATCTTTTGCTAGTGGAAGTGAAATTCAGGATAGTTTAATTAATGACAGCCTGATGCAAAAGAGCCTTTGAAAGAATGGCAAAGGGGGGAGGTGATTAAAAAGTATGGAGCATAACAAGAATTTCATGACTGAGCTGAGTCAAAGAGTATTAATATATTGTGTCAGACTGAAATGATTCATTTAGGTAACTTTTCAAAACTGAATAAAATATGGACTAAGATTAATGTCAGCTGACAGTCCCTCAGCAAGACCAGTGGCTAGCCCAAATCAGTTTTTGTATGCATGTGGGCACTTAGATGATCGGAAATCATGCAGTTCAGCTGCATGTCATGGAGGGAGTACAGAGGAAACTTAATCCATCATCATCCCACATGGTTTGCTGAGAAGCAGATTAATGCAGTTGGCACTTACAGGCCCATGCAGCCCTGGCTGCTGTTGGAGGCTTGGGAATTATATGCAGCTAGGGCCAGCCTTATCATTAAAGTACAACATACAGGGGAAACCCCAGCACTCATCCCTCTGACAGACAGAAAAACTATAACCTCCAGAATGGATAGAGGAATATCCTTCTAGTTTGTAAAGTATACCTAAAAACCTGATTGTACAATAATCAAGCCTGTTTATAGAAACTTCAGTAACCAGTTGTTGGGGTCACAAAAAAGACATGCAGTACACAATATGGTATGCAGTTGCAAACATCGGACAATTGATTCCACAATCATTGAATGTACTTACACATAAGAGTCCAGATGTGATATACAAAAAGATCAGAAGACAATAAAACATATATGATATATGCAAATCAGACAAGATGATCATCTGATGTCCGTTCCTGGGATCTCGAACTGAATGTTTCAATCTGATTGGTCTTCTTCAGCTTATTTTCTTTGTTTAATGTTGTGATCATCTTTCTTTTTCACTCACAGGGACTGCATTGATAAATAACCGACATCTAGAAGGTTCAGAACTCCTCCGGAGTAAGCAAACTTTTCCATACTTCTAAGTTACTGCACTGATTCAATGACAGGTATGCTTGGAAAATATACTTATTTCTCCTAATTCTCTTTACCACCATAGAAAAATATTACAGTCACTGGGCAGCAATCTTGCATGTAAGCATTTGAGGTTTCTATAGACAGTTTTGATTATTATAAAGTCACATTTTTGGTATACTTTACAAACAACTTATATAATTGGCCTTTCGTATCCAGGGATTCTTTATCCATGGAGTCAACCATCTACAGCTTGAATGAATGAATATATATATATATAATATATTCACACACACACACACACACATATTACAAAAGGCAAACCTTGATTTTGCTATTTTATATAAGGGATACCATTTTACTATGTATCCATTGTACTGAATGGAACTTGAACATCCATGGATTTTGGTATCCACGGGAGATTCACATTCTGGAGGTTATAGTATTTTGCCAGATTTATCATTAGGCTAAATGAGGCAGGTATTGTAGGCAGGAAATCCTGGAAGTGGAAAGCAAGATGTTGAAGGAGACAGCACTGCACAGCCCACAAGAACCAGCTCCTTCAAGTACAATCAATGATAGCTAGTAGCTTCCCTGTCAAAAGGATGAGGGTGTCTGTGTTTAAGAGAGAGAGGCCCGGTCTGTGTTTTAGTATGGAGTTTAAAGAAGATATTCAAGAAGCTAAGCCCAGTACCCCAGATAGTGTCAGCAGATTGGACAGCTTTTTTAAACTCTGCACTAAAACCTTGCATGGATTCACTGATCTTATGACTTGATAGTCATCAGACACCGATGGATGCAGACGAGAGGTGCTACTCTGTGGGTCAACATCAATCCACCACCCATTTGCTGCTGGTCCATGGCAGGTTTACAGTAAAGAAATAAACAGGTAGAGTCAATAGGCACAATCTGTCAGTTTCTGGCATAATGAAGAACAGTCAATCCCCCACATCGGATGGGTTAAGAAACACTGCAGTAGACCCAAAACCAGTGTGGGAGGAAGATTCAACTGTTGATCCAGTTATTTTGTATATGTAATTTTATTCTTCTCCTCAGGCCCCCAAATGTCTTGGGATAGCCCTGCCTCCAGATGAGTTGAACATTTTCAGAAGACTATTTTGGTTTGAATTTGGCAGGGAGGATTTCACTAAGAGGAGTTCCCAAGAGAAACATTACTGGCCAAGTAAATGGGGATTCTGGAAATTGTAGCTCAAATAAAATTAACTTTTCTGAGCTTTGGTCTGGATCTATTCCCAGTCTCATCCTGCACAGTTCCTCTTTTGTGTTTTAGACTCAAGAATGAGATCCATTTTAATTTAATTTTGCCATGGAGTCCATCAAAGTGGAGGAAGCATATTTAATAAGAAATGTGATCATGCCAATAAAAGAGCTGGTTAACGGTTATGATTTAAAGCAGCCGCTCCCAAACTAGTGCCCCTCAGGTGATTCCAACTATGCCTTCTATTATCCCATACAGTGATGGTTAAGAATGATGGGAGATGTAGTCCAATACATCTGGTTGGAAAACACTGATTTAGAGCATTTAGAATCACAGAGGTTTGGAAGTACTGAAGGTCCTGAATTTTATTTATAAGCCAAGACATGATAAATAATACATTTCTAAAGGCAAAAAATCAAAATCGAAAGATCATCAGCATGGTGTTTTAATGGCTACTCTGGCAACACAAAAATGTCCCACTTATAAGGCTTCAACTATGAAAACATTTATTTGGATATAGTTCACACTGTAATCAGTGAAACTTACAACTGAGCTAAAATGTATAGGATCTAACCATAAGGATTCTAGCAGTAGTTTGAGGTTTACCATGAGCAGTGTGCAGTGCCAGAAGACAGAAAAAGTGATCACATTAACACATGCTCCATATAAATTCCAAATAAATGTTTAAAAATCACAACTGAGATCAGGAGATGTAGCTATAACAACAGAGCTCCATCACTGTAGCTGTGCTGCACAATATGACCCACCAAATCCTACCTGAAAAACCAGGCAGCACCACCAACAGTAGGGATTTCTGAGGTGTTGAGGAGCAGAGCAGTGAGCAAAGAAGTATCCATTCATCTTGGCGATGAGGGGCACCTGCGGAGAACCTTGTGAGGTGATGTTCCAACTGCTTGTTGGAATGTTTATCTGCTGGGGAAGAGTAGATTCTCCTTCACTCACCATCCCACTCACTGGTGCCTCAGAAATGTTTATGTTGGTGATGCTGCCTGGCTTCTAAGGTAGTCTTTTGTGGGAGGTGGGAAACACTCTCAGTCATTGCACTTCAGCTATTACCATAAACATGAACTCATAATGTTATGATGCCATAAGCCTGGCTTACAACATCATAAATACTGAACAGGAGGCCATTCCATATTTCATGTGCATGTGCAGATTAGTGTGATGAATGCTAAAAATAGCACTATAAAACTAAATTACTGCCTAAATCCTCTTGTACACCTGACCAAAATAAACCACCTGGATGCACCTATATGGTGACTCACCATTCAACTATTATTTTCTAGTTGGGACTGCAACCATTATTAGTTCATTTATTTTTAATGCATAAAAATAACCTGGGTGCCCACTCGCTCTCTTCCTCATTCCCCCTTTTTCCCCCCCCCCCCCCCCGGCCTATGCCCAACCGAGCATGTCTTTCTTTTTTACGGTTTGTATTATTGTATTATAAGCATGACGTAGGATAGTTTTATGTGGGTTATGCCAGCCACAGATGCAGGCAAAATGTCAAGAATAAACTCTTCTACAACATGGCCACATAGCCCGAAAAACCCACAAAAAAATATGGATGCCAGCTGTGAAAGCCTTCGACTTCACATGATGTAAGATCTTAGTCAATAATCTTAGTCAAAATTTGTGAAATTTTATTTCATTTGTTTATTTTGCCTAACATTTATATGCTGCCTTTCAGTATAAACTTTGGCCCTCCAAATGTTTTGGACTTCAACTCCCAGAATTCTTTACTGGCTGGGGCTTCTGGGAACTGAAGACCAAAACATCTGGAGGACCTAAGTCTGGGGACCACTGGCTTAGAGAATAAAAAATTAAAAATCATTAAAAAATTCAGCAAAACTATTTTGTACCAAATCTCTTTTGCTCACACACTTTTTCATTCTCTCAGTCTCTGTCTCTCTGTCTCCAGATTCTATGCATTTTCCCTGATTTTCTTAACCATTTGCACTATGTCACCACATTGCACACACTTGTAAGTGCAACCCTGTTACCTCATGTTATTAAATTAAATATACTCTGATTTTACTCATCACAGATGGAGACAGAAATGCCATCCATAATGAGTTTATGATCATCATTGTGTCATTACCACCCGGACACACTCTCTTTTCTTTGTAGGCCTTGCTTATCTGCATCCATTTAGTCTGCTTAAGCATCTATTAAAACTAATTAATAAGCTTCCACAATGACTGCATATAGGAAAGCAAATGGATGGATTAATTTCATTGCATTATACTCCCCCCCCCCACCTCACACTATGAATGTGGTATCTCACTTTACTCAATAAGGCAAAGAAGTTTGCAATGTTTGCCTACATAGACTTCTTGTGACATATAGGTCATTGTTATCAGAGGAATGTGGGGCTGAAAAGAAACACTGGCTCTGAAAACATTTGATATTATCACATCTACATAATCAGTTTTGTGTGGTGAACATTTCTCTGCATCACTTGCAAATCATAAGTCAGCATTATAGTTGCAGTTAATTGTTATAGGACAACTTGATGGTATCAAAAAAGCATTCAAAAATGATGATGGAGGAGGAGAGGGGAGAGGGATGGAAAGAAAGAGGGGGAGAAAGTTGATCTTTGTGAATTATAATTGACATCACCTGGACTATTCAGACTAACAGATTGATTGGAACTCTGTCTGTCTGTATTGCATGCTGTAAAAATAAGAGCTACTCGTCAGAACCTTCTTAGTGACCTATGGAGGTGCAAATTGCACCATGCATGTGGATTAATTTTTTTCTCAACATATGCAACAGTTATATCCAACTGATGGAAGTGCAAATGGAATTGCACATGTAGTAGTAGTAGTAGTAGTAGTAGTAACTACAATAATAATAACAACATTTATTCCTAACATCCTTTTCAGCAAAGGGCAGAACATTAGACATATAAAATCAGACATAAATATATGAACAATAAAACACAACACTATAAAATGCTAAAATATTAAAATACTAAAATAATATACTCGTATACTAAAAGCACATGGGAATCTTATGCATGCAACAGCACTTGTGAATGCACAATGCCTCTATGAACTGCCTTTGCACATTGTTCATCTATACAAGTATATTAGCGGAATGTGCTTTACTGTGTTAAACTGTGAGTACAAGGCCAAATGATTGTCTGGTGGTTGTCTACCTGAAAGATCTGGTTATCTGCAAGGCTTTCAATTTGGAAAATGTATTTATTCCACACTGAAGAGAAAACCATAAACTGTAACAATATTTTAATAGCTGACAGTAGAAATGTCCATTCTGTGCACCAGTTAAGTCATCAATACCTTAACATCTAACTTTAGTTAAATTACTAACTGTATCACACTTGTCAGAAACTTACTAGTTCATTATATGCTGTTGCCTCATCAGCCTTGCATTTAATGATTACACCCACAATTTTGGCACAGCAGGACCTACAGGATCAAATCGTAATACATGTTTCATTAGTGATCCAGGATATTCTGCCATCAGGTTTGTTATTTGCCCTATGAACAAGAGGCCTCCAAGAGTCCCGGTCATCAATAGCCCTGCTCAGGTCTTGCAAACTCAGGGCAGCCATGGCTTCCCTGAGTGAATAAATCCACCTGTAATGTGAACTCCCTCTTTAACTACTTACTGCCTTCCACTTTACCAGCATTATTGTCTTTTCCAGTGAGTCATGTCATCTCATGATATGCCCAATGTACAGTTTATTCATTTTGGCTTCTACTGAGAATTCAGGCGTGATTTGCTCTGGCACCCACTTATTTGTCTTTTTGGCAATCCGTCATATCCATAAAACTCTTCTCCAGCACCACATTTGAAATGAGTTGGTTTTCTTCCTGTCATCTTTCTTCACGGTCCAGTTTCCACAAGCAAACAAAGAAATCAAGCTCACTACACAAAGTGGAAGTTTTCTATAGTTTCAATGGAATGTAGAATTCCAGTAACAATTTGAATTCTGGATTTTTTTTTTTCCACACTATTTTTAAGAGTGATATTCATTCAGCACAGAGGAAGACATCTTGTTAGAGCTACATAGCCAGTTTCTAGTTATTATTTATATATAGTTATCAGTATACATGTGTGTTTGTGTATGTGTCTTCAATATACATAATGTTTTACAAAATATGAAAGGACTGGTCCCTGGCCCAAGGAACTTGCAGTCATATGGAAGTAAAGCTGAGGATAAAACTGTCAATTTATGAGGTTAGAAGCCATTCTGAACATGTTCCAAACTCTTACAAACACCAAGTGTGACTTGTAACGATGTCATTATTTGCACATAGCGACTATTTCAAACAGATGCTTTCACTGATGAGTTAAACAGTCCAGATGGATGACACCATTGTAGACAGATATGCATTCATATCTGGGGTGATGAAATTCACACATGCTAATTGTGCTTGCTCCAAAACAAATATATGCATTGGCTTTCTTTAATAAACCAGCCTATTTTTGGAAGCCAAATCATACAGTTTCGTGGCTATACAAAGTTCCATTCAGAAAGCACAATTAAGGACCTTCTGTTAAAAGACTTCAGAACAATTATTTGTATGTACAGAAAAGTAACAGTTTCAGTTCCAGTCAATTTTGTTGACATGGAAACAGATGTATCATTGTGGACCATCTGGTGCATGTTCTTGGCACAACTTCAGTAGACAATGCTCTTCTTGGTCAGTAGACAATTCTGTAATGCAGGAACACCAGCTTGAAGCCAGTCCGTTGCCATGGAAAACTCTGGGACTTTTGCACCAGGGAGTCATCATCACACTTTGAAGAGGACCATAGGCAGCTGCCACAGAGACAAAGGAAATTTGCATCAAGGCATGGTTCAAATTGTCAAACTGGCTTAAAGAGATGGTGGCTAAGCTCAGAGACAAACGTCAGGAGCTCATAAAAGGAGAGGAAAACTTTACAATCCCCTGGATTCTTCTCTGGTTTTGACTACAATCTGAGGCTCAAATCCTACATTTCAAGTACAGTGTAAGAGTTCTGTATGTGGAACCATGTTAAGGCTTCTCTATCACAAGGATTCACCATTGCTTTGTGATATTCCATTGATGGCGGAAAGCAGGGGAGATTGGATATCCCCATAGCCAGACACAGGGTGTCTACATTGTAGAAATGGTGCAGTATAATAACACCTGTGCTGTAGCTCCAACCTATGAAATCCTGAGTTTTCTAGTTTTACAAGGTGTTTAGCCTTTTCTTCACAAAACTACAAATCCCAAGATTCTGTAGGATGGAGACGTGGCAGTTAGTGTTGTCACGGTGAATGGTTTCTACAGTGTAGATACACCTACAGACTGAGGATATTTCCTACAGAGATCCATTGGGGGCCTCCAGAGGCCTCAGCAGATGATGCCATAGGTGTGTGTCTGGCTGTAGAACCATGGCCAGACACTTCACCAATTCCCTCTCCTCACCACAGCACCATGGTGAGTCCTGGAGAGAGTAAAAGAATACCAACCTACATAACTTAAAAAATGTGCATAGAGAAGAATTAAGGGGACTTGCACTTGCATATGTCACTAAGCCAGCAAAACACAGCAACCAGATTTTGGCTAATGGTCACGTTTGACAAATGGTGGGACATAAGGTGCTACTAATTTGCTCTTACTGAAAATCTGGGAAAATTAAGACTGATCAAAGGATCTTCTTGCATTCCCGGAAAGAATTCAAGGTGATATTTATTACTTACAAAACCCTATACAGTTTGGGTCTAGAGTACCTGAAAGACAATGGCTGAGATCCTCTATCAAACATGTAGCCACGAGGTTGTAGCTACACTTTAGCTACCCTCATCTGACCCCTGAAACTCACCTTAAAAGCCAATCAGCCATCTGTAGTGATGGAGGTCCGTGCTGCTGGTAAGGAGGACTAGCTCCCTCCCTCCAGCAAGTGATGTTGTGATGAAGAATTGCAAGTTCCTGACTGGAGGGGTCTGATCATGCCATCCTGCAGCATCACACTTGGTAGCAATGTGACCTCCATTGCTCCAGATGGCTGACTGGCTTTTAAGAGGCTTCCAGAATTATTTGCAGTCATGGCAATAGTGCCACAGTCAAAAATGAAAATACAAAACAGTTAGAATGTCTTAAGTCTAACCTACAACGTCATAACTGACTAACAGTTTGCTTATAGCCTGTAATATAAGCCAGCTCAAGTTTTGGAAGCTTTAGAGTCAAGATTTCTCTTGGTCCCAACACAATCACAGGCACATTTGGTGTGGACACAGGAGAGGGCTTCTTTAATGGCTGCTCCCAGGCTGCGAAACCCCCATATGAAGTTAGTTTGACTTCTTCTTTAGTCTCCTTCCACAAGCAGCTTTTTTCTATTAACTGGTCGATAGACCAGTATGCTTTTAAACTATTTTAAACTAATGTTATTTTAATCTGATAGTTTATTTCATTGTTTTTCCCATTGCAATTTATTTTAGTTGTATCCTGTTTTAATTTGTATGGGAAGCCACCATGAGTGGATGAGATGGGTAAACAAAGATATATCATATCATATTTATTTGTATCCCGCTCTTTTCTCAGAACTGGGACTCAGAGCAGCAAGACAATCCCTGGACTCATGCCTATGACTAATCATTAGCCATTTGGGTCAAGGAATAGGGATGCACTTAGGTGTCATCCAGCTACAATTATGCCAGTGGGGCAAGAGTATTGTGCAATGGGGTACTGGACACCTCTTGGCACAACATCCAACAAAGTACCAGGGGTTACACCAGCATAGATCATCAAGACGTGTTTGGTCAGGAAGGTATGAAACCATTACAGAGATTTAATTCTTCTCTAGGGCTGTATCGTACTGCAAAAAGTAATGCATAATGGCCCTTATCAGATGAGTGTGGAACTGGAGGTCTTCTGCACTGGGCAGTTCGAATTCACGTTATTTCGCAAAGTACCATCATACCAGCATTCGAATGGCCCAATCCGCACTCACGTGAATGCGCGAGCTGCGACTGAATGGCGTACTGGCTCCTCTTTTTGGAGCGTGTTGGCCAGTGCGCTGATAAGGGGATTGGCGATATCCGGATTTTTTTCTTCTGTTCGATCTCAGTGCGAATGGGTCTGGTATGAATGCCCAGTCCTAAACTCCTCGCAAAGCAAACCCCCAGATTCCAATTTTTAACTTCCGGTGGGTCTTTCCTCTTGCCGGTTCCAGCGGCCTCCTCCTCCTCCTCCCGGCTTGGGAGCCAGCCTAGGCTGCCTCTCAAGCCGGGAGGAGGAGGAGGAGGCCGCTGGAACGGCGGCGATCGCCACGATTCTAGCGGCCCCGCGCCTGTTCCCTGCCTGGGATGCAGCCCAGGCTGGATCCCAAGCCGGGAGGAGGAGGAGGAGGAAGCCGCTGGAATCACGGCGACCCCAAGAAAGGCCATGCAGTCCAACATCCTTCTGCCATGCAGGAACTCTTAATCAAAGCATCCCCATTGACTTAGATGGCCATCCAGCCTCTTTGACAGCCGCTGGAACTGCTCCTCCCCCCCCCCCCCCCGAGAATACATACACACACACTCACACACACACACGCAGAACCGGGCATTGCTAATTTGTTGCAAGGGAAGGTCATGGTTACGTTAAAACCAAGCAGGAATGTAGAGAGGAAACAGTAACGGGCACGTTGTATCGCGATTGTTAATGTGCATGAGCTGGCTCTCCAGCTGTTTACCAGGCTATCATGACGTGACCTCCCCTTTCACCCCGGAAGCGTTTAAGGTCGCAACCCATGCAGGGCACCACTGAACATGTACGAGGCGGCCGATACGAATCGGCCAATCCTCATGTTGAGCACCGGTGTGACAAAACATTCTGCACTGAATGCACTTCGCGCGAATGCGGATTGGCCAATTTGAATCCTGCCAATGCGGAAGGACTCCCAGGTATGATGGTACTTTGCGAAATAACGCGAATTCGAACCGCCCAGTGCAGAAGACCCCCAGTTCCACACTCATCTGATAAGGGCCATAGACACTTTAAGAGGAGAGCACTGGTTTGGAGGGGAGCTCTTAGATATTAGCTCTCGGCAGGACCTTATAGGCTGAAGGTTTTGAAAATAGACAGTTCACCAAAGTGGTTGCAAGTAAAAATGAGGCAGAAGGAGAAGCTGGTTTTGCAGCAAAAACAATTATTTCTTTATTAAAAAGACAAGAAAAGACAGCTGCCCAAACTAGCAGAACTATCTACACTCAATGCAAGCTGTTTGTCAAAATAAATGTGGAAGGGATGAATTAGAGATTGGGACATCAGGTCAAAGAGAGAGGTGCAGGTCAAAGAGACAGGACAATTCTCTCTCTCTCTCTCTCTCTCTCTCTCTCTCTCTCTTTTTAAGGTCTTTCTAACTTGAGGGGTGGACTCCTAAGAGTGAAAGGAACACCTTTGGAGCAAACATGTACCACCTCAACATGTGCTTGCAAAAAGGCAAAAAAGGCCGAGGGGAACCTGCCCTTCAGGTTCCAATAATGGCTCCTAAGTGGTCTGAGCAAATAGAGACAGTGGGCTTCATACGCCAATCAATATAGATATTTACCTCACAACAGGGGTGAATGCCAGTCTGAGCCAGTTTGTCAGGGTCTCCATTCAGTGGAGGTGGATAAGACAGTTAAGCACTGATAGCTCTCAACCAATGCAACCATTTCCCTGTCAGCAAAGGTGGCAGGTGGAATGAGGGACTTTTGCAGTCTGCAATTTAAAATGAGGCTTAGATTTTCCAAGCTGAACAAAGAGTCCAGGCTGGCATCAGCAACCCTAGTTTGTCCTTTATGAATTCTTTAGACTCTGACAACAGACAGATTTCTTGTCTTAGGCTTTGAAATCTAATATTTATATTTATTGAGCATGTCTTGTTACACTACTTTAATTGCTATGGCTCAATGCTATGAGATTTGTGGTTTTGTGAGATATTTAGCCTTCTCTGTCAGACAGCACTGGGGCCAAAACAAACTACAAATCCCAAGATTCCATAGACTGGAGCCATAACAATTAAACCACCGTCAAACTGCTTTAATTCTGCAGTGTGGCAGCAGAGTAGAACAAAGCAACAAGTAATTTTAGCAATTTACCTCTTCTTGACAGAGAGCCTTCAAAACTATTCACAGTATGAGACTTATACCATGCAAAATTTGTACTTGGTGCCCAGTTTAGAAGGATGAGTTTGCAAATTATTGTTTTTTCACTTATTCTTTTGTGAGCCATATGGATCCTGATCCAGGAGAAAAGCATGTAAATAAAGGAAATAACTAAATAGATAGATTCATATTAAAAATTATTGCTATTTTCATCAATAGAAAAAGAACAATGGTTTTTTCCTAATGATCTCAAGCAGGAAAATTGACTTGTTTCCAACACCTGTGCACTAGGATAAACTAATATAATATTGTTATAGATTGTTAAGCGTTAGAGGATTGTTTTAGTGTTCTGCTTTTACTTACTTGGGTGGTGATTTTATGAGAGCTCATAATGAAGTTAGAAACAATTGTTGTTTTTCTCTGCTTTTATTATTGAGCTGAGAACAATGAAAAGCCACCAGGGCGGAGAAACGGGACAATGCATTTAGAACTAAAGAGTATTTCCCAGGTGATGATTTTGCTGCACATATATCAAAGAAAGTTCTGGTTGCTGTTGCTGAATGGCCCCTGCAATCATATGGGAACAATGTTCTCCTTGACTCTGATTAAATATATTCAAAACCAACATTTTCTTAATACAGGGAATTGAGTAACATAGAGTGACTTAATTCAAAACTTGGGAATATTTGTTATTGTAACATGTGCCAGCAATCTATTCCACTGTCAAACAGTTCTTACGGTAAAGAATTTCTTCCTAATGTTTAGGCAGAATCTTTTCTTGTAATTTGAATTCATTGGTTCATGTTCTAATCTATGGGAACGGGCTGCACAGTTCCCTGTTGCCCACAGTTCACTGTTCCAAATGAACTGTATGCCCTGAACACATTAAAAATCTGTTTGCATCTAGCGATGGGGAAAGAATGTTGTTTCAGTTCATTTGATAACAATTTACCAAAAGTATTTCCCCCCTGAAAAAGTGGAAAGTATTTGACTTTTTAAAAACACAAATTCATGACAAATACCAGGGATGATCATTTCATTTACTAAACCCCAGGCATTGAGTGCTGTACCTTACAAAATCTGGATTTGAAGCCCAGGATATTCAATCACAGAGCCAGCAGGGCATAGTAGTTTGAGTGCTGGATTATGAGTCTGGCAATCAGGGTTTGATTCCCCACTCAGCCATGAAACCCACTGGGTGACCTTGGGCAAATCACACTCTCTCAGCCTCAGTGGAAGGCAATGGCAAGCCAACAAATCTTGCCAAGAAAACCCCATGTAAGTTTACCCTAAGATCACGATAAGTTGGAAACAACTTGAAGACACATACACACAAGAACAACAACAACAACAACATTCAATCATATTACTGTTGAATTATTTGTGTAACCATGTTAATACTGAAACTGATTGGAGGAGAAAACAAAAGGGGCAGATTTAGCACATCACTATCTGCAGTTATGCTAGGCTGCAGAGGTGTCATAAGGCTGGCATCACCCACTGTGGTAACTCATGGTGCCATCCACCTCATTGACCTCCTCTGTTACTACACCATACAGAATCCTTAGTGATTTGTTTTTGTACTAATGTTACTCATAAATTGTAATTCCCGTATGAAGTCGAAGGCTTTCATGGCTGGCATCCATAGTTTTTGTGGGTTTTCGGGCTATGTGGCCATGTTCCAGAAAAGTTTCTTCCTGACGTTTCGCCAGCATCTGTGTCTGGCATCTTCAGAGAATGTTTGCCTGGAAAGGACTTGGCTATATATATTGTGTGACCTGGAAAGGCAGGAGTGATTTGCATGTATATTCTATATTGAGGACTGCCATTAGCAATAAATGTCAGGAAGAAACTCTGCTAGAACATGGCCACATAGCCTGAAAAACCCACAAAAAGCTATGTATTCCCCGTATATCACTAGATGTAATCGTAATAGTTGTGACATAAACAACTAGCAAAATTAAAATTATACCTTTAAATTGCAATATCATATGCACAGCCTAAACATATTTGCATGTACATAGTTTCTTGTGGTTAAAGTGAAAATTTGGTAAGATGTGATGTTTTTAAAGAAAATTATAAAAGCATAAAAATATTATCATGCATCACCCGGTTATGGCTGAATGAAAGATACAGTGTATATATCTGTTTAAATAAGAGCAAGTGCTTCTAGCATAACATGGAATTTAGCACATGCAGACCTGTGTCCTCTTTTACACTGATGTGTCCTCTTTTTCTTCTTCTTGGATAAATCATAAGTGGATGCTCTATGGTTGTCTCAATAACACACTGTGGCTGAGATCCTTTATTGTGTTTTGTTACAGTTTTGTGCCTTCAAGACATTTATGGGAACCCTAAGGCAAACCTCTAACAGGGGTTTTTTTTTTTACAAGATTTGTTGAGACATGGTTTGTCATTGCCTTCCTCAGAAAACGAGAATATGTGACTTGACCTAAGTCATCCAGTGAGGTTCCATGGCTAGGTGTAGATTTGAAACCTGACATCTCAGAGTCCTAGTTCAACACTGAAATCTCTACACCTGACTGGCTCTCTCACATTGTGTTAGGCAGGGCAAAGACTAGGGTTCTGGGACACCAGATTTTAAATCCCACTCAGTCATGGAAACCTAGGGGGTGACCTCGGTCAAGTCATGAACTGAATATGCCCATTGTGCAATGACCAAATATGTGAAACCACATGGGCAAGGGAACTTACACATATGTATGATGCCAACAGGATTCTGGTCATCCTCTCTCTTCTGGGGGATGCATTTTTATCATTTGTGGGCATTTTGTAGATAGACAGCCTACTCAGCATGTTACAGATGACCCACCAGACAGTGGTGACCAAATTTTAATTGGGGACAATTGTCCATCATTATTAGTGAGCTCCATGAGAGACCTCCAAAAGCAAAACACAGTTTGAAAACACTGTATTTATGATGAGCTTTGACAAGTTGTCAAATTTTGCTAAAATCCAGCCTGAAGTATCTATTGTTTGGGACACTGAAAACACACCTTGAAAATAAGAGCAAATAGTTATCAGATACACACCGGATGGCTGAATCACAATAGGAATCCTTTCATTAGTTTGACACAAACAAGAAGGTAAGTCAGAAAGTAAGGGAGGGGAACATCAATTTTGGAAAGACTCCTGTCTGTTATCTCTCTCCAACACTGATGTGCTTGCATGGTCTCTCAGAGCTCAAAACTAAAAAGCCATTGTCACACAATGAAGCAGCAGCAACTAGACACCTCAAGAAGGGAATAACGTGAGGCCAGTTAGGGCTGTTGAAGGATTTGTCAGCTAAAACAGCATTCAGTGCACCAATATTTGCTTGAACTCTGTAATTCTCAAAAGACCTTGTCATGTTTTTCAAGTATATGTGAGGGAGAAAGAACGGTGCTAGGAAAAACAAACACATTGAGCCCTGACAATTAAGAAACAGAAAACATTAAGAAAAAAACATAATGTTAAAATGGAATATGGAAAACATAATGTCTACAGATGGAAGAGTTTTTTTAAAAAATGGTCTATATGTTATATCACCAAAGTCTCCTGTCTTAAATCCACACACACACACACACACACACACACACACACACACACACACACTAGGCAGCAGCCATACTGAGCAAAGGAGGTCTGTTCTGTTGGTGATCAGAGTGCAAGAGGAGAATGTTTCCAGTTCCTTCCTGCCAGTGAGTGAGGCTGCAATAGTCAGAAGCAGGATATCTGTTTCAATTCCTCCTCAAAACTTCACTTGCTGGTAAGAGAGCTCTGGAAACTTCATTCTTGTGTGCTCTGAAAGCCAGCAGAACAGACACCCATTGTTCTTTGGGGCTGCTGGCTAAGTTATGTTGACAGGGGCATTTATAATCATAGCAATAGTGTCACAAGTACGCATATGTTTATTGTTGTTAACTGCTTTAAGTCAGCTCCAATTCATGATGACACTGTGAATGAAACATCTACAAGCCCTCCTATCCTCCACTGCTCTGCTTAGATCCTGCACATTCAGACCTGTTATCACCCTGAGTCTAGCTATCTAGTGCGTAGCCTTCCTCTCTTTCTCCTGCCCTCTACCTTTCCTAGCATTGTTGTCTTTTATAATGAGTTATGCCTCCTCATGATGTGGCCAAAGTAGAACAGACTCAATTTGATCATCTTGGCTTCCAGGGAGATTCAGGCTTGACCTGTTCAATAACCCATTTGTTTGTTTTTTTAGCTGTCCAATACTCTCATCCAGCACCACATCTCAAATGAGTTTATTGTCTTCTTATTCACTTTCTTCACGGGCCAGCTCTTCCATTCGTACATGGTGATGGGGAATACAGTGGCTTGGACATTTCTAAATTTGGTTTTTAATTGTATATATTTACTGTTTGGGATCTGATGTGGTTCTTTATCAAAAAGGTAAAGGTTCTGAAAACCATGCCCTATGAGGAGACACTTAGGGAGTTGGGTATGTTTAGCTTGGGGAAGAGAAGGTTAAGAGGTGACATGATAGCAATGTTTAAATATTTGAAGTGATTTCATATTGAGGATGGAGCAAGCAAGCTTCTTTTCTGCAAATCCAAGGAAAAGGACTCAGAGCAATGGGTTCAAACTTCAGGAAAATAGATTCCCCCTCAACATTAGGAAGATCTTCCTGACCATAATTGTTGTTCAACAGTGGAACATGTTTTCTCAGAAAGAGAAATCCTCTTTGGAGGTTTTTAAACAGAGGTTGGATGGTCATCTAGTGGGAGTGCGTACATTCTGCTTTTCTGCATGGCAGGGGGTTGGGCTGGATAGTTCTTGTAAACTCTAGCAGCTCTATGATTCTATTATTGTATTGGTCAATGTGTAATGGCCATATTCAGTCGAAGGTCACAAAAGTGGAGTTACCCATGTGGTGTCAGTGTGCACTGTTGTACATTGTGTTTTCACAGTGCTCATTATTGCCCATTGTGAATTGATTATGTGGTTATGCACTGCACACTGTGCATCAATGCACAATCTACATTTGGTTGTGCAATGTTGCAATTCCTGTGATGAAGTATTCTAGTGTAACCAATGCACAGCTCCATGGGCTACATTCCAACAATGTATAAATCATAATAACCTCAGTGTTTCCTCAAAAGTAACAATGTGGGGACAGGTTGCCTTTGTTTTTTATTTTAGTAGAAACCAAGATGGTTTTCAGCAAATACAGGTGGTTGTAGATGATTTTGTTTGTTTGTTATGCTGTGTAAGAAAATAAAATGAGCCTCAGAAGACTCCTTCAATCTTATTCAGGGGCTAGGAATAAAATGAACATAATGTCCATGGTTATTCTAATCTAAACAGTCTGGAGTCTCACTGGAGATCAAGAAAGCTCTTAGTTGTCAAGAGGTAGGCTGTTTACCCCAGGGTAGTCATCCTTATATATTAAGAAAAATTAACCTAGGAGCTTAGCTGAGTTCTAAACATACAATCATATTATCCTTGGCTTTTTCTGCACAGTCATTGCACAAGAGACCACATTAGAACAAATAGAAACTTAGCAACTAATTCATTGCTTTTAAATTAATGTTATGTACTTACAGAACATTAGGATGGTCTATCTGGCATTCTAGATCCCCAGCCTCACACTCGTCTTTTGGAGCAAGGGCCAGCTTTTTATGCTACTCCTGGATGCTCTCCAGTCCTATTTAATTAAGAAAAGTTTTGACACAATAATAAGTTTGGGAAAGAATTTGAGAAATCAGTTTACAAGAAGAACCCCGTGGAGCTTGAATTAATATATTATGAATGTGACATCTTATTTTTTTAAAAGAAAAAGAAAACTTCATTTTATTGTTATCCACAACGGATGATGCAAGCAGATGGCAATTAGAATCTGTGTTGCATCAATGTAAGTATCGTACTGTTGGACAGAAATAAGAAACTAAGTTTTATTGTCAATAAAAAGGATCCAGTAGAACAAAATCTACAAAGGAAAACATGCACCAATGCAAACAGCTATGTCATGACAGGAGATGTCTGTTTTAGGAGAGGGATGGGGAACTGATTGGGAGATGGAGAAAATTTGTACCCCTCTTCCTCCTCCCAGTCTAAACCATCATAGAATCATAGAGTTGGAAGAGACCGCACGGGCCATCCAGTCCACATTCAAGGATGTGGCAGATCCCCTATCCAGGCAGCCCTGGGCTCCTGTCACTCATTTTGCCCCCTTTCCTCTCAATATACCTGAGCCTTCAGATGATCCCTATACAGACCAGTGGATGTGTTGTTCAGTGGGTTCACAATGGTAAGGCATTCTATCAAAACTTAGCAGGAACAGCCACACCCAGTTGTAAAAAAGAATAAATGAAGAGAAGTTAATTAGTACACAATCAGATCACACATTCTCCTTTGAACTATTTAATCCTTCACAGCTTTCCCAAATACTATTCAGCTCTGACTGCTGCCATACAGTAGAATTAATACAGTTTGACACTACTTTAGCTGCCATGGCTCAATGCTGCAGAATCCTGGGACAGTGCTGTTGTCAAAAGTTAACCTAGCTGGGCTCCTGACCAAGAGCTGAGAATGGAGTAGGGGTCCCACTCACAAGAGCACCTGGACCTATTTCTCCTCTCCTTCCTGACAGCCTGATGGCCTTTCACTCTGGCCTGCACAACAGTGGCTGTGCAAAGAAGGAGCAGCAAACTTTTTTATAGAGAGAGAGTTATTTATTATTTAAATATTTATTTACACCTTGTGTCGTGTGCCTTCAGGTCATTTCCAATTTTCCCTGGCAAGATTTGTTCCGAGGGGGGTTGCCTATGCCTTTCTCTGAAGTTGAGAGTGTGTGACCCAGCCAAGGTCACCCAGTGCATTTTCATGGCTGAGCAAAGATTCTAGCCCTAGTTTCTGGCATCACAATCCAGTGCTCAGACCACTGTACATGCTGTCTCTCACCCTAAATATTTACACCTCATCATTTCTCCAAAGATCTCAGTGATTTTAACTCTTTTAACCTTTATTTGTGCAATGAGGAATGTACAGTGGCTGTTTCTGTACTTTCGGGGAAGAGGATGTTACACTGAAGACACTGACAAATAGTTTCATCCAAGAATGTGCAACTGCATGGCTGGAAATCTGTTGAGGAGACCCATTGAATCATAGAATCATAGAGCTGGAAGAGACCACAAGGGCCATCCAGTCCAACCCCCTGCCATGCAGGAAATCCAGATCAAAGCATCCCCGACAGATGGCCATCCAGCCTTCGTTTGAAGACCTCCAAGGAGGGAGACTCCACTACACTCCTAGGAAGTGTGTTCCACTGTCGAACAGCCCTTACTGTCAGAAAGTTCCTCCTAATGTGGAGGTGGAATCATGATCTGATGGCTCTAGTCTAGCTGAGACTAACTATATAATTTATCCCATGGAAAATGGTTACATTTAAGGAAGTAGATGCACACAATCATGAACTGAATATGTCCATTGGACAATGGCCTTACAACCATATGTGTAAGGTAACTTAAGTGTATGTGTGGCAACAACAAGATTCTAGTCTTCACCTAACCATGGAAAGACAACAGAGAAGGCTAGTAGGCTCATTTCACTTGGAAGAAATCTTATAGCATCTTTGAGACAAACAGAAAGAGGGAAGTTGGTAGCATGAGCTTTTGCATCTACAGAAGTAGGCTCAAGTCTGTGAAAGCTCATGCTACCAACTTCTCTCTTTCAATTAGTCTCAAAGGTGCTGCAAGATTCATTTGCATACTGATTTTCCAGACTAACATGGCTTTGAATTCTCCCTTGGAAGGGAGTTCTAGAGCCTGGGTGCCACCACCAAGTAGGCCTTCTCTTATGGCTTACCAAACATGCCTGGAAGGGCAGTGGGATGGAGAGAGAGGCCAGAGCCAAGACAATCTCTTCCTTCAGTTATTCTGGAATCTAAGCTGTGTAAAGCTTTATAGTTCAAAACTAGCATTTTGAATTGTGGCCAGAAGCAGGTTAAGTTGATAACAATAGGAAACCAGATGCAAAGAATATTGTGTAAACCAATCAATTTTTATGTTTGGCTCTTAAAACGGTCCCCTCCCAATAAGAGATGCAAGTCTCTGAGGGAATGCCAAATTCCTGCTGATGTAGTTGAATGAAACCCAACTTTGTCAGCCTCAACAGAAGGCACTTTTTCAGACACACAAATTATGAATAGCTTAATTATGTTCCTCTTTAAGCTAAGGGTGATGGGGCATTGACTGTATTTCAAAAGGATTCAAAAGGAACACTGAACTGCAGGGGGAAAGCAGTCCTTTCTCTAAACAACAGTCTTTCACAAAAATTGCCAAAAAAATTTAAAAATCATATGTGCCAAGCACAGCCATAATTTTCACATATAGCATGCAGCTGTGATCTTTGCTCTCAAAGGAGTATGTTCCCACTGTGGTCTACTTTAAACCCATTGTTCCTTTCTAGTTAAAACTTTGCATTTTAACTTTTCTCCCCTTTTATCATGCAGATCTGGGAGTTAATATTTAAAATGGAACCATCACTACCTTGAGAAGAGAAACAGGGATCTTTGTACTAAGGGAACTAAAGACCTACTGGAGTTTATTAGACAAGGGAAATTGGAAGTATAATCCAATGGCAATCTGAACGCAATCATAGGGTTTAACGTTATTGCATGAGAGGTGATCACATGCAATTTTGGGCAATGGCAAGCTATTTTTGGGCAATGGGAAGTTAGTTCCAATGCAATTCGAATTCACGTAAATTCGCTGAACTAGCGAATTCACATGAATGCGTTCTGACCCAAATTTCTTTTCATTCGAAGTTAAGAGAAATCCTTCTCGTGTGATAAACTCCACTGTCATGGATGTTGATGTGATAAGTCTGGAATTTAAGGTAGGAATAATTAATAATAATAATAATTTGTTTTATTTATATACCGCTATTCCAAAGATCATTCATAGCGGTGAACAGCAAGTAAGCTAATTTGCCCCCAACAGTCTGGGTACTCATTTTAGCGACCTCGGAAGGATGCAAGCCTGAGTCGAGCTTGGGCCCTTTTGCTGGTCTTGAACTCGCAACCTTGTGGTTTTGAGTGAATGGCTGCAGTACAGGCATTTAACCACTGCGCCACCAGGGCTCCTTATAGACAGGTGGAGATCCAGGTGTCCAACCTGGCTCCTTTTGCTAGACTTCAGCCCTAGGACTATTTATCAAAGGGGTGGAGGACTTATGTATATCAGAACGTAGTTCCATTTGTGCAGTTCCATGTGCATCCCCCATCTGGAAACCACCACAGGGGACACTACTGCTATTTGTTGGTAGGAAATGAGTGGAAGGTGGAAGCAATTCAGACCCTAAAATAGTAGCTGAATTTAGCTTGAGTGGAACAGAAACAAGGGTCATTCCCAGATGGAGAACACCTACCTTTCTCTTCTCAGAGGAACCCAAAGCATCTGTACCTTCATAGTCAGAATTACCTCCCACCCACTTCCCAAGAGTAAGAGCTCCTGGAGCTCCCTGGAGATCAGGTTTTGGGACAGAGCTCAAGAGCAAGAGAATAGACCCCTCTGTCCCACCCAAAAGAAGGCGCAAATAAAGGCATCCCCCCCCCCCAACCAATAAGAATTCTCCCTCCACCTTGGAAATGTTCCTTCAGTCCCCAAACTTCTGGACACTGAAGAATCATTTCAAGGAGGAAGGGGCAGAATTGTATCGGGAAGGTTTAAAATCAGTTTCTAAAATGTTACATAAGTCTAGATGTGACAGCTGAGGGGGAGAGGAAGAAAAAAAGAACACAAGAGAGAGAAAAGTGAGGGAAACCTAGCTTATTTCATAGAGCGATAAAGTGGGAAGGTCCATCCTTCTGCCGAGTGCAGGATCTCCAGCTAGAGCATCTCCAGCAGGTAGATGTCCAGCCTCTTTCTGAAGACATCCAGAGAAGGAGACCCCACCACTTCTTTAGGCAATCGGGTCCATTGCTGCAGTATGTTCTTCCTCATTAATAACCATTAATGAGCATTTACACTGCAGAATTAAAGCAGCTTGACACTGCTTTAACTGCCATGATTCAATGCTATGGAATTCTGGGGATTTTATGCGTTATTTGGCTTTCTTTGTCAGAAAGCTCTGGCACCACAATAAGCTATAAATCCCAGGCTTCCATGGGATAGAACCATAAAAGTTAAAAGGTGTCAAACTACATAGGAGGAAGAGAGGAAGACTGCACTCTAGCTGGACAGACAGATATGGAAGTCATGGCCATGAGCCTGCAAGACTTGAGCAGGGCTGCTGAGGAAAGCATAACTTGGAGGTCTCCTATTCATGGGGATCGCCATGGAACAAAGTCAACTCAAAGGCAGCTAACAACAACTTTGGATAACTCCTTTCGGACAAACTTCAGAACAGATTGATCACCCCCTTGACATGGGAGCTGCAACTGCAACAAATGACTCATTTTTCAAAGTCCTACAAAAAATGTGGAGCCAGTCCTGCCTGTAGAATCTGTCTTGGATGATGTCAGGTACCTGGACAACTAATTACTGTCATTTTTATATCAACTAAGTGGAAGATCTATTGTCATTGACACTTGGGCTTGATTAATTTACCAACCCTGTGTAGAGCTTCAGAGCACTTCTTGTTTACCCAGAGACAGATGTAAATGAGTCACCCACAGATTCAGTCATCCTTGTGAAGGGCTTAGCAAGGAAGACAGTCCATCGCCAAGGACAAATGCTAGGGCTAGGAGAGAGATAATTACTAGCTGAACTCACATCCCTAATTCCATATTTTGAAATCCATAATGAAGGACTGCACCCAACATGAGTAAAAAAGTCTGAATCTGACCTTTTGTGAATCATGTCTACCTGTAATTCTATCAACAGCATCTTGCGCTCAAGACCTCCTCTTTATTACAAGGTTCTATGGGAAAAGTCAGAGCCATATCGCCAATTTACTTACAAGAAAAGCTACACCAGCCACCTGGAAAATTGAATACTGCCAATCCAGTGAAGAAAGATGAATCAGTGAGACTGGGCTGTTTTTAAAGTGAGCATGAGTGAGATAAAGAGGTTTCAGCTCTGAAGGCCTTACTTATAAAATGTGGTTGTAGACAGGAGCATGAGGTCTGAACCAAAAAAGAGAATATTTTGAATTGGTGAAGAACAGAGATTACCCTCCTATTTACCCCCAACAAGGACAGTGCATATTTGAATGCTTCAATGAAATGGGCAAAAACACTTGTACCTGCTAGTTTCCATGTCAGTGGAGTAGGTAATCCATTCTAGGTTTTAGCACCTGCAGTGGGCCCTCAGTATCCACTGCAGTTTGGTTCCACAACCCTCTATGGATACCAAAATCCATGGATGCTCAGGTCCCATTAAAAACAGTGGCATAGTAAAATATTGTCTATTTTTAAAATGACAAAATCAAGGTTTGCTTTTTTGATTATTTTTCTTGTACTTGGTAAATATTTTCCTACCGAGGCTGGTTGAATCCATGGCTGCAGAATCTGTGAACAGGGAGGGTTGACAATACAGTGTAGCTCTCATATCCTCAGGGTGATCTGAAACCGTGTGGACAATAGGGAACCCTATTATTTTCAATGAGAAGAAGAACTTCCAGCCCAAGTGTACCATAGAATCAAACTGGAAGGACCTAGAAATGCCTCCAGGCATTTCCTGCCTGGAACTTCACAATGGTAACACAGTATTGTGGTAATCACCACTGTTAAAGAGAATAAATTAATTTAAACTAAATGCCTGGAGACATTTCAAGGTCTTCCATTGCAATTCTATGGCATACCTAGACCAGATGTTGACCATAAAATCACACACTTAGAAATGCCTAGAGAGAACATATTTTTTCAGATATGAATAAATGAGACTGTGGATACCAAATCTGTGAATATGAAGGTTGTACTGAAAGTTTAAACAAAGAACTGTCCGCTGAGGGACCACCTAGTACTGTCCTCTGACAGGCACCCAAGCAGAGGACTGTCCTTTGCAAAGGAGAACATTATATACAATGGCATGATAAAACAGTCTGCCTTATCTAAAATGGAATAATGGCTTTTTGGAATTGGTGTTTAAATATTTTCAAGCAATGGGTGGTTGAATCTGTGGGTGCAGAATTGATGCATACAGAGGGCTGACAGTAGAATCATAGAATCATAGAGTTGGAAGATGCCACAAGGCCATCCAGTCTGACCCCATTCTGCCATGCAGGAAGACACAATCAAAGCACCCCAACAGATGGCCATCCAGCCTGTTTAAAAACCTTCAAATAAAGAGACTCCACCACTCTCTGATGTAGTGTGTTCCACTGTCGAACAACTCTTACTGTCAGGAAGTTCTTCCTAATGTTGAGATGGAATCTCTTTTCCTGTAGCTTGCATCCATTGTTCCATGTTCTAGTCTCTGGAGCAGCAGAAAACAAGCTTGCTCCACCCTCAATATGACATCCCTTCAAATATTTAAACAGGACTATCATATCAGCTCTTAACCTTCTCTTCTCCAGGCTAAACATACCCATTTCCCAAAGTCACTCAACATAGGGCATGGTTTCCAGACCCTTCACCAATTTGGATGCCCTTCTCTGGAGATGCTCCAGCTTTTCAACGTCCTTTTTTATTTGTGGTGCCCAGAACTGGACACAGTATTCCAGGTGGGGCCTGACCAAAGCAGATTAAAGTGATATTACTATTTCCCTTGATCTATAGACACGATAGAATACTATACTTCTATTGATGCAGCCTAGAATCACAATGGCTTTTTTAGCTGCCGCATCACATTGTTGACTCATGAACAATTTGTGGTCTACTAGAACTCCTAGATCCTTTTCACACGTAATCTCGTTAAGCCAGAAGTCCCCCATCCTATATCTGTACATTTCTTTTTTTTTTTCTGCCTAACTAAAGTACCTTACATTTCTCCCTGTTGAAATTCATTTGGTCAGTTTTAGCCCAGCTTTCTAATCTATTCAGGTCACTTTGAATTTTGAACCTCTCCTCTGTGGTATTAACTACTCTTCCTAATTTGGTGTCTTCTGCAAATTTGATAAGTATGCCCTCTATTCTTTCATCTAAGTAATTAATAAAGATGTTGAATAACACTGGGCCCAGGACACAAACCTGTGGGACCCCACTGGTCACTTCTCTCCAGGATGAAAAGAAGCCATTGTTGAGCAGCTTTTGGGTTCAGCCGGTCAACCAGTTACAAATCCATGTAACAGTTACTTCGTCTAGCCCACATTTTACAAGCTTGTTTGCAAGAATATCATGGGGAACCTTGTCAAAGGCCTTACTGAAACCAAGGTATGTTATACCCACAGCATTCCCTTTATCATCAAAAAAAGAAATCAGATTAGTCTGGCATGACTTGTTTTTGAAAAACCAAAGTTGACTTTTTGCAATTATGGTATTCCCTTCTAAATGTTCACAGACTCTCTGTTTAATGATCTGCACTAGAATCTTTACTGGTACAGATGTCAGACTAACTAGATGACAACTGTTGGGATCCTGTCTCCCCCCCCCCCTTTTTTTTTTTTTTTTAAGATGGGGACAACGTTTGCCCTCCTCCAGTCTGCTGGGACTTCTCCTGTTCTCCGAGTGTTCTCCAAGATCATTGCCAGTGGCTCTGAGATTTATGTCTGCCAGTTCTTTTACTACCAAAGGTACTGTATTTTAAATGAGCTACCCAAGGAGCTGAACTCTGTCTTCCAAGATAGGTTCAGTACCTTGGATATCTCCTTTAAAATTCCCTGCTCCTTTTACGTTTCCTGCCCTATTGACATGGGAGCCACAAGTCATCACTGTGCAGAAACAACACTCCCCATCCCTCATACCCCACCTCTTCAATCCCTCCTCATGTAAGGGCCTACAAGTGTACCTAAGCAGCTGTGGTGTGTGAAATGACAGGCTGTGAAATTTATGAAGAAATATCATTATTCAGGTCCACAAAGGGGAGGTTCAATTTAGGTTTGAGGGGAATCAGCTCAAAGCAGCCTCTTGGGGGCTCCTTCCTTTATCAATAAAATCCACACATGGGCAGTATATAGGATTCATATTGCCCTGAAGGCCATTTGTGCATGTTCCTCCAGCTGGGCACACCATGACAACACCATTCTTCAAGAAGAAGGGCTGGCAAGAAAGAGGTGGGTCAAATGTTGAGGGAGTTGTTGCATGAGGGAGATAGTAAATCCCTCCCTCTGTAACAATCATAAAAATATATATGCAGGTAAGTTGGACATAAGGCTGTGTATGTCAGCCACAGGATACCAGTGATAATGTAAGAGTACCCATAGCTATACTCTGGGTATGTTTCAGACCAGGTAGGCCTTAGACTGGTTCAGTTATGTTGCTGTAAACAATCCTATTCCTGAGCTCCAGAAACTGCCTGGTCCTTGTATCATGTGTCTCTTGTTGGGACAGATCTATTGGTGGCTGACCCTGGACTATGAGTGCATTTACACTGTAGAAATAATGCAGTTTGACACTACTCCGTCCATAGTGCTACTCCATTCAACGGAATCCTGTGATTTGTAGGTTTTCAAGGTCTTTAGCTTCCTCTGCCAAAGAGTGCTGGTGCCTCACAAATCCCAGGATTCTGTTGGATGGAGTCATGACAGTTAAACTGGTATCAAACTGCATTATTACTACAGTGTAGATGCACCATATGTTTTGAATTCATTTCATAGAATATATTTTCCTGTTTTCTGTTTGGTACTAACTAGTGAGTCTTTGGTTACTATTTGACTTTGAATCCTCCTTATTCAGCTTCTCTGAGTCTCCAGTGTGACTCTATTAGCTGGGACCTTCGCTCTCTTCTCTGACTCTGATTTTGGACTATCTTTGATTAGTCTGCTGCTGTGGGTATCTTCATTTGCATTGACTCTGGTCTATCATACCTTGGTATGATGGCTTGCCTGCTTAGAAGCAGGACAGTCAGCTCTTTCCTACTGCATTTCTGTTGCAATAAAATCTGGCAAAATAATTTGGATGGTTTGATCTGCAATACAGATCAGAACCACTGCGACAAGCATCTTTCATTACATCTTCCAAACTCTCATCCCTCTGCGCTCTCATCCCTCAACTACAAAGTTGCATGTAACCTTTCATAGGGCAGGTACTGCCAGTTCTCAAAGAAGTCCCCTTCTTCTTATCAATAGAGGGGGAAATGCATTGCCTGGTTTTGGCTTTTTGGTCCCAGCTGCCTCATGGCCTCTGCCTGCATCAGCCCACCATCCACCACCATCTTACACAACAGTTTTATCGTGTGAAGAAAGATGCAGCTCTGTGACTCTCCATTGTCATGGTTTTTCCCCCTTTAAAAAATACTTTGAATATCTGTGCCTGATGAAGATGCCTGTAAGTTTTTTTTTAAGGTTTTGGATAATGTATTTTGTGTCTTTATGTTGATCTCTTAAAGGTATCATTGCAAAGTGATTTTTAAGACTTTGTTATATTTTGCTGCGTATCCAACATGGTTACCCATAGATATGTATTCCTCACCTTTGATAGAGAACAGGGGAATGTGAAGAAGGTTGAGTAACAGCTCCAACACAATCATGATTTTTGAACCGTAGATCCCATCATTCCTGACCATAGACTAGGCTTGCTGAGGATGACAGGAGCCAAATTCCAAAATCTTTGGAGACTGAGGAAGGCTAATCTAGACAGGATCAGAGCTTCCTTTTGGGTTATTCCATGTAGGAGAAAGGCTAAGGAAGACCTGGTGTAAGTTTTGTATATTTACTTTTGAAAGCTGGAAAACCCATGCAATTTCTGGTATGATTTCCCTGTTAGGAGAGCAACAAAAAGGCAGAAACAGTAGCACAGTATTGTGGAAATCACCACTTTTTAAATGAAAGAAGTGAATTTAAAATAAATTGGACCTCACTATTTTTTATTTCTTTTGATGAGGAGCAAATTACTTCCAAATATTTGCTATAGTTATATGACCACAAAATTGCAATACTGGCCTGAAAACATTGCAAATGTTCAATGCTCCTAAATGAATGTAAGAACTGATATGGCCTGGGATCAAACTGATTTGCTATGAAGGGGAGAGATTACACAAAACTATTGAACCATATTGGATGAAAAGGCAAAACTCTTATTATACAAAACAAAGGACACATTTTCTGATGAAGGAATGGGAACAAAACTTCTAAAATCTATTTTTAATACATATTCCTTAATTATGCCATGAGCATATTCACACATTGGTGAGTCAGAGTAACTTATCCATTATTTTCCCTTTCATATAATAGCTAAAATTATCACTTGATCAACAGAATGTGCTGGACTACAATCAGTGGTAATAATCTAGGATGTCATCATACATTCTTGGTTTTTAATTATTGGTTATTTGTGACTTCTTGAAATATTTGCTGTCAGCTGACAAACACAACAGTCCCACTCCGCCTTTACCTCATGACTCTTGTTCATCCATGCCTGCAAAAGAAGGAAGAGAGGGAGGTAAGTGGATATAAACTGAACTAGTACCTCTGAAACAAAAGAGGAGGATCAAAGAATAAAGCACAAAGAGAAGAAAATAGACTTAAACGCCAATCTTATGTATAGTGAATATGCTTTATAGATACAGTGCCCCCCCATATTAGTCAATAGCAGTGATGTGTGCATAGATGCATCAGCATGTCCACATGCATGCGCCGGCATTGAATAATATGAGGTGTGGTGATTCGTAGATGGTCAAATCTACCAGTCACCATCCCTCCAGTATGAAGGGCCTAATGTACTATAAATATCTCAGATAGGTACAATAAAATATGTGAAATAAATGCTATATTTGTTTTCTTTTTTAACAGTTGTATTGTTTAATCTCTTTTGATTTGGTTTTTATTTGGGGGTTTTTATGATGGGGGAGGGTCGGGCTATGCTATTCCTTTTTAATCATGATTGTAATTTTAACTGCTTGATGTTTTAATACCTATTATAATCCGCCTTGATTCCCTATCGGGAAAAGGCGGAGTAGAAATAAATATTATTATTATTATTATTATTATTATTATTATTATTGGAAGAGAAGAAAATGGGAGCTAAAAAGGGCAGTTATGAAAGGTCTGGAAGATTTGACAAACAGTTAGAGGAATAAATTGGCAATTCATTCTCTTAAAATAATCTTAGACTAATTCTAAATGAGACAATATGGCTACAAAGATGGCCGTAAGAGTAGGGAGCAAAGAAAAAAGGTCTGTGGCCCTCACTCCTCAAGGGGAGAGACATGACAAGCAAAGTTTGCTTTCTTTCCAGGAGAGGGGCCTTGAGATGCCTTGCCACTGCCCAGTGTCAACCCCTCGGATGGTGTCACTTGGAGCAGTCAAGACACCCCACACCCCATAGTGTGAAAGGGTTTCTGGGTTCAGTCTTTGGGCAATTCTAGCAATGGGTCACTACTGTGAAAATCTGATTACTTCTTTCCTATGGAATGTAGTTGACTTGCAAGTTATTTATTCCCTGTTATCAGCTTAAAGCTGTACCAGTGCATTGTGTGTTACATGTTGTTAAGTCTTGATTTTTAACTTTTGAAAACTATATAAAGATTTCAGGTGGGGGGATAGAAAAGTGGTTCCGTGAAATGTGGGATGTTCAGGCCCAGCTATCCTTCCAGATTGGACAGATTGGAGAAAGAAGTGTGTTTTGATAAATTAAGCCTCTAGTGATATGGCTGTAATGCTGCCAAGAGAGGATTAGCTCCAGAGTGTGACTACATTCTTTAATTATGACACCCAAAACCGCGCATTTCAGGTACCAGGAGTGGGTGAGGGCTTCTGGGAGCAAGTTAGTTGGCACCCCCAATATTGTCTCCTGCTCATCAGTATTCCATCATCTGGCACAAAAGATACTGAGAAGGCAGGAGAGAAAGGGAAGAAACACTGTCTGTTTCACATGCTCATGTTCTCTTAGCAACTCTGGGCAGGCAATCGCTATGGCTCGCATTCTGTAGAAATATTTTTAATTTTTAAGCTGAGAATTACAGAGCATGGTGTAACTCCTCACTAGCCCTTCCACTTGGTAAGTGGAAACATGGAACAGCCAAAACTTTCTTTTGCTTGATCTGAATTTTCCTTTTCTAAAACCTCTTGGGACACAAGGAGCAGAGGGACAGGATTAATCATTCTTAGCCTTGAGGTATAGAAGGGTAACCCCAGCTGTTGACTCTGTTCTGTATCATTAACAGCACTGAAAAGTCAGTCAGTCAGCATGCCCATGCCTAATAAGAGTCCTGTGCAAGGAGAAAGGTAAGATATAAATTTCATACATACATACATACATACATACATACATACATTGTTATTGTTGTGTGCCTTCAAGTTGATTTATGATAACCCTTAGGTGAACCTATCACAGAGTTTTCTGGGGCAGAAAGCATGTGACTCACTCAATGTCACCCAGTGGGTTTCCATGGCTGAGTGGGGAACTGAACCCTGATTTCAGGGTTGTACTCCAACACTCAAATCACTATGCCATGATGGTTCTCATACATACATACATTGTTGTTGTTGTGTGCCTTCAAGTCATTTCCAACTTATGGCAACCCTAAGGCAAACCTATCACAGGGTTTTCTTGGCATGATTTTTCAGAGCAGGTTTTCCATTGCCATCCTCTGTGGTTGAGAGAGTGAGATTTGTCCAAGGTCAGCCAGTGGGTTTTCATTGTCAAGCCAAGTTTTGAACACTGGTGGTCTCCATAGTCATAATTCAACACCGAAACCACTGCACCATGCTAGCTCTCATACATACATACAAGTCTTATTACACCACTGGCTAATGATAGTCTGACCTATGTGCTCATCTCTTGGTGAAGCTCAGAGTGGAACTACAACAGAGTAATATATACCATTTAATGCTTTATTTACCATTATTCAGTGCTTACCAATGAGACTGCTGAATGTCACGGCCCACAAGGCACAACATGTCTCAACATTAATCAGGACTCTGTTGTTCAAGCCACAAAGAAATTTAGAAAAATCTGAGTTGGAATGCCAGTGGTATTCCTACCGGGGAATTTGTTATGGAGGTCAAACAGTTCACCTATGTACTCCCCATGGCAAAAAATCATCTCAGAATCTATGAATGTAGTCGCAAGGAGTGACGTGTATTATTTATGTAAGTATGTTTCAAACACTGTGTTCAGTGGCATTATTTTCCACTACTGTGATCTCGGCTCTGCAGGAGGCAACTCTGTGCATTCTTTAGACTGCTACAGAGTTTGCAAGATGACTTTGCTTAGCTTTCCAAATCATGTTGTCAGCTCCATCTTTCTGCACTTCCTCTGAAGTAATAGCAACAATAATTCACAAATGTACAACATATAAATATTGCCCACAATTCTATTGGTGAGTCTCAACCAAAGTAGACCCACTGAATCAACTGTTGTATGGTGAGTCACATGTAGTAAAGTCAAATGACTCAATGGTTCTGAATACAACAAGCAATCCTTTTAGACCAGCATTTAAGATTAAGGTCCATCTACTACAAGAGTGATACTTTTTCCAGGTGAGATTTTTTTCCCCAGATTGGTTTCAGTCAAAAAGTATCAAAATCTAAAAAGACTGGGAGAAGTGAATCTAACATTGTTGATCCATCCTAAAAGAATAAGTGGGAATTTCAGTTCAGTTCAGTTTAGTGTTTTTTTAATTTGAATAACTGGAAAATTCAATGTAGAAAAAAAAAACCCTAATACATTTACCCATCCCTTTCCATCATTCTACCATCAGAAAAACAATGGCTCTACAAAACAGAAGACTTTGGTAAGCTCTTAATTAAACCGACTTGTGGTTTGGAGAAAAGCTTTATTTTTAGATAATTTTTAGATCTTACTCAATATGGATGTTACAGAATGGTGTCCAATTCTAATTCCCAAAGGCAAAAGTTCCCAACAGGATTCTGGCCTTCATTTTAGAAAGTGATCTGGAGAACTTATTGTGGAGTAGAAAAAATATTTGATTGTTAGGTTATCAGTGAAGCTGGTAAATTTATATCTGGTGGCTATCATCATGCTGTGATAACAATGAGGTATGGACACTTCCATATCACAGAAATCTCACACTCCACTGCCTCTAAATCTATAAATCTATACTGGTATACCTATGGATCAGAAATGAAGCTTGGAATCCTTTTGACATTATGGTTGTTGTTATTGTTGCTGTTGTGTACCTTCAGGTCATTTTCAATTTAGGATAACACTAAAGCAAACCTATCATGAGGTTTTCTTGGCAAGAGTTGTTCAGAGCAGGTTTACCATTGCTTTCTCCTGAGGCTGAGAGCATGTGACTTGCTGCTTTTTGGGGTGTGGGGAGACCTGGCCCAGCCAAGCCTCCATAAATATTTTTAATGTTGAGACAATACCCCTCTGCATCTGCAGATGAGGTCTTCCACCTTTCATACCAAATGATCCCAATTTTATTGTTTTATGGAGTCAAACATTTCGTAATAATTAATAGGAAGGAGAATACAGGGACGTAGCCAGGATTTTAGCAAGGGGGGGGGTCCAAACTAAGTGCCACCATTATAATGGGGCTTGGGTGCAGCGGTGCAGCAGCACGCACCATTCATTTTTCTAATGGAAGGGGGGGTCCAGACCCCAAGACCCCCCCCCTTGGCTACGTCCCTGGAGAATGTTTTCCACTTTTTACTTTTTCCTGTGTGTGTGTGTGTGTGTGTGTGTGTGTGTGTGTGTGCCATCAGATTGTAATAACCTTGAAGGTCTCAGATTTCAGGACATGTGGCTGTTTAATTGGCCAGCTGGATGAATCATATCTGGGGAGCCTTTTCCCTGTAACCTTCAACATGGAACTTCTAAAAAGATTTGCCAGTCTACTGTCAAGTGAAAATAGGCATATTACAGCTTTTCAGATTGTCTCAAGTGGCCTTATTCAAGCATCTGTTTAAAAATCTGCAGTATAGCTCTGTTAATAAGATTGATCTTTTTCAGGCTGCAACAGGCTCATTCGTCACCTATTCTTCAGTAGGAGAAGGGACCCCCAAATTCTATCAGCTGCCATCACCCACTAATTCATCCCATGACTCAGTGACATAGTGGGAATTCACAGAGGGATTTACTTGTCCCTTTTCCCACCTCTTATTCCACAGAGATGTTCCCTTCCTTTCCTGTGGGAAATGAGACTATTATACACACACACTGAATAAAGGCACATGATGAGAGGAAAAGGGAAGATCTTTAAAGGAATTATTTTATTCTAAGTAAGCAATCTTAGATTAGCAGAAGAATATCTTATGTCTGTGAGCTACCTTGGGTCCCTTTCTGGGAGAAAAGCAGAACAAAAATAAAATAAAATAAAATAAATGAAGGCACATTCCTTCAGGTGTTACCTAGGAGCAGTTACAAGTTATGAAAACAGTCTAAGGTCTTGTCTGCAGGACCAAATGTCCATTTTCTCCATGTTCTGGCAGCATTCTGTTCAGATGATGCATGGCCCAAACCCTTGCTTTATTTTATTTATTTATAGTATTTATACCCTGCTCTTCAGCCAAAAGGCTATCAGAGCGGCTTACATTGTTTTAAATTAGACATTTCCTTGCCCTCAGGCTTACAATCTAAAAATACAAGACACAAAAGGAGAAGGGAATGGAAGTGGGGAAGGGGAAAAGTCCAGCAAACCTTCTCTCCCTCTGAGGCCTCGACCAGGGCAGATGGACTGGAGAGAGGGTCCTTCTTCTTTTGTTTTGGTGTGAATAGTTCAGATGACATCCAGCATGTTCAACATCAGAATGCTATAACATGCTTAACATGCATTTTTAAAACCTACCTCTTACTCTGGATCTTGCCGGAAAGTCCAGAGTCCTCCATTGTAGCACTGGCGCAGCTGTCTGCATAGGCATCCTGTTGAGCCACCTGGAGCATCCACTGTCATAACCAGTTGTTCACTTTGAGGTCCAAATGAGGTGACCAGCCATATACTCATTGATGGGTGCCTCATTCTGGCCTCATGGTGGCCAATACACTAGGTGGATCATTGGGATGTCTATGAAGTCAGCAACCCCAGTATGAGGATATAAGACCAGGTAACAGGAAGAAGTCAGGGCAGCTCTGGGATCAAGATACTCCAGGCTGCCCCCAGAGTATTCTGGCCAGTATTGATAAGAACTGATTGTATCCAGCCAAGATTAGAAAGAAAACATAAACTCTCATTTGACTCACAAAATATTCCTGTTCTACTCATGATTCAGATAGTGTTCTGGCTCTTTGGATGTTCAAGAAAGCTGGGAGTCTGGATCCCTTTGTCCAGCCTACATTCAAGCTTCCCTAGGGACGGTGAGGCAGGAGTCATCTCCTCCACCTCTCTATTAGTCCTAAAAGCTTCTCTTATGTTTTGTTGTCACCCTGTTTTGTAACCTCTTATCTTAGAAGCATCCAAAAGGTCACCTTTACTGTACAGTTGTCTCTGGAGATCCCTGTTAATCCTTCATGGTTGTTGTTGTTATTGTTGTTCTGTGCCTTCAAGTCATTTCCAATTTATGGCAACCCTAAAGTGAACCTATCATGGGGCTTTCTTGGCAAGTTACTTCAGAGGAGAATGGTAACGTTCATCTTCTGAGGCAGAGCGAGTGTGACTTGCCCACTGTCATCCATTTCCTTGGTTGAGCAGGACAGTTCAATAGTCATAGTCTAATGCTCAAGCCACTACACCATGCTGACTTTCTGCTCCTTCATGATCCTGAGCCTAACAAATGTAACCTGACCTATCATAGGATTAACCTTTTGTTTACATGGAGGAGAGAGAGAGAGAACATGCCCCTCAACTGTGCTTCCCAGATACTAGGGGAGCCCATTATCATACAAGTATATACACATATCTGCTATCTATCATTAGAATTGGTTAAATGAACAGTGTCACACAGAAGACACCAAGCTATCAAAGTTCCCTGATGGATCATTCTGTATCCCTTCTGGGAATGCCAACTTCCCTTAATTCAGTTAGCTCAGGGATGACATTGTATTCTGCCAAAAGTTGAGCAACAAATTGATTGGGCTGTCAAGTCCTGTAAAATAATTGAGATGGTTTCAAAGGGCTTCTCATCACACTCTGCTGGATTTTTTTTTAAAATGGGAAAATGCTGTTAGGCTTTTTATAGCACTCATGATTGTCAGGGAACAGTTGCAATGTAGATACTACCTCCATGAGTCACCCATCACATCATAATCTCTGGATTAGATTGCTAATGCCTCCACAATCTGGAATTCTTGCTAATGCTTTGAAGAAAAATGGTAGGCAGTGATACTAAGAAGTAAGATCATAAGTAAAGGAACTTCAGGGACACAGATCCACAGAGTGGGCAGATTAGCAGTTTAATTATGTTGGCCATATCATGAGAAGACATGACTCACTGGAAAAGATAATAATGCTTAGTAAAGTTGAAGGCAGTAGAAAAAGAGGACAACCAGAGCTGTCTCTGTACTGCGGAAATAACACAGTTTGACACAGCTTTAACTGCCATGACTTTCTCCTATTGAATCCTGTGATTTGCAGTTTGTTGTGGCCCCAGAGCACTCTAACAATGAAGGCTAAATATCTCACAAAACTACAAATCCCAGAATTCCATAGCATGGAGCCATGGCAGTTAAAATGGTGTCAAACCATTTTTTAAAATTATTTTTATTGAGTTTTTGCAATAAAACATACAAAGTCTGTGCAGATGTGGCCCATATTACAGGTGGATAGACCTTATCAAGGAAGCCAGAGCCCTGAATCTGCAAGACCTGAGCAGGACAGTTGATGGCAAGGACACTTGGAAGCCTCTCATTCATAGGGTTGCCATAAAACAAAGCTGACTTGACAGCACATAAGAACATAATCTTTTGTTGCACAGCTTATTGTGTACAACTAATGGTACTAGTAATGGGAAAACTCCTTTCAGTTTGACTTGGAACTGGCTTGAACTCAGAGAGATTGTCTGGAAAACTTTTCAAAGACTGATTGTTCACATAATAAT
>NC_056524.1:17150925-17191079 GCF_019175285.1 Sceloporus undulatus
AATAATAATAATAATAATAATAATAATAATAATAATAATAATAATAATAAATTTTATTTATATACCGCTTTTCCAAAAAGATCAAAGCGGTTTACATAGAGTTTAAAACCAATTACAAAAACATCATAAAATAGATAAAACCAAGAGCACTAAATACAATATACAATCTAAAAACAATCATTCAATCAATCAATAGGGTAAGGTAGAGAGTCAATGGGATCAGAGTACATGACTTCATTTTCCAGGGGGGAAGGCTTGACAGAAGAGGAAGGTTTTAAGCCTCTTTTTAAATGTTTCCAGGGGGTGATAAGAAGGAGCTCGTCGGGGAGACTATTCCAGATTTGTGGGGCCGCTACTGAGAAGGCCATCTGGGAAGTAATAACATATTTAGAAGGTGGAATTTCCAGCAAGTTCTTCCCTGTTGTTCTGAGTGTGCGGGGTAGATTATATGGGGAGATGCGGTCCCTCAAGTAACTCAGGCCCAAGCCATGTAGGGCTTTATAGGTAATAACCAACACCTTGTATTGCGCTCGGAAGCGAATAGGCAGCCAGTGCAGATCTTTCAGAATAGGTGTTATATGGTGAAACCTGGACGTACCAGTGACTAATCTGGCCACCATATTTTGTACTAACTGAAGCTTCCCCATGTAGAGCGCATTACAGAAATCCAAGCGAGAGGTTACCAGAGCATGTACCACTGTTTCAAGGTCCCTTTGGCCCAGGTAGGGTCGCAGTTGGCGTATCAACCGAAATTGATAGCAAGCCAATTATAGGCCAATGTCCCTAAATAATTTCAGTTACTTCCAAACAAGGCAGCCAGATTCTTAGCTGGGACTTGTCAAAATGATCATTATGAAGTCATTGTGTATACATTTGTTTCTTATCACTCTCCCATCTTAACAAATATTAAAAGTTTGGTCCAAGTCAGGGCCTTCTCCACTGTTGTAGCCCACTTTTGGAATGCTGGCTTGGGTCCCACTTTGGGAGAAAGGCAGCATATAAATGAAGTAAATAATAGGCAGACAGACAGATGCCCTCCCATTTGGAGGTCCAGTTCATGCCAATGCACATTTGATTCTGACATCAGCTTAAAACAGGGTTTTATTTTTTTTTTAATTTTTAAATAAATTTTATTGTATAAAATTCAAAATTAAAAACATACATAGACAAAAAGATATTTACAATTGACATATACAAACATATAACAAACAAAAAAACCAAAACAGAATAAAACTAAACAAAAACAAACAAACAAAAAAAGCAAAACAAAGCTTACTTCCTAGCTGTGGCTATGAACGCGTTAATGCATTTTACCTTAATTACTATCTCTTTTAAATATCTTTCACTATTATCTAGAGAGTGTCCTCTTTTAACCCTTCCCTTCATGTGTCAAGTTTACATCATTATGTCTGTGTCTCATCCAATAATTTCTTTCTTATCCTATTTTTAATTCTTCCTAAAAGAAATCAAATAACCTGAAAAACATCATATATCTTATTCACCAAAAATTACTTCAATATAAACCTTGACTCTTCCAGCAGAGTTACTATCTTAATATTTCACCTACTCTTTCTTTCCTTATCTTCTTATTTTCTATTATCCTCTCAGTTATCTAATTTGTTAAAGCTATCCAGCGACTCTTAATTCCTTCTGATTTTACATATTCAAGCCATGGATCCCATTCTTTATAAAACCTTTGTAAAGATTGATTTTTCATAATACATGATAGTTTTTCCATAACAAATATATCATACAATTTAAGTTTCCAATCTTCTATTAGTGGGGCCTCTTTTAAATCCCCATCTTCAACAATATTTAATAAATACATTTTAGGGCTCACACACTCTTTTATGTTAAACATCTTTTTCATTTCTTTGTGTATAGCTTTCCAGAATTTATTTACCACCTCACAATTCCACCAAACATGCAAATATGTTCCCAGTTTCCCCCCACACTTCCAACAATTTCCATTCACATTTTTAAACATTTTAGATTCTATATGGTGTAAGGTACCACCTATATATAGATTTATATAAGTTCTCTCTCATTTCTATACAGTACTACTTGTGTATTTAATTCTAATTTTCCAGGTTTTTTCCCATTGTCTCATTTCAATTGTTTGGTTCAAATCTTTAGCCCACTTAATCATATAATCTTTTACTGTTTCTTCTTCCAGGGTTTTATTAAAGGGCTCAGGGTCTCACAATCTTGCCCAAATATGTACAAGCCTTTAGCTGTTGTTTTTAACTGCTCTAATTGGTTTTAATTGTTAAATCATTTAATGTGCTCTTAGATTGTTCAAATTATATTTTACTGTTACACATTTTAAATTGTTCTAAATGGTTCTGAATTGATATGATCTCTATGCCACTCTAAGATTTTATTAAATAATTAAGGATATAAATAGTTAAATAAATAAAATCAGTAAATAAGTCAGAGCTGGTTAAACATTCAAGAATTATAAACCTACTAGGATGGAGCAAGCTTGTTTTCTCCTGCTCCAGAGATTAGAACATGGGACAATGAATGCAAACTATAGGAAAAGAGATTTCACTTCAACATTAGGAGGAACTTCTTGACAGTAAGAGCTCTTCGACAGTGGAGCACACTCCCTCAGACCTTCTTTGGAGGTCTTTAAACAGAGGCTGGATGGCAATCTGTCAGGGTTGCTTTGATAATGAGCTCCTGCATGGCAGGGGTTGGACTGGATCACCCTTGTGGTCTCTTCCAACTCTATGATTCTATGATTTTACTAAACCCACCAACTCTCCTGATTTGTCAGCAACAGTCCCAACTAATCCTCTGCTCTCCCACTTTTCAGATGCTTATTTAATGTCCCAGTTTCTCTTTATTTCTCCCACTTAATCCATTCTGTTGTTTTTATTGTTGTTGTTGTTGTATGCCTTCACATCTTTCCAACCTATGGTGACCCTAAGGTAACACTATCAAGAGGCTTTTTTTGGAAAGTTTATTCAGCGGGAATTTGCCATTGCCATCCTTTAAGGCTTAGAGAGGATGGGTTTCTATGGCCAAGCAGGGATTTAAACCCTGGTCTCCAGAGTCATAGTTCAACACTCAAACTACTACAGCACACTGGCTCTCTAATGCCTTCTACCCCAGCTTATTTTTATTGGTACAAACTGAATGCAAGTGCAAAGTAGTTTGCACTCAGTTAACTCAGCCGAGTGAAGAATCACAGAATCATAGAGAAGTGGAGGGTTCAACATTTTGCTCTTCCAGTAGGCCCAAGCAAAAGCAAACTCTGCAGTCTCTTCTAGCTTGTGAGTTCTTCCTCATTAACAGTTTTTGCCATCTTGACCATACTCTGATATTCCTTGGTCACTCATGTCCTGGTTTTCATCTGGGTAGTATTGAATGGTATTACCTATTGGCTGAGATCCTAAGGGCCCAAACCCCTGGTTTGGTGTGAACAGTTCAGATGACATCCAGCATGTTCAACATCAGAATGTTATAACATGCTTAACATGCATTTTTAAAACCTATCTCTTACTATGGATCTTGCCTGAAAATCCAGAGCCCTCCATCGTAGAACTGGAGCAGCTGTCTGCATCGGCATCCTGTTGAGCAACCTGGAGCATTCACTGCTCTAACCAGTCATTCACTGAGATGACCAGCCATATGATCATTGCTGGGTGCCTCATTCTGTGAGCAACCCTCAATGGTGGGTCAAGGTTGAGTAGCATTATCCTCCACCTGACGAGTTAAGCTTTTGTTGTGCTACACAATCATTGTTGTGTTGCACAACTGAATATACACCTGGATATGCAACCAAATGAACATCTGAATGCACAATAGTACAGTACTGCACGCTCAATTTGACTTCTGTAACTTTGAACTGAATGCAGATGTTGAGCATCAAACAAAAATGTCCAATCACTTCCATAGGGGGACTTATGCATAACTCAGACATCTACACTCAAAGAACCAGTATAGTAGTTAACTCTTGAGTTTAACTAAATGATTAAGTAAATGATTTTAAGGTTCCAATTCTCTCTCCACAAGCAAAACCCACTGAGTGGCGTCAAGAAAGTCATGCTCTCTCAGTCTCAAAGGAAGGCCATAGCAAACCTCCTCTGAATGATTCTTGTCAAGAAAACCTCATGATAGGTTTGTCCATAGGTTGGAAAAAAACCTGAAAGCACACAACAACAACAACAACAACAATACACCTACATGATTCTGCCCAGTGCTTTGACTTAGAAATAAACTAGACAAGACTTTTGGCACACAGCAGTAACCAATTTTTATGTCTCCCCTAGTCAATGAACAGGTGGGGCTTTTTAAAGTGTAACTATTTCTGTCATCTCAAGTAAAATTCAACTTACAGTGAGCTCAAGTGGGCTCTAGCTTTTCATGTTTCAAGACAACCTGATTTTTAAATGATGTGCATTTCAAAGCTGGTTGCTGTTTGAAAAATGTGTGCAAAGAAAGAACATTGAACACATCTCTGGACCAAGGCAAGCCTTTTTCACAAGCTGGACCAGCTTTCTGGATTTCATCCAATGGTGGAAACACTGAGTTGGATGCTAAAATAACTTCATCCCTCCTGCATCTATGTGTAATTCTCTAAAACAAGAATATGTAAAAAACTACTTTCTGGACTAAAAGTCCCAGAATACCTCAGCCAACATGGCTGGTAGATATACTGTCTGGGAAATTCTGGGGATTTTTTCAAGCCCTGTGAAATCTCTCCAGAGACCAAGGGGCCTTTCAGAACAAGGAGTACACAGGTTGCATGTGACCTCTAAACCCCACATTGGCCACTGAATTGGCCACCAAAGCCCAACACACTTGCTCATTCCTACTGTAAGGTGTAGTGGGTCTGCCAGTAATAGGGGGATCGGAAGCCCTCCTTCTTGAAACACCCATAGATTAACTTATTTTAGGACTCAAGTCATCACTTGTATTCTCAAACAAGTCTTGCTCTACTTCTGACAAAGTCCAAGTTGCCTCAAGTCATTTCAGATCACACAATGAGAAATTTAGGACAACAGAACTGTCAGTCAATGCCAAACCTATTAATGGTAACGGGAGCACAAGAGAAGCAAGTTCAGCATTTAGCAAGCACGACTTTCAGGTGATGCCAAAATTATTCCTAAGACAAACGTGGGTCAGGGAACTATGTAGGAGGGTGAATTATAATGGGAGGATGGCAGGCGGGCAGGAAAGAAAATGAGGATAGGTTTTTGAGTATATAATGCACTGCCAGAAGAATTATTCCATTTTGTTATGTATGTTCTTCATCATTAACTCCTGCTGGTATAAAAGGAAATTTTTCTAGTAAATGTGAATGAGGACGAAACCATCCCACATGAATATTAGTCCAAAGTTTGGACAAGTTTCTTTTTTGGACCACTGTTCTCATAGAAAGTCAAGCACATAGACTTTGGAAAAGGTACCTTTGTTACATCAATATTTTTGAATATTTTTGTCATTTTATTTCCTTCTCCTATCATTTTTAACACTTTTGCCTGATGAAGAAGCAAATAGAGCTTTGAAAGCTTGCAACATGTATTTTGTGCATTTCGGTTTTTCCAATAAAGGTGTCACTGTTTTGTGGATTTTGGATGATGCTGTACTTTATTACATCAGTTATTGTAACAGCAGTACCTCAGAGAGCCCTCTTCCATTTTCCTGCTTTCCCCCCTAAATCTTAAGCTGAATCTACATGAAGACTGTATCCCAGCTCCACTGCGTAGTATCCATGCCTCAGTTAGACCACTTTATGGGCACATAACTGTTTTAATCCAAACTGAAATCTGTTTGAAAAGCCACATGGACAATCATTACATAGCTACAATGATGCAGTGGGGTTTTTCTACTATATGTGTATGATCACTGTATCAGTTTATGTCTGGTCACATCACAACAGTTGTGGGTTATAGGGGGTTTCTTATTCCCACAGTGAATGAGAATATTCACACATTTATTTAATCAAATAGCCATTTTTTCCTTTCATTCTGCTTGTCCACTTTTGCATCTATAAAGTGAAACTGGTAGAGAAGGAGGAGGTGAAATGTCGACTCGTGAATCTGTGCATACAAACATCAAATCCCTCCTCCCAAAAGGCAACACTGTCTTTTCTGGATGCCGATACAAACAAAGTAGCTCCCCTTCCATGGCCTAAGACCAGAGTGGGTGGATAACCGTATGAATGCCAAAGAGGCCATTCTCTGTGCCAGAGGATAAATGGACATAAATTAGACATTATTTTGTGGAAATACACAAAAACCTGTTGCAGAACACTTTAGTCTTCCAAAGCATTTCATCTCTGATCTCAGGACAGTGGTCCTTGAACTAAAAACTACAAAGAGAAGACTGGGAAGAGAAAAAGCAGAATTTGAGTGAGTTGAACAGAGACAATGGCCTCCTGGCGTAGTACACATGTTATCATACTGGTGAACACCTCAGCCTCACAAGGACACTCTTGGCTAGTTCATCACTTCTCCTTTCTGGTTCCCAACCTACACACACCACACTCCAAAATTCCCTCCACCATTCATCCATCCACCTTGGCTTTAGGTAACATTTTTCCTCCTCCCTAATGACCATCATTAAAACAACTTGTCACCTCATCACCATACCCATAAGTTTTGCATTTATATGGTTATTCATTCAGTCTGCTTATAAAGGTCCTTCCTCAGTACCAGTTCACTCCAGGCATCTGAGGATTTAGACCAATGTGAAGTTGTAGGCTTTCATGGCCGGCATCCATAGTTTTTTGTTGGTTTTTCAGGCTATGTATCCATGTTCCCAGCAGACAATGGATCTCTAATTAAACAGACACAAATCATCTTTGCATATCCTCCCACCCTGAGGTCTTGCCATTCAGTAACAGAACAATACACAGATTAACATGGAAATCAGTCCTCCCAACCCAGGGTCACACAGTATATATATACCCCACTCACTTCCATACCAGTATTCTCTGAAGCCACAGATGCTGGCGAAATGTCAGGAATAAGCTCTTCTAGAACATGGCCATGTAACCCAAAAAATCCACAAAAAACTACGAAGTAGACCAAGTTTATGAAAGCTTATGCTACAACGTCTTTCGCTCAGTTAGTCTCAAAGGTGCTATCAGATCCTTTGCATTTGTATGTGGATATTTTGATATTTTTTATCTTGTATTTTGTAACTGTATTTTGTATTCCATTGATATGGTCAGCTGACTAATCAATAAACTTGTTGTTGTTGTTGTTGCATACAAATAAAGTGAGTAAAACCTTTCCCCAAAAAAACCTAGCCAAGCTCCTACATCATAGTTTACATTTTGTAGCTTTACAAAGATGTAACTATATTGCACAAATGCAGCAAAAACCTATTAATAAATTGAAAACATGCACATCTGGGCACTAGCAAGACTACTCCAATTACCCCAGGTGTATTTCTGATGTGCATCAGGCAGACCAGATGCATACTGAGCATTTCTGATGTACATAGGGTACTCCTGATGTGCTCTGGCATTTCCTAGCTGGTGTGCATCAAAGGATGCCTCAATGAGCAATGATGCCTGTGTGTTGCAACTCCATGGCAGCCCTAGGTGAATATGGATGTTGTGAAACTACTCAGTTCAATGTAGCACACATGTAAGGCCATATATGAAGACATAAGTCCCAAGCAGAATGGCAGCTTCTAATTGTAAACAATTTACAATTGCAGTGACATAGATTGTACCTTGTTATTTATTGTTCAGTTTTGTACTTGAACTTTTTTCCCTTGTTTATTTAAAAAGAAATGCAAGTACGCAAGTGAGCAATAAATAACAAAGTACAATCAATGTCACTGCAAGAACACCATATCACAAAACATATAATAAGTATCATCTGAAATTTCCATTTACTCTATTCAGATGCATTGTTCAAAATGTTTCCATCGGTTGCAAGAGCTCACTTCTACATTCACCTATGATGATTAATATAGCAAATAAAAGGAAAGCAAATTTCTGTGAAACTGTCCATTGTCCCCATTCAGGTTTTTTTAAAAAATATATTAGTTTTTTTCCAGTACAGCAAGATCCCAGACCATAGTATACCATTTGTTATTATTTAGAATATCAGCAGTTTTCCAACTTTTAATTTCCAAGGTGATTGTGAGCCTTTAAGGCGTCCTGATAAAGTTTGCTTTAGCTGCAGTATTGCTGCTGCTGTTGTTGTTTTCCTTCAAGTCATTTCTGACTTATGGCAACTCCTATCATGGGTTTTTCTTGGCAAGGTTTGTTCCCAGGAGGTTTGCCATTGCCATTCTCTGAGGCCGACAGAGTGCAGCTTGTCCAAAGTCATCCAGTGGGTTTACATAGCCAAGCCAGGATTTGAGCCCTGGTCTCTAGAGTCATAGTCAAGTGTTGAATGTTAGACTATGACTCTGGAGACCAGGATTTCAATCCCAGCTTGGCCATGTAAACCCACTGAGTGACTTTGTGCTTCAGTATTGCTATACTTCTGGAAATGATTACAAAGTAAAAGTCATATATGCTTGCAGAATGAAAGAGTCTCAGACAGAAGAGGTTACAGCCACAAATCATGGCTCAAGTATGATTTTCTCCCCATCACATGTGGATCTCCACAACTTTCTTTGTTCTCCAAGCATATTGGGCATTCCATGAAACCAGGCATTTTAGGAAAGTCAACAATTTCTACTTCATGCAGTCAGCATAAGAATAAGTATGTGTTTTTCACTTACTGTTCTTCCCTTTCATCAAAGCCACTGGATCATTTTTCCCTGAAAGAAAAGGCTTTCATTTCAGCAACCTTCAGCAAAGCATTAAAGTCTTTGGTTCCTCTTCTCTCACATAAGTACAGTACATCCTTCTTGAAGCTTTTGGGTGGAATGAGCCAAGACTGTGAAAGTGAAGTCTGATTGCATGGTAAAGCAATCTAGAAAAAACACTGCTTTCTGCTCAAGAAATAGTGTGCACTTCTTCATTTGGGTTTCTATAGTCATTGGGAGTTTGTAACCAAATGTGTTTTGGAAGAAAAAAAAGACTGCAATGGTAGTTTCCATGTCCATGGTCCAGTGAAAGCCCTAAAACTTATAGTCCAACCTTGAAAGTAGCTATGGAAAGTGCTTCAGGGCTTCAGGGTGTCTATTTAATTAATAATCCATTGTCTGCTAGGGAACCCCTTACCCTGGATGTTTTTCATTTGCATTTTCTGGGTCTTGGCTTTGGTGCTTTTCAGGACTGGTAGCCAAACATAGGCGCGTTCCGGACGGGCCCTACTGGATGCCGTCATTACGCGCAAGGGACAGCGCTTCCTGACGCGCCTTGCCCCTCGCACGTAATGAGGCCGTCAAAATGGCAGCACCCTATACAAAATGGCGGCGCCCTAGCGTCCACACATCTCGTTGCCCTTGTGAAATCACAAGGGCGCCATTGGCGCCTTGCGACGTCACAATGGCGCCGCAAGAAGAACCCGCTTTTTGCGGGTTCTTCTTGCTGTGCTGGGGAACTGCGCGGTTTGTCCACTGCAGTTCCCTCGTGCACCAAACACGGGCACCGGCAGATTTTCCTTTTGGGCAGTCTGTAAATCGCCATAGTTTTTGGTGGTCACTATGTAGACTTGTTCACAGCTAAACAGTAAGTGGTAAACTCCTGTGCCTGCAAGAGAGTCTCTTCTGTCCTTCACTGAGCAAAGTATTTTCTGGATTTTCTTGGTAAGGTTGTAGAGCATTGGGAGGTTGTATTTCCTTATCAGTTTCCCTATTCTGTCTGTGGCTCCTTTGATGTATGGTAAAATATCTTCCCTTTAGGTGGTTGTTTCTCTTAATTCTTATGGGTTTTTCTGTCTGGCAGCCCAATTAAATAGACACCCTGTGGCCTTGCCATTCAGCAATGAACCAACACACAGATTAACATGTAAATTACTTCACCCCCAACAAAGGGTCACACAGTATATATACCCAACTCACCTCCATGCCAGCATTCTTTGAAGATGCCAGCCACAGATGCTAGTGAAACGGCAGGAATAAACTCTTCCAGAACATGGCCATATAGTCCCCAAACCCTACAAAAACAATGAATTTATTGTCACTACATTGGACTTTTGAAAGCAGTATTGGTCTCAGAAAACTGCTGCCTTCAGTTTCAGCCAGAGATTTTGTTTGTTTGTTGTTGTTGTTGTTGTTGTTGTTGTGTGCCTTCAAGTCATTTCCATCTTATGGTGAACCGATCACAGGTTTTTCTTGGAAAGAATTGTTCAGAGGAGGATTGCCATTGCCATCCTCTGAGGCTGAGAGTGTGTGACTTGACCCAAGGTCACCCAGTGTGTTTCATGGTTAAGGTGGTAATTGAACCCTGGTCTCCAGAGTCATTGTTAAACATTCAAACCATTACACCTCACTGGTTCTCAGCTAGAGATAGAAGAAAAGATTCATCATTGCCTATATAGGCCTCATTCCCACTGCTTTTTAAATCAGATTGTGAATCAGTTTGAACCTGTTCAAACGACCCTGGTTCCCACTTAATCTGAATTACTGAAGTGACTCCAGGAGGGGGGCCATGTCCTAGACCTATTTAGCCTGTGTCTTTTTGATGCTGATTTTTTCCACTTCTTTTTCAATACATCGAATCTGCGCAAGTGTGAACCACATGCAGTTTGGAATCGATTCAAATTTCTCCTTCAGTTGGCTGGAACTAAATCATTTTGAATTGATTCATTTATGAATGGGAACCACAAGTGGATTATTTTGGAGAGAAAAATGCGAGTGGGGCAATTGTAGTGGGGAAAAATGCAATCGGAGCAAATGTAGTGGAAACCACACTCCACTGTTGAATCAATCCATCGATTCAGATCGCACACTGATTTATCTGTGAGAATGGGGCCATAGATTCTTATAGAGATCTATATAGGGTTTTGAACCTTGGATTATGACTCTGGAGGTCAGGATTCAATTCCTAGCTCAGCTATAAAACCCACTGGGTGACTTTGGGTGAATCACACTCTCGCAGCCTCACAGGATGGGAATGACACCTGCCTCCACAGAAACTTACCAATACAATACAATATCTCACCGAAGTGTTATAAGAGTCAAGTGCAAAGGAGGGGAAACAAGAAAATATGGAGTTACAGTCCAAAAACATATAGAGAAATCCATTATTCCCTCCCCTGCCCAAATTGTTCAGATCATAACACTTAGGCAGTTACTACATGTGACTTTTAAACTGCGATTATAGTAATAAAATAGCACTTTCAGTAAAACTTATGACACAATGTCACCTCCAGCCTGTAGCTGCCAGGTCTGCCAAGTGTGGCTAAGGCATCCTTTTTCATTGATGGGGTCAATAACTCCCACTCGCACAGCAGTATCAGGACTCCTCAGGTGCAAATACTGCTGCCATGGAAGTTGCAAGATGAACAGTCACACAGTGTCACAGACTTTTCCTCTCTCTGGTTCCACCTCCCCTTTGCTATTTCCAAGCAGCCTGATTCACTTTTTAAGAATTTCTTTTTCTGTTTTTTTAACTTAAAAACTTAAATCTTATACCAGAAATGCAGAACTGCATTTTAAAAAGTAAACAATAACATGAAAAGCATGATGGATACAGCATAGGGCAGGGAGGCAGGATTTAGGGGGAATGTGAAGAAGAGTGTGGTAGTGGCAGCAGCTCCTATCACGCATTTGCAAGGACATGCGATAATGGTTGCTCAGAATGAATATGTTTGCATTTTTATTGATTTGCATGATTACAGCAATAATGAGGCTCATATGATAAAGTTCTTAGTCCATAAAGTCCTATTCTGGCTTTACATTTCTCATTCTTAGAGATATTAGAACAATATGTCCCCTGCTCTTCTTCTTTTAAATATTTTAAGACTTACAATGCAAGTGCATTTGTGAAGTGGCACTTTTGCTTATAACATCATAACTCTAAAAAGAAAATTCAGAGAGGGAAATTTGCCATAGAACAACCTCAGAAAACCAGCAAACTGCCCTCAAGTCAGCTTCTACTCATTGTGACCCTATAAATGAGGGGGCTCCACATCGTTACCCAAAAGGTGGGGGGACTTGGGGTCCCCACCAACAGTGACAGTGTCTCTTTGATAGTTATTATTAGCTCAACAGGAGGCCTGTGAGAGGTTGGATAACTTTAAGAGATCTTTTACATCTATGTATACCAGTACTAATTGCAAAGAGATTCCAGTGTCAATGAATAAAAGTGTTTTATTTAGAAATGTGTAAAGATGTGTGCAGAAAGAAAGGTATGAAAAGTTGGATAGTGAGAAATTGGGAGTTAGGTGGGGTGATAGTCCTGAAGAGGGAATTCCAAGGAAGACAGAAAGTGGCTCAGAGTCTGAGGGAGATACAGTGAGTGAGTGAGATCTCCTGTTCACATATGAGGTAAAGCTGGAGATGATATTTATATCTGATTTCATAGCCTTGGGGAAAACTTGGCAGTATAACAGTATCCTGCTGTATAACAAAGACCTGATGGTCTTCCCAGGGAATAAACAGTAGGATTCCAGAATGACTGATGGCTTAAACTTTGGAGTAACAAACCATTTATTGGATTTTACACAACGCCTGAATAGCTGGATAGGAAAGATGAATAGGCCAGGTTGAGAAGGAGATATGGTCTTTAACTGCTTTGCGATGGGATTCACTCAGTCTCTATAGTGAGTGGATATACAGAAAGTCTGGGAATGGTTGGAGTGATCAGAAAACACAATTAACCATTATTTTGGTATTACCTAGATCCTCCATATATCTTCAGGTCAATGTGCCTTTCCCCTGTGTCCCTTCCTAGTGTCCAAATATCACTGAGTTCTCTTAAAACAGTGATTCCCAAAATTTGGCCTCTAAGTGTTTTAGACTTCAACTTCCAAAAGCCCCAGCCAGCTTGACCAACAGTCAGGAATTATGGGAGCTAAAGTCCAAAACATCTGGAGGCCTAAAGTTTGGGAACCACTAACTTAAAACATGCCTGACTCTAGATATCAAAATAGGAAACCTATACTCCAGGTCAGCCTGTCATCAACAGTCCTGCTCAGGCCTTGCAAACTCAGGGCTGTGGCTTCCTTGGTTGAGCCCATCCGCCTGCAGCGTGGTCTTCTTCTTTTCAGTAAAACCATATCCTTATTTAAATAAACCTTGAATGAGCCTTACTGCTGATCCAAGAACTCTTTAGAAATAGTTTCACAAAAGAACAGAATGACGAAATATGAGAGTGACAACAACTAGTAAAACCCGGCAAAGCCCAAGGGGCAATACCATAAGAACTAGTGCTTCTTAAAACCAATTTGGAAGAGCCCTTACTCTGAATACAGCTCTGTGCATTTTCAAGTCTTCACCAGTGTAAAGGTGTGGAAGAGTTTCATCTCTTATTAAGCAGCAGGCTTTCAGACAAAGTTTGGATTTACTTTTTGCATTTACCTGGACCAGAAAAAAAAAATAGCAAAATGAAGTATCTCTCCCAACACAGTGAAAGACGCAGGTTAAGTGTGCTGATGCCATCTTTTGTGGACATAGTTGATGGTCAGACTTCACCTTGAATTCTGTGTCCAATTCTGGGCACTGTAATTCAAAAAGGATAAGGACAAGCTGAAATGGGCCCAGAGAAGGGGTGATCAAAACTGTGAAAGATCTGGAAACTATTCCCTATAGGTGACATGATAGTAGATTAAGATAGTAGATTAAGAAGTGACATGATAGTAGTGTTTAAATATTTGAAAGGATGTCATACTGAGGATGGAGCAAGCTTGTTTTCTCCTGCTCCAGAGACTAGGACATGGGGCAATGGATTCAAACTAAATGAAAAGAGATTCCACCTAAACATTAGGAAGAACTGCCTGCTGGTGAGAGCTGTTTGACAGTGGAATATACTGCCTGGGAGCGCAGTGGAATCTCCTTCTTTGGAGATTTTTAAGCAGAGGCTGAATGGCCACCTGTCAGGAGTGCTTTCATTGCATCCCTGCATGGAAGGGGGTAGGACTGGATGACCCTTGTGGTCTCTTCCAACTCTATGATTCTATGATTTTAAATGCAGCCATCTCTGAAAATGCATTCCCACCCTTGTGCTCTTAGAATGACCTGCCAAAGAACACATAGGCATTGCTATCTCAGATCTAGATCAATTTTGACCCAGTGGTAGTATTGTACAGCTTTTCCACATTACCGGCTCTGTTTGGAGTAGCTTATATTCAGCCCTAGCTCTTGCTGTCCTGAGATGGGTATAGTCAGAGCCTGGGGCTTTTGGATCTGTGATGTAGATATTTTTCCCCTCCTCTGGAGTGGAATTTTATGAGCTTTACCTGCCAGCTGTTCTCATTAAGCCAACCCTCCTTGGCCAAATTCCTCTTTGGGTGGTTTTACAAATGTTACTTTTCATTAAGCAGAAAAATTGTGGTTAACTACAACTGTGACACCACAGAATAATAGTATTTCTTTTAATGAGAGTGATTAATCACTCCCTCCTCACCTTTTCTAGCCTTGTGCCTTTATCCGAATCAGAAAACACTCACTTCTTCCAGAATGCTAATTAGGACATTGGGGCTTTAGAGAAAATAAACCTACTGGATTCAACTCCTGAAGGGTCAAGACCCCCTTTCTCTCCTGCAACCCTACCAGCTATGCCTGTGTGCGATTGGGAACTGTGTTGTGCTCTTAACGGCCAATGGTCTGCAAGTTATTGTCAGTCCTTAACCAGAGTAGCATACCCTCCAACTATCCTGATTTGCAAGGACAATCCCAATTAGTCATATGTTGTCACACTTTTCCAGCTGCTTTCAAAATGTCCCAGTTTCTCTCTCCTCTCACTTCCCCCCTTTGTCTCACTGTACTTCAGTTGGTAAGTTCAAAATGCAAAAGTAATTTGCATTCAGTTGACTCAGCAGGAGGAGAGGGATTTTTTTCCACTTCCCAATAGGCTTTAGCAAAAGCAAACTGAATCTCACCACTCTAATTTAACTCTTAATGATCAGTGAAAATGCACTTATGACCTTTTGATCTAGTTGTGCTCTCTGGAGGCATCAAAAAACAATTTCATGTTCTCTTCAATGTAGCTTTCCTCCAGACATTTAAAGAGTAAACTTGCTCAGGTTTTTTCTCCATGAACTATAAAATATTCTCAGTACCAAGTCATGTTACTCTGTTTTAGTATAAAAGGTATTTAGTAGTACCTTTGAGACTAATTTTTTTTCACATAAGCTTTTACGGACTACAAATTGCTCCATCAACTGCATATCTACCTGTCCAAGTTGTTGTTGTGTGCTTTCAAGTCATTTATGACTTATGGTTACCCTAACATGAACTCATCATAGGGTTTACTTGGCAGGTTTCTTCAAAGGGAGTTTGCCATTGTCTTCTGCTGAGGCTGAGAGTGTATGACTTCTAGAGTTATAGTCCAACACTCAGACCATTACACCACACGCTGTCTCTCTTGACACACAGGTAAGTTACCTTATGCATGAAGTTATACTTTTCTGGTCATTGCATGACATCCATATTCATAGTTACACAAGTATAACCATTGTACATTAAGTTGTCTCCTGCTTTTCTCTCAGACTGGAACTAAAGGTGACTTGCAAAAGCAAATGACTGCAATAAAATCAGATAGAGTGAAAAACATACAAAAGCTAAGATTAAAATGTTATTAAACGAAAAACAGAATTGAAGCCATTTAAAATATTATTTTAAAACAGATATTAAAAACAATACAGTGTGCACACACAAAAAGTCTGTCTCTTGTTAATAATCAAATCCCAAAGGATTGCTGAAAGAGAAAGGTCTTAACCTACTGCCAAAAAGACAGCAAAGAGGAGGCCAACCTAAATCCTCTAGGGAAGGAGTTCCCCTACTTTCCCACCAGATGTATTTGTCGTGGTGTAATAGACAGAAGTGCTTCTTTTGAACATCTTAATGTTCAAGCAGGCTCATATGGGAAGCCTGGCCTTGAGCCATATGTATATGATGAACTAGACTGAGTCCATGACAGGTTATGCTAGAAATTTCTATTTCCTTATTGGTCTCAAAGATGCTACTGGATGCCTTTAAAAGAGCTACTGTATCAACAGTACTAGATGAATTTGCTGGGCAGACTAACTCCTTTAAAGTTCCAGCTAAACCCTGGAGTAAATGCATTGCCCCACTGACATGGAAATCATTAGCCAGCACTGAACAAAAGTGTGTAGATTGTTGATTTTCCCTTGCCACTGCCAGACTATGTTTTTTCTATTCCACTGAGAGTTGCAGTTTTCAATATTGTAGTGATGACCACATGATGCAATATAATTTTCTGTCATTAACTTTCTTCCAATTAGAAATAGCTGAATAATTTATCAGAGATATAGTTTGTATTACTGACCAACTCAGCTTTTCTCTGCCCAATCCACTCTTTTAATTCAAAATATCTTCAGCTGGGGAGAGGATTGAAATTGCAGAATGTTGTAAAGTGGAATTTCCAGCCGGCTAAGATAAACAGGATTAGGATGTTATAATAGCCCTCCTAATAAATTAACTTTATCAGCTTCTTTTTGCACTCAATCACATTATGTGACATTCACCAATCTAAAAGATTTCATTTTAAACTTTCTGATTAATGCAGCTTAGATTAAATATTTCAGACCGTAGGGAGACCAACAAAAATGTGTTTGGTAACCAAGATTGCAGCTTTGCATGCCAGCATGGATTCTTTTAAGAAGCTTCTAGACAATAGAGGACTGCGGAGACGAAGAGAAGACCTGCTTTGGAATGGATTCAGGAAAATACTGTGTAAACATGCAGAAAATATTTCATGGCTTACGCAGTTTCAGATTGTACCTTCAGGAGCTGAAAAGACATCAGCAGGAAGATATGGAAATGCTGAGCCTAGGTACCCATGAAGCAGGATTAAGAGTCTCTTTTTTATTTATTAGGAAGCATTATGGAAACTGTTTGGGCAGAAATGGGTTTTTATATAAATAAAACATGGGCCTGTTACAGACAGCCAAAATAAAGCTGCTTTTTGAGTCACAGTGGAGGTATGGTGTTTCAATGTTGCATGCGTCCTAAGAGTCCAGAAGTCGCACCAAAGCCATGCTCCAGCCCTAAGGACTGGAGCGTGGCTTTGGTGTGGCTTCTGGACTCTTAGGACGCATGCATCTTTGAAACACCATACCTCCACTGTGACTCAAAGCAGCTTTATTTTGGCTGTCTGTAACAGGCCATGGCTTGCTCATAGATAAAGCTAGGCAGAAACTTTTCCATATTTTTTCGAAAACTGACAGGAGGACAAGAGAGTTTTAGTAATGAGTTTAAGGTGTAGGGGGTATAAAAGTCAAGTTTAAAGTGAATATATTTGTTGTTATTGTTGCTGTGTGCCTTCAAGTCATTTCTGACTTACTACAACCCTAAAGCTACAGAACATAATGGGATTTTCTTGGGAAGATTTGTTCAGAAGAGGTTTGCCATTGCCTTCCCCTGAGGTTCAGACCATGAGCGGAAAGGATACCAGGGATTGCCAGGACTTTGATAATTGTGTCTCTGGAGTTTATCACACATGAGGAATTTATCTTAATTTCAAATGAAAAGACAGTGGGGCCAGAACGCATTCATGTAAAGTCGCTAGTTTAGCGAAATTATGTGAATGCTCATTGCATTCGAACTGGTTCCCCATTGCCCCAAAATAGCATGCCATTGCCCGAAAGTGCGTGTGGCAGTCTATCATGCAATAACGTGAAACCCCTTGATTGCGCTCGGACTGACTTCCCATTGTCTGAATGTGCATGTGGCGGTCTATCACGCAATAACGTTAAACCCCATGATTGCATTCAGATTGCCATTGGATTATACTTCCAATTTCCCTTGTCTGATAAACTCCTCTGGCTGCATCTGGACTGCAGAAATAATCTGGTTTGACATCACTTTAATTGCCATGGCTCAATGCTGTGAACTTCTGGGGTTTGTAGTTTGTTTTTGGCACCAGAGCTCCACATCTTAGCTTCCATGACATGATCTTACAGAATCCTGGGGTTTGAAGTTTGGTGAGGTAGTTATAATTCAGGAAATGTTGAACTGCTGTACTACAGACTTCTAGCCTTCTATCTACAATTGACTTCTAATTAGCTAACAGTGGTTTCTAATTCATCAAACTACCAAACCCAGGATACTCTAGGATGGAGCCATGTCCGTTAAAATGGTATCAAACTGCTATAACTGTGAACTGTGGGTATACTCATTGAGTCCAGAAAATTCCCTTTTCTATGCTATGCATTCGGCAGAGTTTAAGGTTTGGGTACCGTACAGTATAACTAAATACTGCAGTTAATCAAAAATGGAAGAAAAGATTTTCGATCTCTTCCTTGTAGCTGTGACAAAAAGAAAAAAGGGAGTGCGTGAGCCTAAAGTTTGTCACCTGTGTCTTAAGTTGCCAGTTAACCTTGCTCTCCATAGTAATTGTCCTTTATGAAAACCTAGGAGCTTTCAGGGTAACTTAGGCTAGGATGAAAACAAAAGGAAAGCAAGCCTGTGACAAGCCCATGGAATGCCTCTTTCTGAAAAATCAGGTGTTGAAAAGGAATTGATTCCTTTTTTCCACACAACACAAGAGTTTGCTTTGCCTACAATAAGAACTTCTACCTTAGAAGAAATAAAAAAGACTGGGAAGACTCTAAGAATAACATTAAACCCTTCTTTCCCTGAAAGGAGTCAAATCTGTGTTTGCATGTTTTCAAGCTCCAAAAGTGATGATTAACCTGAGGCTGTCATTCTTTGGTCACATCATGAGAAAACATGACATGGTGGAAAAGACAATGGCTGCATCCACACTGCAGAAATAATTTAGCTCGACACCACTTTAACTGCCATGTGTTAGGAAGGATCGAATTAGGGGAATTTACGAGAGGCGTGTCCTAACAATGCATGCAGCGGGATCAGGTCCCTATGTGTATACCAGAGGTCATCCGGTAAAACCCCGAGAGAAAGAGACTCAAAATGTCAATGAGTTGCAATAAAAATATGAAACATTTATTAAAGTCACACAACAAAGGGGATCATACACGCACACGCACATTCAATGCTAAGGCAAGGCAGGGGTGAGTTCAGGAGTAAAGGAGAAAAGGAGAAAAGATAGAGGCACCGTTGGGATATTTACCTTAGGAGTCTTCTCCAAAGTGACAGATGTGAGGGATGGTGAATGGTGAGACACGGCCATGGGAACGGGGAAAGAAAGCGGCAGCCACAATGGCTAGGAGCTGAGTTACAGCGGGAAAGCCAACCAGAGGCCCGAAAGACAGTGAGCTTGGCTTCACTCAAGTGATTTCAGCAGAGCCCAAGGCTCAGAGATCGCAAGCTTGGAGCAGGCTGCTCAACAAGCAAGGTATCAGGTTTGGAACTCAAAGCTCAACAAGGCCAGCTTGGAATCACGCTCAGAACTTCTGCTCTACAAGCCCACTGGAGGGTTGGAAGTGGGGTCCTTTTATACCCCTAAACATAACCTCAGGCTATGGCAGCCTGGCGAACAAAGGCTTGAGGACTTTATCTTTGTCTAAGCTGAAACTTACACAATGGATACACAAAGAGGAGGCCTGGCACTTTTCAGGGGGAGACAAATATCTCGATGGTGGAGCAGTTAACTTAATCACTGGCTCTCAAAAGGAGGAAGCTCTGCTATTGTCTTCCTGCTTTGAGCAGCCTGCGAAACTAGTATGGCAGCTCCCAAAACTGCTTGCTGAAAGGTTCAAACTCTACCTTTTTCCTTTGACCAAGCCTAGCAAGACAGCTGGCTATGTGGTCAGCTCACTCTTAGGGTAATGGCGGCTAGTGATGGGGTCAGTCAGGGGTCATAGATTTAGATCACATGGCACCCAAAATTTATATAAAATCAAACTTGGTAACACATGGCTCAGTGCTATGGAATTCTGGGAATTGTAGTTTGTTGTGGCACCAGAGCTTTGCTCTGATGCCACAACAAACTACAAATTCTTTGCTGCAGCACCACATTGCTGGTTTATGTTCAGCTTATGATCAACAATAATTTCAATAATTCCTTTTGACATGTAGTTCTGAGCTGTTTTTTGTAGATAAAAGTAGAATTTTGCATCCATCTCTGTTGAATGACATTTTATTCATTACCACCCAGTTTTCTAGCAATCAAGGTCCTTTTGAATTCTGTTCCTATCTTCCAATGTGTTCACTATCTCTCACAGTGTTGTATTCTCCACAAATCTGATGTGGATTCTCTACACTCGTCATCTAAATCATTGATAAAAATATTGAAGACCATTGGCCCCAGCTCAGAACCCAACAGCACTTCACTTGAAATCTCCTTCCATTTGGAAGCACTGATGACAAATCTTTGGGCATGGTTTTTCAACCAATTTTGGATCCATCTGATGGCGTTTCCATCTCTTCCATGAAGCCTTCTCTAGTACATGGAAGGCTAAATTGTTCTCCATACCCCTTATCATCCTCATTGCCCTTCCCTGAGGCTAGTACAATTATTGTTGATTACTACAGCGGGTGCGCCATACGTGGTCTTGAGCGTACACGCTCAAGCCGCGGGGAGCGCGCAGGGTGGAAGGGGCAGCATGTCCCATTCAATTGAATGGGGGCATGCTCCCGTGGTGCCCCGCCACACCGCTGTGCACGAGCCCCATTGTTTCCAATGGGGCTTGAGCATAGGCGGAATTCGCCTTACGCAGCGGGATCCGGAACGGATGCCCCGCGTAAGGAGAGGGCCGACTGTACAAGTCCCAGCATCCCTAGCCAGCAATCACTCGTGAAAATGATTGCTGGGAGCTGCAATCCAACAACATCTGGAGAGTCCACAATTCCTGCCGCTGTTCCAATGGTTCATCATAGAGGGAAATATTGTTTTTGCACTCTCCATGTAGCCTTGGCCTAAAACTAAATCAGGGCGGAAAGCATGTCACTGGACTGCAACTCCCAACAGGCCTAGCCAGAATAGCTAATAGTGAAAATTGCTGGGATTTGTCATCTAACAACATTTGGAGAGCTGCCCGATTCCCAGTTTTGCTGGAGACCTGTGACCCCAATATAAGCTGTCTTCTTTGACCCAGAAATCTCATCTCACATTACCTACATATTCGTGACCCAAGTTCTGTTGACCATTTCCCAAGAATTCTGATTGCAATTTGTTTTGAAAATGAAGTGCCTGCCTCTGGTGCACCTTGGTTTAAAGGGGAAATCACACTGAAGGGGGAGGAATCTGCTGCTGCAGCAAATTCAGGTGGTGGAAGAGATAGACAAGGGCTTAAAATCTGGATGAGAGAGTCCAACTGCAGCTTGCAGGTTGCCCATCTCTGGGTTTAAACTTCACCCATTCTGAGTAGTTTAAAGACTACCTTTCCTCATTGCTTGCCCACATCTTTTCTCTTGCTGCTGTCAACCTCTTCCACCACTTGTTCAAAGATTAATAGGAAAGAGCTGCATCTCTCTGTGTGGGGAAAATTGCAAATTTTGTGATCAGACAAAAAAATGAAGGAAACTAACATGCAGCTGTGAGATGTTAGATAACACCATCTTAGGAAATACTGGGAGATTCTCTTTCGGGATCTGCTTTGAGAAAGTTAAAGGACTATTATGGCTGCTGCCACACTGCAGAATTAATACAGTTTGACACAGCTTTAACTGTCAAGGCTCCATGCTATGGAATCCTGAGATTTGTCCTGATTTGGCACCAGAGCTCTCTGACAGAGGAGAATTATCTCACAAAACTACAAATCCCAGAATTCCATGGCATGGAGCCATGGCAGTTAGTGTCAAACCGCATTATCTCTGCAGTGTGGATACAGCCTACATCACTTACTTTGACCTACGGTTTACCTCAACCAAGTATTACCTGAACAATGTAAGTCGCCAGTGATTTTCCTTGAAAATTAAACCAGGGCTGGGCTCACTGGGAATGTCTCATCTATCAATCTTATTTACATACTGATCATCTAAAAGAAGCTTGCCTATTTTTAAACCCTCTTGCAAATTGTTATATATGAATTCTTTGTCAGATTAAAAAAAAACGTTTGGATGGATGGAGAGGAAAAGGAGATAAGGATGCCACTTGGAGATCAAAAGTATGTTGCTGGAAGAATAGAAAGCTAAGCAACAATGCAGTTTATTCCAGTGGCATGTTTTTTCTGCTGCACACACTCAGTGTCACTTCTGCAAAACAGCAAATAATGGAATACAGATGCAGGGTAGCCAGCCAACACAAATCTCTGTGGATTTTTTCCGCTGATCTGTACGTGATTCCCAGAGTAGGCCAACTTTTAACTTTCATTTATGTTAATTCAGTTATTATGGAAGACACTGTAGTTGTTGCTTAGACTCAATTCAGCAATATTTACCATATGCGTAATCACAACAGGTGATTATGGACAAATTGCAGGAAAGGAGATTCTGAGTAAACACTAAAAAGAACATCCTGATGGCAAAAGTGGTCCAATTACTTTAGAAGAATGTGATTTTTCCTTTGTTGGAGCTTTGTACAAGATGGCCACTTCTTAGAGATACTTCAGCTGTGGTGGATTCCTGAACTAGCTGAAGGGACAACATAGTCATTATAGTGTTGTTGTGTGTGCCTTCAAGTTCAGATTTACAGTGACCTGAATGTATCATAGGTTTTTCTTGGCAAGACTCATTTCAGAGAAGTTTTCTCTTGTGAGGATGAGTGTGACTTATCCAGGATAACCCAGTAAGTTTCCATGGCAGAGCAAGAATCTGAAACCTGGTTTCCAGCATCCTAGTCCAACACTCAACTGCGATGTCATGCCAGCATACACTTCAATATTTCACAGAAGAAAACTGGGGCACTTGTGACCAAGCAAGTATGGTTGTATGGTTAAGATGGTAACAAGTTATTGATGAAGAACTGAAAAACCAGGAAAGGCTGCAGAAGTTTGCTTTTGCCTGAGTCTACAAGGAAGAGAAAGACTTCACACCTCTTCTTCTTCCCTTTATTATTCTTATTATTAAATCATTCTGAAAAATATAAGTTGCTGCATTATGGCAGTTGTCCTAAGCCAGTGAAAAGCCACCCAAAGTTATACATTGAAGAGTATTGTGAAGAAAACAAGAGATTGAGAGTTTTACAAAGTTTATTGCGATAAAGACCATACAGGGTAAAGATCTCATGTAATGGACCCACAAGGCCTCTTCCCTTCTTTTTTAATGCAGCCACTGAATAAACTACATTAAAAGTGCCCAAAATATAACCTACTTAAATACATTTGCATACTGCATATAAACATAATCCCATTCTATTCTATGCTTTTGAAAAATAAGAACACCCACCAGTATAGTTTATCTTACTTACAAACGATCATTTCTGTTGCCCCTTTAAATACATATCATTTTCATCTCTGAGTCATACATTAGTTCCAGCTGTCATCATCTAAGCATATCATCTCATTTATACACATTTTTAAAACCACCGGCATCATTAGTTTAGTTTTTAAGTTAACAGTCTTTGGCAAGCATTCCCTGGAACTCTGTTTCACATGTGCCAACTGCTAAAAGTTTATTTTACATGTTAGCCTAGACATGCTAGCCTTCTGAAGAACTTCCTTCTTTGTATTTTTAGATCTACTGAATACCAAGCATAGAATACCAGAATACTATCATGAATATTAAAGTAGTGCCACTGACATACAGGCATTTCACCTGTGCATGACTGCTTTGAATCAGCCATCAAGAAGTAATAAGATCCTACACAGTAGGAAAACATGAGATACAGTGTAGAAATTGGGCACATAAACACACTGAATACTCCAAGACACCATATTGTGTCAGGTTAAGCCCCATCTGTTAGCATTTTTAATGTTCCAAAGAGAAATTTTTAAAAGTGCTATATATGGAGGTGAAGCACAAGAAAAAAGGCTAAAAGATAGCTAAGTGTTGGGATGATTAGATGAGAGATTATTCAACCTCAGTGGCACGGCATGACTGTTTGATGTCTTACCACCAAGATTTTTCAAAGTGGAAATCTTCCAAAGGATCAGAACACAAGAGTTGCCAATGACGTCAATTCTGGATGTGATCATCTGCCTCCATTTTAGAGGGGAGGGAGATGCTGGACATTCCGCTTCTCAAGGAGAATTCTTCCTCCTCCCCCTCCTCTTTGCTTACAAAAGGCACCTGTGGGCTTAACAAGCATGACTTTGGACAGCAGAGCAAAGCCCCGGTCTTCCCATCAGTTTTGTATAGCCAAAGACTACTGTCAGCCAAGCATCAGTCCAAGACAGATGCTTCAGTGTATTGGCACACATTCTGCACTGAGGACTCCAAGTGTGATTCACAGGACAGAGAACATATGATCCGAACAAAGTTGGCAGTAGCATATCTTCTGCACACACGGACAGAAAACTGCCAAAACTCCCCAAAGGAAGCAAAATTAAAATTGGTTTTGCCTGTACCAGGTATTTTTTGGGCAGGGAAATTATGTACAGAATATTTAGCATCACAACTAAACTAGATAGAACAGCAGCAGAATTATGCATTTGAACATTAACCTGCTACACAGTCAAGTGGAAAAGAGGAGAAGGAGACCACATTTAAGGTTCAAAACAAGCACACAGGAGAGGAACATGGATCTTTCCCACACACATTGTTTTTACCTCCTTGTAACAAGTGCTCATTCTGAGGTATGAGAAGGGAGTGTGCCTGAAGGAAAACACTCCCTACCCCAAACTTTACATGACTGCAGCAGATCCAGTTTTAAAACATACAGATTTACTACCATGGTTTGGTTCTCAACTAAACCGAAAGCCATGACAGTAGCATATTATTGCTATATGGAAAAGCACCTTTGAGACTAATTGAAAGAAAGAAGTTTGTAGTGTGAGCTTCCATAGACTTGAGCCTATTTCCTCAGATGTATACATGAGAAAGTATGTTCAAGTCTACAAAACCTCATGCTACCAACTTTTTTATTTCAGTTAGGCGGGTTACAAACGGCCCTCAAGGGGCCGTTTTCCCGCCGCTGCCATTCGCTGCGTAGGGAAGCCCCAGCGGCCAGACTGCGAGGCTTCCCTGCGCAGCGAAAAAGGAGCGCTGAAATGGCACTCCTTTTCAAAATGTGGAAGTGGCGCCGTGAGGGGTGGAACACGCCCTCTTGGCGTCACTTCCGCCGCGACATGTCTGGACACACAGCGTCCAAGACGTCAAAATGGCAGCGCCCATGTGGATGGGCGCCGCCATTTACGACACACTCCGCGCGTACTGGGAGGAAGGGCCATGAGGAAGGTAAGAACCTTCCTAACCCTAATACAGCCCTTCCTAACCCTAGTACATGCGGAGCACGTACTTTATAGCGGTTTGTAACCCGCCTTAGTCTCAAAGGCGCTACAAGATCTCTTTGCATACTGATTTTCCAGACTAGCATGGCTATGTCTTTGAATATTATTGTGTGTTGTTGTTCCTTTCCCAATATGAATTTTAGTATCATCATGCATAACAAGGAGTTATTAAGATCTGATGTATCTACCACTTATCAGGGAGAAGTAGAATATGAACAGAGGCCATTCCACCGCTTTGATCTAATTTGGCAAAGCGGTATATAAATAAACATTATTATTATTATTTATTATTATTCTGCCCCTGCAGGAAGTATGAGCAGCATAGTGATATACAGCCAGACACACATCATCTTGATTCACAGACCTCTCTCCACCTGCTCACTGTAACATATATTTCTATAAAAACTACAGATAAACTGGGCAAGGAGTCATGGATCTCAAGAAGGGGGAACAGAACCAAATGGATTTGGGTACAAACTTGCCCTTAGTGTCATAAGATAATGATAAAATTTGATAATAAAGACATACAAGCAAGGCCATATGAACTGTGTTGTTTCAGCATTTACATGGATAATAAAGGGGGAAATTTTCTAAATATCTAAAACTCTCACTTCATCCTTGTTTGAAGAGTACAAAAATGTTGTGTGCTTAGATCTGTGTCAGTTTTGCTTGATTTTGCCCATAATCCCTGGAAACACATTCTATGCAAAACACATTGGAAAAATGTGAACTGTACAATGGCTACACTGGAATTTCTGTTGAGGTTGAATTCCTATGGATTAGATGCAGCAGAATAGCAGATAAAACTTTGAGCACACAAGGCTCCTACTCTTAACAAAATACAAAAAAATTCAAATGAATCAGACTCACATGCACAGCCTACTAACACATAGAGCTGAATTCTATTGCATAATCCTACCTAGACCAATTGAATAAAAGTGTGAATGATGAGTCAATACATAAATGCAAAACATAGTAAATGGCACTGATTTAAAGAGTCTGCTTTGATGTTCTTGTTGCCATCAAGTTATTTCTAACTTATGGTGACCCTAAGGCAATCATGGTGGGTAGTTTTTGTTTTTGTTTTTGCAAGATCTGTTCAGAGGGGGGTTGGCATTGCCCTTCTCTGAGGCTTAAAGAGTGTGACTTGCCCAGCGTCACCCAGTCAGTTTCCATGGCCAAGTGGCAATTTGAACTCTGGTCACCAGAGTCATAGTTCAATGCTCAAACCACTACACCACACAGGCTTCTCTATGTAGGATTACCAACAGGATTTAGGATTTAAAAACCAATTCATTTCCAGTCAGCTAAAAACACTGGGTTCAACTCAGACTTTGCAATACTTAGGGTAATCTTGTTGAAATCCATGAACCTTAGGTTGCTCATGATTAAATTAGATCTTACTTATTTCAGTGAATTAGATCTAAGTTTGGATTTAACCCATGAAATCTTCCAATCCATTGCATCAACAAAATACCAAAATGCTGTTTCCTTAAAAACTGGATGAAAAAAACTGTAACTTGTTTGTTATTTCCATTTAAAGTGAAACTCTGCAGAAATATCTCCATTGTAATAAATAGCTCTAAAGTACAAATATAGAATTGCTCTGTAAAGTTATGAATAAATAGAAAAATACAACATTGTGCAGATCTGTAGTGCTGCAATTAATTGAGATGGAGGAAAATTCGTTTAAAAAGCAGATGTGGCCATTAATGAATATGGCTTTGTTTTTACTAAAAAAGAACGAAAGCAAAAATGGTAAAATCTCATCACAGCAGAGGTTATTTTTATAGTTTTGTGTCATGTAAAGACACCACTGTGATAAGGAGTTACATCCTAAGATATACTCCTTTTCAGACATTAGAAGAACTTGCAGGCACATTCAATTTCACTCATTGCCTCCTGGTATGAAGGCTGTTAATTCTGTTACACTTCATGTTAGAGTCATCTGCCTTCAAGGGAAAGGAAAATGTTGGGAGAGAGGATAGCTAAATGTATGGGAATTTGTGCCACACAACCCACTGGAAGCTCCTAAGTACCATGACTATAAAAAGTGCATTTGTATTTTTTGTCATACTAACCTCTGTGGGGTTAACAATACCAACAGAAGCGACACAAAAGATTAAGAAATCTGATAGGAAAGACCATCATAATCGGTGCTGGCCATATATGGTACTGAATAGTGTTTTGCTGTCTGGTCCCATCTGCAAAAACACACACTAAAGGTTATTATGACCTTTAGTGTGTTCTTCATTGGAGAATATGGTGAGAAGATCAGGAGAGGAAGCAGATAAAAGAGAGGGTGAAGCAGATATTGAGGGAGGAGGTAGAAGTCCGGTGATGGGGTTATGGAAAGGGAAAGAAGGGAAGGGTCATCCTTAGGATGGGAAGGCTGGACTGCTGCCCTACAACGAGTAAGAGGCATCCTCGGAGTTCCAGATCTGGTTGGGAGAGTCTCAGAGAACTCTGCAGACTGAGAGGTGGTGCAGTCCGGTAGTTGTCAGTGAGGGAGAGGTGGGATACTCAGGGCCTCTGTTGGCATCAAGGCTGGGGACCAACTCACGTAGAGAAGGCTAAGTGGGAGGTGTCAGAGAAAACAGGGGTTGGACTGGATGACCCTTGAGGTCTCTTTCCACTCTATGATTCTAAGATAAAAGAAAATAAAGGAATTAAGAGAATTTTATCTTGGACACTGGGCTGGAGTAGGTTTAGGTTCTCAGGAATCCATTGAACTAACTGTCATCTCCAGCCTTCACATTTGAAATCAGTCATCTTTGGTTCTCAAATATATCCAAATATATTATATAACAAACTTGGGAGAGTCTTTGTCATCCAAATATTAATTGGCACCCACGGTCAACCGCGTAGTATTGAAACATCCAGATGTGTCTGAAGCATTGACAGAAGCTATGGAAGAAGGACAAATAATCTCTTCAACAGTCACGTAAGTGCCAGTTAAGAAACCAATCACTCCAAGGAGGGCTATAGATATGTCTTTCAGTGTTAGCCAGACACTTGGTTTCTCCTTGTAGAAAGTGAAGATTTCAACTAATGGTGGCAAGATCAAAGCCAGAGTGCTGCTGCTTACAGCTCCAACGAATGAGATAACTATATCCAGACGCGGGATCAAAACTGCTATAGCACCTGGAACGAGAGAAGAAGAGAATTGTTGTTGTTGTTGTTGTTATTATTATATTTGTACCCTGCTTTCACCCCAAAATTGGGACACAAAGCAGCTTATAGTCTAAAAACACAGTACAAACATAGAGAAGGCTTGTTGTTGTTTTAAAAATGTGGTTATCTACTTGAAGGGAAGTAAACAAAATGGAATGAATCACACCACTAAGAGTTGGATATATATGCTAACCTGAGAAATCACAGTTAATTCATTTCATCTCGATTCATCTTCTTCATGACTTCTACCATGAAATTCCAGTTCACACTGTCAAATGTTTTTTCAGCATTTAAAAATATTAGTGCTGATTTTTCCCCTGAATTTTTCCCCACAGTATTGTATTAGAGTAATCGTCATTCTTATATTCTGCTTCATTTGTCATTGTGGTAAAAAGCCGCATTGATCTTCTTGTATTACATACAAGGAGGAGAAAAATCTGGACTGGTTTCGACTGTGTATTTTGATACAATTTTAGTATAATATTCTTTGGGGTGGTCTGCAATTAATTCCTTTTGGTGTAGTGGTTTGAGCGTTGAACTACAACTCTGGAGACCAGGGTTCAAATCCCCACTCGAGCATAAAAATCCACCAGGTGACCTTGGGCAAGTCTCTCCATCTCAGAGGATGGCAATGGCAAAACTCCTCTGAAGAAATGTGCCAAGAAAATAGATATGGCACCTAATGATCATACCCTTTGATAGGTTTGTTTTAAGGTTTCCATAACTAAAAAAGTGACTTAGGCACACCACCACCACCACCACAACAACAACAACAATCTTGCTCAAACAGTGCTGTGCTTGGAAAATTAGAGTCTGGATGGCCATTTGTCAGGAGTGCTTTGAGTCTGTATTCCTGCATGGCAAGGGGTTGGACTGCATGACCCTTGGGGTCTCTTCCAACTCTATGATTCTAAGTGAAAGGTTTTCCTCAATAAAATCCCCATTTCTTTTTTCTTGGGTGCTCCCCTCCATCTTTTCCTTCTACAGATAAGATGGGTGTAGAAAAGAGCCAACCTGTTTGATATCTGATCATTAAAACTAAAGATAAAAAGGTAAAGGTATGAATGTCTAGTTGTAACCAACTATAGGGGTTGATGCTGATCTCCATTACTAAGCCAAAGAGACAGTGTTGTCCGACAACTACTCTGGTGGTCATGTGGCCAGTATGACTGCACCAAACACTGTTATTTTCCCACTGAAGTGGTATCTACTTGCATCTGCATACTCTCAAACTGCTGTGTTGGCAGAAGCTAGGACTAGTGACAGGAGCTCACCCCATCATGCAGCACGCAGGCCTCAAACTGTCGATCTTTCAATCCTCAAAATTGGCATCTTAACCACATAGACTTAAAGTCTATGAAAGCTCATGCTGCCAACTTCTTTCTCTCCATTAGGGGTGAAACAGACAGGTGGAAGGGGTAGCTTGAAGCTGCCCCTTCCAAAGATGGATCAGGTCAGTGGTGAACACCGCTGCTGTTCCTATCTGCCTTGAAGCCAGCTGAAAAAGGAATGGCTGAGTCTCAAAGGTGCTACTAGATCTCTCTGCATATTTTGGAGGAAGACAACTTTAAAGGACAAAAAGAGCCCTTTGAAGGAGCTAGTAATAAAATATGTTCCCCTAAGGTCAACAGTGACAATCTGTGTCTGGATCCAAACATGCTCTAAATGGCACATGGATAGACAATAATGGAACAAATTAAAACTAATTCAATTAGGACTGTTTGTGACATTGAATTGGTTAACTAATTTCCAGTGCTTAACATTATCAAATTAATTTTCAGACCTAAGGTTCCAAGCTCTGAATCAGACGTAAGGAATTTTTGGGGAGGGGGGATCAAAAAGGGTTTCGGTCTAACAAGCAAAATTCCTCAGTGGTGTTCTGCACATAAAAGGACAGTGACAAACCTTCTGATGAAATAAAGAATGTTGGAAAACCAAACACTAAACAAAATACTAGCAATTTTGTGTAGGAAAGTGTTTATAATCTTCTCTATTTATGAAGGCCATCTCTCTTTCCAGAACCCTACCACTTGAGATTCCTAGATTCATTTGCCATATGGGGCGGGGGGAGATTACTCTCACACTTGTTCAACCTGGACTTGTGACAGGTGGATGGATGATGGGGAGAATATTTGGATGTTTGGAGACTGTTACTTTTAATTTTCAGACATGCTAGCCCCAGTCCCAGATATTAATCACAGGCCAGAGAATGATTAGAGTCTGCAAAGAAAGCTATAAAGAGAAAGTGTTAAACATGCTAATATATTGCCTTTTAAAAAACATTCCACCTTACCCTTTGCATTCAGTGAGAGATTTATACACTAGCAGTAGGGTAAAGGTGGAAGTAGAAGGAAACCAATCTAGAATCCCACCAATAATGTCTGATCTAATGCACACCATATATCCCAAACCCACAAAATTTAAATCCTATCAATATCATCCTCATGTCTGGGCATCCAGTTTGAGAAGTAATTGTTGATAAACATAGCCCACAATTCCCTGTTCTCACCAAAAAGAGGGGGGGACCCTACACTCCAATATTTTTTACTCTTATTCTGCAGATGGCAGGAAGATTATACAATTAACCCAGTAGGAGAACAGCAGTTATGAAGTTAACTCATCCTGTTTTAATTGGACATGACAACATAAAAATCATTGTTTCATTTCAATCTCACTCTTCCTGCAAACAGCATAGGATACTGTGTAGGAATCCCTCCAACATTTTCTCTCATACCAACCATCTGAGGTAGCAACTGATCCAAGTCACTTAGTAATCTTCATAGCCAAGTAGGTATTTGAAGCCCAGGTCCTCCTAGCTCCAGTCAAACACTGGTCTAAATCCAATTGGTAATCCCAATTAGTGTAGATCCACTGACTCAGTTTCTGGACAGTAAGCCAAGATGGCTTAAACATCCTAGACCTAAAGGCACCAGATCCTATGTGGTCTTGGAAGTTAAGCAGTGTCAGCCCTGGCTAATACTTGGATGGGAGACTGCCAATGAATACCAGGTGCTGGAGGCTGTATTTCAGAGGAAAGAACTGGCCAACCCCCTCCCAATCTTTGACTAAGAAAATGTTATGAAATTCAATTGTCATCATATGCCCACAGCTGACTTGTAAGCACATGCACACAAACACACTAAAGCCAAGGCATGGACATCTTATTGATTAAATCAATTTACTCTCACTAGTAATAGCAACTGGATTCAGGCCATTATATGCTATGCAGCACTAGTTCTCATTTTATGTAAACTTTCTAACTAAAATAGTTTCTTTATAGCCAGTTTAGATGCCTAAACAGTGGATGTCATATTTTGGGCATATCATGAAAAGACATGACTCACATAGAAGAGACAATGATGTTTGGTAAGATAGGAGGCAGTAAGAAAAGAGGAAGGTTGTACTACACTTGATAAAAAAAAGTGACAACCTGAGCTTGCAGGATCTGAGCAGGGCAGCTGGTGACTGGAGATCTTGGAGGTTTCTCTCTTATAGAGTCACCATACGTCAAAGTTGCCTAACCACCAATAGCCAAATAAGTACACTAGTTTGTACTAGGTGTATATTCCACACCACCATCACAGCTTATGATATGTCTTACAGATCAGGACATACAGAAGACAAAATAATTTTAAATACTCCTATGCAGGGGTGCAGAAATTTGTAAGTGTCCCTTTCTCTAAATGCAAACTTTTTAAAGCCTCAGGTTCTTTCCATCCTGAATATGAACAGATGTGAGCATTCCTCAAAAAGAAAGAAAGAAAGAAAGAAAGAAAGAAAGAAAGAAAGAAAGAAAGAAAGTCTCTCCCATTTGCACCAGACAAATTCAGTAAGTACAACCACATGAAAAGGATTATAATGTACCTATCTGCCCTACAGATGTTAAAATGAGGAGCTTCTCAGGAAAAACAACAACAGATGGCAACCTTAATTCAGCACTTCAGATAAGTTTGAATACACAAAGGAAAAAAATAATCCAAACTTTTTGGAGTTAAGCAATCAAAGCTCTGGGCTGGGCATGTCTATCAGTCTCGGGAAGTCTCCATGGAAGAATGATAGAAAAATGACTGCTAGACCAAAGTAAAGATTTTTTAGGAGAAGGAAGTCAGCTGAAGAATCCTAGGCTTTCTCCACAGTGCAGAAATAATCCAGTTTGACATCAATTTAACTGCAATGGCTCACTGCTATGGAATTCTGGGAACTGTAGTTTTGTGAGGCATTTAGCCTTCTCTGTCAGAGAGCTCTGGTGTCACAACAAACCATAAAACCTAGGATTCCACAGCATTTAGCCATAGCAGTTAATGTGGTATCAAACTGCATTATTTCTTCAGTGCAGATGCAGCCCTAGACATCATCAAACATTGTGGTACACATCTTCATGGTAACCATATACCGTACAGACACCCAGGGTCTGGTGCAGGAATTCAATACAGTAGGAAATGGAACTTTCAGCTGCATAGGTGGCAATGAAACAACAATCATAGAAAGTATTCATATTTTTTTAGTATAGCAGAAGATAGGTAACATCAGATATACCTACTGTATTAATACTTTAAAAATGAAATGTATTTTTGTTTTAAAATAGATGGTCTGTCCAAGACACACATAGGTAAGCCAGGTTTAAAGGTATAGTAGTAGGATAGTGAAGAGTGCACCATAAAGGGAGACCATCAATATGTATGGATCTTGTAACACCTTTGAGACTGACTGAAAGAAAGAAGTTGGTAGCATGAGCTTTCATAGACTTCAGACTACTTCCTCAGAAGAATGTGATGTAGCCCTAAGTCTACAAAAACTCATTCTACCAACTTCTTTCCTTCAGTTAGTCTCAACAGTGCTACAAGATCCCTTTGCATACTGATTTTCCATACTAACATGGCTGTCTTTGAATTCAACCAATATATGTGGGTTGTCTATAAGATTTTACGGGCAGGATCCAATAAGAACGCTTCATCACAGCCCCCAAAGTATCTTATACGTAAAACTGAAAACTAGTCTATTAATGCAGACAGTTCTAGGAGTATAAATCTTTTTTTAAATGCCCAAACCATACCAAATACCACCCAAGAACAGAAAGAACACCATGAAATGGAGAGAATCCACAGGAAGAATTCTAAAAGTATTCAAGGAGAACATGTTTGGAACTCCCTTCAGATTTGTCCATTCAACATGGGGCAATCAGGTATGGAGCTGGCATGCATGAGGATGTTAAGGATAGGATTGGACTTCACACACCACAACCTTCCCATATCATCTGATGAGGCTTGATAAGACTCCTATTACAAGTGGCACCACAGAAACTAGTGAGTTGCCCACCCTATATATGAACTTTATGCATAGACTGTCAGACACTGATGGGGACAAACTATTTCCTCACTGTCCCAGTATCAATCTCTAGGTACAATCTGATCCTACACACCTATCAATGACCTTGCAATCGCCACCTTCAGACTAGGGTTGTAAGCCCTTGAGTGTTCTGTCCCTGCATGCCAGGACAAAGAGCTTTCACAGTTTTCTTCCTACTGTGGGAGAAAATTAATATTACTGTGCAGTTTTTGGTGACTATTCATACACCCACAAGTGTTTGAGAAAATTATCCTGTGCAAAAATACATGCAGAGTTTTTGTGTGAAAATGAACCTCATCCCATATGCAGTTGCCCACCCTTGGCACATACACAAAAATTGTAGACATGAGTGATATCTTCCCCCGTCGCTAATCTTCTCACTGTAGAGTTTCTCATGGATGTAAGGAAGAGCTCTATAACCTGTTCTGTACTCTGCCACCATCACCATCATCATCATCTCCTCCTCCTCTTCTTGTTTTAAATTATAATTTTCTCGGTATACACTGAGCATATTTTGTGCTATTGTTGTTTCTTGCTGCATGTCTTCAATTCATTTCTGACGTATGGGAATCCTAAAGTGAACCAATCCTGGCTTTTCTGTGGCTGAGAGTGCATGTCTCACCCAAGATCACCCAGTGGGCTTCCATGGCCAAGCAAGAATCAAAGCCTGATCTCCAGAGTTGTAGTCCAACACTCAAACCACTGCACCACACTGGTTCTCTATACTTTGTGGCCATAATATCAGTGGCTGGAGGACTACAAAGTGGACCATATCTTAAATTCCCCTCCACAACTACTGGATCTAGAGCTGTTGCCTGGTCAAGACGATCCAAGGCCCTTAGGTTTAGGGACCAGACATTAAGAGATGGCCCCTTTTGATGTCTCAGGAGGCAAGCGGTGATGATGTTGACAATGGTGATCTTACTAGAGGTGATCTTACTAGAGGGAACTAATAGTGGTGTTATTAAGCATGATACATGAAGCATTAAGCACAAATAAAGAACATTCTCTCATTTTAAAAAAATGTATGTATACACACTTCACATGACAGAATTCTCACCCTGAGATTCCTTCTCCCCACCCTTAGGACTGGGGAATTGGAACCAGACCCTGAGACTCAACACCTGGTCCTCAGACCAAGAAGCTCTCCTGGAAACATATCCCTCTACTGCTCTACATATGAGAGAGTTTGTGATTGTGGATTGCTGGAGACTTGGTTGTGAGCACACAATTAATTCAGTGTCATCTGCAAGGTAATCCTGTTTTGCTTCCCTTTCCAAATAAACATATTTTTTTCCAATCAATACATTTCAGAAAGAACTTGACCTTGGTAAATAATTTCCCCATTTTCATAAACATTGTGAATTTCACATACATCAATTTAACATAACTAATGAATAATCCTCCTTAATTGTAGTTGCTTGTCTAGAATCAAAGGTCTATGATAGCTAGGAATTTGTGGTTAAGGATTCCACCCACCACATCCATTTAACTAGTATTGTAATAAATGGGCAGCTATCTCTGTTGTTTGAGCCTTTTATTCATTGCTTGCATTTGTGCCATTCAGCACAAGCATATTTCAACTTCAGATTTTTAAAATCCTTCAGTGTCATGCCATAAAATGGCCTATGTTTTAAAATCGTAATAGTCAAATCTCATAACCTTGAGGTAGCTCATCCTATGTTGGTCTTTCTATTAACAGTTTTTTGCTGTAGAGTAATGGAAAGAATGTTCTACATGGCTAGATTAGAGCATCCAAAAACATTTGTGTGACCTAGTGCTTTTTGTCCCAGCATCCTAGGACTGTAAGAGACCATTGTTTGACCATGGAAACCTACTCGGTGACTTTATGCAAGCCACATTCTCTCAGCCTCAAAGGAAGGTAATGGTAAACCTCAATTGAACAACTGTTCTCCAGAAAAACCTCATAAGGGGTTCACGTAAGGATTGCTCTAAAGTCAGAAACGACTTGACAGCGGCTCTGGTCAAGATAGCCAACTGTTAGTAGCACAATTTGCATTCTGCTTGTAGCTTTTCAGGATTATTATTATCTTCCAACTCTATGATTCTAAATATGGAAGGATTCCACAAAGGCAAAAATGCAGTCTTTCAGATAACCCCCATGCTCAGCAGTCAAGTGGGGATTTGTATGGCAGAGTTGTGCATCCTGGAAACTACAACATGATTGACTCCACAGCTGAAAATCTCAAGCATTCATTAAGGTTGGCTAAACCGAAACTTGTCCAAACAAAGATTTAACAATATTATTGAAGGAGCTTGGATGGTCCATACTGAACAGGGATGGAAACACACACAAACACACCTCAGTTGGTGATTTATTGTGCTCAAGTGAGTATAAACAATTTTCAGCTTAAGTGTAGTCTCAGTTGAGAAAGTATTTGAAAGTGAAACCAAGTGAAATTAGGAGCTAAGAGAGACAGATAGCATAACAGCCAAAAATTGCAGATCAAACTAAGTGGCAATTTGGACTGGAAATAAGAAATAGAATTGGTGTCTCCATGGTTTTAAACCAATAAAGGGGCTACATTGAAGCCATGTTTTAGAAAAGGGAAAATAAATATTGCCTCTGATGCCAGAATTTAAACAGAGAATGATTTACACAAAATCATAAATGTGGTTGCCAGAAAAATGTCCAGAGCTGGTCTAGACAAAACTGATTCTGTACTCATTAAAATTCAAGCCTTAATATCCGAGATCTCTAACCAGATTTTAGAGTTTCATAATTGTGCAGCAGAAAGTAATAGGAATTTAAAGAAGAAACTTGTTATGAAATTACATAACAAGTAAAGCATTTTACCTTTATTATGGCCAACCTAAAATTATGCAAACATGTGCAGGTTTTTGATTGCTCCAGAACTCATCACCTGGTTCTGGGGGAGGGGGAAGCATGGCACCCCAAAACTTTGTTGTTTTAGCCACTACATCTGGACTTAAATTCAGACCTAAGTAGGGATGGAAGGACTACGTGCCACTCTTTTTTATCCTGGCCAAAAAATTGATTTTGGGAAACCCAACTGGGAAAAATAACATAGTGGACAGAATTCTGTGCAGCTTTCACCCAGTAATCACACTTCTTCCGTTTTGCCCTCAAAACACTAATTCTTCCACCACAGGCCACACAAGTGACATCACATCACTTTAGGGTCAAGGCTATCTGAAGGCCCATATCCTCCCATGTGAGCCTGATCAAGCTCTAAGATCTTCAAAGGAGGCATTTTCTCTCTATCCCATCACCTTCACAAGAACATTTGGTGAGAATGCAGAGGAGGGTCTTCTCTGTGGTTCCTCCCAGACCTTGGAACACCTTCCCTAGAAAGGTTAATATGCTTCCTTCTTTTCTGTCTTTCCAGCAGCAAGTGAAAGATTTTCTATTCCAGCAAGCCTTTAGTAATGGTAATTAACAAAAGAAAGCTTTTTAATGGCGCTGTACTGTTTTTAATCTTTGTTTTAAAGTAATACAGCTGGCCCTCCTATCTGCATACATGGATTCTGCATCGATAGATTCGACTATCCATGGCTTGGAAAGTATTTTTTTTTTAATCCAAAAAGGAAACCTTGATTTTGCCAACTTTATATAAGGGACACCCTTTTACTGTACCACTCTATGTAATGGGACCTGAGCTTCCACAGTTTTTGGTGTGCACAGGGGTCCAGGACCTCAACCCCAGTGGATACCAAGGGCTCACTGTATTTTAAATGATTTTCATTTTGCTGTGAGTGTAATACTCTTTTAATCTCAACTTTTGTATGTTCTTGACTATGTCTGTTTTTATTGTTATTTTCTGTCTTTTGTAAGCCATCTTGAGTCCCAGTCTGTGAAAAAGGCAGATTACAATAATAATAATTATTATTAGCTTTATTTATAAAGCGCCGTAAATCTACACGGCACTGTACAAAACCAAGTAAAATCAAGAATATAAAAGCCTGCCTATGGAGTACAATCTAAAAGTTAAAGCAACAAATTAAAAACATCATATAAAACAAGTTAAAGCAGCAATATCCACTATTAAGTCAAGCATCTGAACAACCAGGACACAATCACAGACTCCCTGGGAACGCTTCCCTAAACAATATGGTCTTTAACTCAGCTTTGAAGCTGGTTAGAGACGTGTTGAGTCGTGCTTGTAAGGGGAGGAGGTTCCAGGAGTGAATAAATAAATAAAGAGATGGAGCAAATAGTCCCTATTTCCATTTTGAACTTTTTCTTAGGTTTGGGAGATTGTGGGGGAATACTGAGGGAACAAAAAATCTCAAATTGTCATGTTTTGGGGATCTCTGGTGGTGCAGAGTCGGTAAGTGTTTTTTACTATTTTCACCAGGTATTTTAAAAATATAGTGGCTCCATGGGCTATAAATTGTGGTCCCAGGGGCATAATGTGACCTGCAGGACAGTACCCTTCACTGACTCTAGACAGATAGGCAGAACAGAGGCTGCACAATGATTCTTACCTCCAAAGAAAATCATAAGGAACTTGCAAGTTATCTGTTGCTGAACCAGCATTATTAAAGGTCATTAAAAAAAAAAAGGAAGCACTTAATTAGGTAGAAAAGTAATGATATAAACTAGATTGATATAATTAATTACGGAAGGAACTTCCTGATTCCAGTGGGATTACAAAATAAGCTTAGAGAGGATTGTCCTCTGCCACAACACAGCTAATTAGAATAGATGCACCTGATTTGCCATTTAAAAATTCAAAGACCACACTTTAATGAGATTGAATCAACACTTGACAAAGAGGAGTCCATTCACTTTTTGGTGATCTGAACAGGGAAAAACAAAACCTCAACTCCTCTTTCCTCCTCCCCTAGACAAAGAGCCTGATTCAGAAACTAACCTCTTTTGAGAAGAGCCATGGGTGTTTCTCCTGGGCAGAGTTTGGAGAAATTTAAGACTCATAGAACCCCCTATGAGGCTCCTACTCCTCATTCCACCATTTGTAAAGTTCTGTCTAAATCGCCACTGCCACCATATGCGAAGACTTCCACCAATGTCACTGTCATCCCCAAGAGTGGGGATCCCCACCACTGACACCCAGTGGGTTCACTAAGAGGGGTGCGCTGGTGCAGCCCTCACCCCAGAAGAGGAGTGACATCCAATTGGGCTGTCCTCCCGCCGAGGAAAGGGGTGAGCACGCCTGGCCCTGCTTCTTAATGGTGGCAGTGGACAAATGAATAAGTCCAAGGAGGCCACTACTGCCATGAAACCAAGCACGCCCAGCCCCACTTCCCCACAGCAATGGCGGTTTCCTCACAAGGGTGCTGTCACTGCAAGATGGAAGACAGTCAAGTGCCCCTGGCACCACTTCCCCGTGGCAATGGCAGTTCCCTCAAGAGATGCAGGCCCAGCTCCATCAGGCCTGGCCTGGACTACGAAGAAGAGCCCTCCCTCCAGTCCATCTGCCTCGGTCCAGGCCTCAGAGGGAGAGAAAAACTGCTGAACCTGATCGCCTTTCCCACCATTCCCTTCTCCTTTTGTGTCATGTCTTTTTAGATTGTAAGCCTGAAGGCAGGGAACCATCTTATTAAAAAGTTTGTATGTACAGTGCTGTGTAAATTTACAGCGCTATATAAATAAAGCTTAATAATAATAATAATAATAATAATAATAATAATAATAATAAGTCACTGCCACCATGACAAAGGAGAAGGCTAAGTGCACCTGGCCCAACTTCCCAGTGGTGACATCGCCATTGCGGCAACCAAGGAGAGGACCAAGTGTGCCCAGATCTGCTTCCCCACAGTGGTGGCAGTCTCCTCGTGAGGAGTCCACTGCCACCGTGAATTATTATTATTATTATTATTATTATGCTTATTTATATCCCGCCTTCCTCCCAGTACAGAGACTCAAGGCGGCTTATAAATCTAAAACAGTCCCAGTTAAAACACTATAAAACATGCAAAATACATGTTTAAAAAACAATTTAAAAATTAAACCAATTAAAAAACATTACATTATTAAAATTTAAAGTTTAAAACTCTTTAAAACAAAAACAGAACAGCATCACGGTCATGCAAAAGCCTGGTGGCAAAGAAATGTCTTTACCTGCCACTGTAAGATCAGCAGGGATGGATTGAAGGAGAAAGGGTGAGCACGGCCTTTTAGCCATGTCCCCAGTGACATGGGGGGGATGGGTGACACGGAGTGGGAAAAGCCACTGCTGACAGCCATGTAAGAATCTTTTCCTGTCCCACAGCTGTGGCTACCAATGTAGGAACCTACTAAATGCTCTCAAGTTTCCTGTGCAATTTTTATTACACAGGAACCTTGGACCCACTGGACATCAACTCTCTTTATCCTCTGTCATCACCACAGACATTATGTCTGAACCTAATTATTTTATCTTCTATCTGTCTCTCTAGCTG
>NC_056524.1:17191089-17201903 GCF_019175285.1 Sceloporus undulatus
TATCTATCTATCTATCTATCTATCTATCTATCTATCTATCTATCTATCTATCTATCTATCTATCTCCTTCCCAGGATATATAAAAGCAATACTTTATTAACAGAAGTTCAACATAACAAAACAGAACAATAATTTAATACACCTAAAACAAATATTTCACTTTCACTCACACTCTTCTCTACAAACTCACTCTTAAACATCACTCATTAGTTCCTAAACCTGACTTGACACAACCCTAACCCAGATTCACCCTACATACTACAGGTCCATCTGTACCAACCAATCTCTTTAACTGTTCAATGTGCAAAAGGATCTTGTAGCACCTTTGAGATTACCTGAACGAAAGAAGTCGCATAAGCTTATGCAGACATGGTCTACTTCTTCAGCACCAGTTCACTCCATGCATCTGAGGAAGTAGACCAAGTCTATAAAAAGCTAATGAAAACTTTCTTTGGTTGGCCTACCATTCTCATGGCTTTTGCTCAGGTAGTCTCAAAGGTATCACAGGATCCCTATGCATACTGATATTCCAGACGAACAAGGCTATGTCTCTGAACTTAATTGCCCTGACCATGATCCTTAATCAAATCATAGAATCATATAATTATAGAGCTGGAAGAGACCTAAAGGGCCATATAGGTCCAACCCCCTGCTGCAGGAATATACCATCAAATCACCCCTGGCAGATGGCCATCCAACCTAATAATAATAATAAAATTTGTTTATATCCCGCCTCTCTACAAAATGCAATCGAGGCGGCTTACAAGATTAAAATATACAGTCTGAACCCTCAACCCACCCCCCAAAGAAGGAGACTCCACCACTCTCCAAGGGAGTGTGTTCTACTGTTGAACAGTTCTTACCATCAGGAAGTTCTTCCTCAGGTTGAAGTGGAATCTATTCCCTTTAAACATTGCACCAATCACCTTTTAATCTCAGCATTTCATTCACTCACCAATCCTGCCAGTTCCTTACACATTACCCCTATTGTTCAATACTTACAAAACCAAATTACCTTAATACGTAAAATAGCATTTTATAAAAAGTCCATATCATGCGCGCGCCCACTCCAATTACTGATATTCAAAGTATCTTTGGAAGGAGCCAGGGTTATGCTGAGAGGTAGCTGAAAGATCACCACTGAATTTCTTATACAAACACATACCTGAACTTGGTTATGTGCTTTCCACATCCCAAGTCAAACACCATTTTGGTGCTTCAATGTATTATGACAGATAGAAAATATATAATTTAAAAGCAAATCCATACCAGAAGAATAATAACCGCAGGCAATACTTGTTTTTACATACTCTTCAGATTGCAAGAAGAAAGGTTTTAAAAATGAACTAGGGACTCAATATTACAGTAAAAGTGCGGCTCAGTTTGCTAATTGCGCCCCTGTTGTCGATATTCCCACTCTGTGCTTTATGCCCTCTGTTGCAAACATCTCTTTACTGCAGAGGAGTTCCATGTGTCTTGAAGTGCAATGAAAGAAGAAGAGAAATGTTGTCTGAAGCTCATTTGTTCCAGACATGAATAAAATATGAATAAAAGAAGAGCATAAGGAAGAAGAAATTTAACTGTTTAAGTTTTAATTAGTCATCTAGGTAAAAGAGTTGAAGGTTTCAGATCATACCATCCCCAACTTGGCTAGAAACTGGCCAATTTTCATAATAGGATGTAACTTCTGGTTGCGACTTCTGAATATATCAGACTTGGCTAAGTTTAGGATGATTGGGGAAAGTCTTTTTACTTTCAATGATCAGAAGCCTCCTGAAGAAGCAACTGAGATTGTGGATTGCCTTGTTGATTTATTAGCATTATCTCCCCCAAAAAATTACTGGCGACATGGTATGACTATTATTTCATGGGTGAGATTCCACAATATAACCTTTTTGTTTAATCTCTTTTTAAGGGGGGATACTTTGTATATATGATTGTGTTATTTTAATATTGTAAGTCGCTTTGATTGTTTTAACAAAAAGCAAAATATAAATAAAAGTTTTAAATTATTTTTTAGAAAAGAAAGAAACAGATGGTCAATTGCAGCAACCCATTAAAACCAGTGGAAAATTTTATTAGGGTTTGGAAAACTTTCTGTGGTTGGTCTACCAGTCTCATGTTTTGTTAAAAGTAGTACTTGGGAAAGTCTTTAAAAACACTACTGGGAAAACTGATCTTTTTCTTCACAACTGTGATTCAAGCTTAATGTATCATACTTAATGATATCAGCAGTGCCTGCTTGCAATGATATTACCAGAGCCACCCACATAACATCACCAAGGATCCCCAGATCTCTGGTTTTGACTCTGAAATCTTAGGGGCTATGACCTGGTGAGCCTAGCCTCATGAATGAGATCTAATGGGTATAGAAAACCTAGGCTGAGATCCAAGGGTCTCAGAAAACCTTGACTGGTGGCCAAAAGAATTCAGGACCTAGGCCTACCTAAAACAACCACGACAGGATATCTATCCTGGTTCAGCCAAATAAGCCTAGACCTTCAGAAAAGAATGGATAATTGTTTAACTGTGCCAATGAAATCAGCATAGTTGATTGTTTACACTATATGCTATATGCACTGCAATTATTAATGAATGAAATGGTAAAATGAAATGGTAATGTTGTTTCTATTGTTGTAATCCCACCTCGATCTGCAGGGAGAGGCGGAAAATATAAATAAAAATTACTATTATTATTATTATTATTATTATTATTATTTAAAAAATATAGCCTCCGGGTGATCCAACTACATTGTTAGACAGGATACTGCCACCAGCACTTCAGGCTTTCAGTGTGCCACAGATGACAGGCACAGGTAACTCTGGGCTAGAAGCTTTGATATATTTCAAAGCTAATTTGCTTCTGTTCTCTTGAGAAGCAGAAGAGAAGAAAATGAAGAAAGGAGTTTGAAGGACACACTATGCAAGATAAACTGCTTTGCTTTTATATTCAAGCAAAAAACAAAATAAATAGAAAGTATCTAGGACAGCAGCGATCCTCTCTTAGGGTTGCTGCTCCCAGAGAAAGACAACCTCTTTCAGCATTATCACTGAGCAACACACAGCATCACAGGAGGAACAGAAATATTCCTAGAAGCACCCCTAAGACTTGTCCTTCTCCATTGTATATGACTGCATTGTTTCACATTACCAACACAAGGTCAACCAAAGATGGATTAAATTTGCACTCTTTATCTTTCTGTTAGGCAGAGGTAATTGCTAAAGATATCAAAGAGCCAAAAAAACAATTTTTCAAACCTAACAACCCACTGAAGTAGATATACTGCTCTCCCTACACACCATCAAAATGTTATTTTTTGTTTTTAGGTCATTTACATCTCAGTGCCTTCCTGACATGTAGGTACACAGGGGGCAAAAGATTTTCGGAACAGACATACCAAGACTGGCATAGGATTTGGCAGATGAAGGGGAATATCTTTTAACACTTTAAGTCCTTAATAACCTAAAGGTGAGAACCAGAGTTGTGAAGTGATTTGACCAGGATTTAAATTGCTGCTCAGCTATGGAGACCAGGATTCAATTTCCTACTCAGCCACAGAAACTTACTGGGTGTCCTTGGACAAGTTACATTCTCTTAGCCTCAATGAAAAACAAAGGCAACCCCCTCTTAACAAACCTGGACAAGAAAACCCCCAATAGATTCACCTTAGGGTCAAAATAAATTGGAAAGAACTTGAAAGGCACACAACAATGACAACAACAACCCTAAAGGCACCAGATCCCATCTGATCATGGAAGCTAAGCAGGATCAGCCCTGGTTAGCACTTGGATGAGAGACTGACAATGAACACCAGGTACCGTATGCTATATTTCAAAGGAAGGAACTGGCAAACCTATCTCTGAATTGTCCTTGCCTAAGAAAACCCTGTGAAATTCTTGGGGCACCATAATAATGATAATAATAATATTATAATAATATAGTTTATTTATACCACTCGCCTCTCCCACGGATCGAGGCGGGCTTACAACCTTAAAAGACACTTAGTACAATTTACAGTCAGTACAACAATAAAATACTAACATTGAATTTACCAAGAATTTCTATTAGTTCTCTAAAAATTACAATTCATCCATTAGCCAACAATCAGAGTCAAGGAAGAGCAGTCGTCATAGCCTTTTTATATGGAATTCAGTGGATAAGCCCGCCGGAAGAGATCCGTTTTGAGTGCCTTCTTAAAGGCCTCTAAGGTAGTAATGAGACGGATCTCTTCCAGTAAGTATTCCATAATCTTGGGGCTGCAACAGTGAATGCCTTATGTGAAGTTGTTATTAACCTGGTATTATAATATTCTAGTAAGAACTTCCCAGATGTTCTGAGAGTGTAGGGAGAAGCACTCCCGCAAGGAACTCGGGCCCGAGCCATGTAGGGCTTTAAAGGTAATAACCAACACCTTGTATTGCACCCAGAAGCTAATAGGCAGCCAGTGAAGAGATTTCAGCCATCAAGTGACATGAAGGTTCATGACTGTGGTCTGACAGCAGATTGAACTCAGCAGTTTATTTATTGATAGAATGCCATGTGGACTCTGGCTTGGAAGTCAAGGGTTCCACTCTGAACAAACAATTTCTGCATTTGGCCAAAACATGCGGCAATCAAGCAACAAAAGGTTATAAATACATACAAATTCAATACAAGCATTCTTCCCAATATATGTACACCTCACTTGTCCATTGTACCTTATTCTAGTGCTCTAGCTCTTAGCATACCAGGAGAACATGTCAAAATGTTTTGGAACATGGTTCAAAATGTTTTGTACACATTTATAACAAGTAGAAATCACTGGAAGTTTACAATATGTGCTTAGTCTAAAGTACTGTAGAACTATTTTCTCCAACATGCTCTACCCTATTTAGACCTTGTGTTTATTTTCTGAGTTTTCTTCTTCACAGATAAACAAATAATGGCATAAAAATAATTGTTCAGTTGTTGCTGTTTTTGTTGTTGTGTGCTTTCAAGTTGTTCCTGATTTATGGTGATTCTAAGGATCACAGGATTTTCTTAGCAAGATTTCTTAAGAGGGCATTCCACCTTTGCTTTCCTCTGCAGCTGAAAAACTTGCCCAAGGTCACCCAGTGGATTTCCATTACCAAGTCAAAATTCAAACCCTGATCTCCAGAGTCATAGTCAAACAATCAAACTACTACACTACACTGGCTAAGAATGATATATACCATGCACACTTGAATTACGGATTTTGATATGACCTGTGGATAAGTCGAGGGTAAAACTTAGAGGCATATAACAAAAGATCTAAAGAATGAAGCAAAGGAAAGCAATGCCAAAGAACTTATAGAATTCCAGCAGGCCTAGCAGTGCTTGCACTAAAGGCTGGATGGATGAGAAAATAGGATCAGTGCTTCCAGGACAGATTATACTCTTGCCTTTCAATAGGGAATGGTTCCATTTTAATACAGTCATACCTTCACATCTGTTCCAGACCTCCCACTCTGTGGATGCAAAAGAAAAAATGCAGTACCTCAAGTCCCGTTGCCCCAATGACGGTGCGGCCATGTGCATGTGCTACCATTTGAGACAACAGGTCTTTCCATTCATACATGGGCAAGCTTGTGGATAACAAGGCCACACTGTAGGAATTAAAGTACAGTACAGTGGGGCTTCCATCCGAGGATGGCAAGCCTTCATTGTCCCCAGTGACAACATGTGCAAGCAGCCATGCTAGCAGCCACATGCACGTCACTCTGCCATTAGGGAGAATGGGATTTCAGATCCCACACTTTTTGATATCTGGGAGGGGAGTACAGAATGGATTCTTCACAGATACCAAGGTCCAACAGTTAATCCATGGTTAATCCGTGATTAAGGTGACTCAGGATTTGGGGGGCAATTTTTAAATTAAAATTTCTAATTTTATATACAGGAATAATCTGTAGTCTGGGAAGTTGATCTCAAATGGTGGGGAAGGCAGATGTAGAACTTCCTCAAAACATTTTTTCCCATGAGTCAGGGAACAAGATGGCATTCTATGCACATCACCAAAACTTTCTGGTGTCTGAAGGTCACTGGAATGGCAGATGAACCATACTTCAGCACTGACATATGGTATATGGCTCTCTACCACACCTGAGACCAGCTTAGGAATTCCAGGACAGGCTGTATCCCACATGGAGAGAAGCCAGGGATGAATAGCTGCAGCCCAACATCTGCCACCTATGGCTGGCACCCCATGAGGCTGGCACCACATGCTGTGGAATGATAGGGCTGGTCCTGGAAGGGAGGGAAGAGTAAAGAAAAAAAAGAAAAAGAAAAAATGGGGCTCTGTACAGATGCAGTTCTTTACATTGCAAGAGAAAGGCATTGCACATTCTTTGAACCCATTGTACTATCACTGAAAATAGGTTTGGGAGCTAAATTAAACCCTATCTTCAGAAAACCATGCAACATCTGAGACTAATCCAAAGTGCCAAAGTCATACCACAGGCAGAAAGATGCAGGTGTTAAATGCAGATATCTATTTTAAAAAATCCCCATCCAAAATTGAAACTATGCTTTATTTTAAGATTATAGCATTTTTGTTAAATGTCCTTCAAAGAGAGTAAATTAATTCAATGCACTCCACTTTAAATATTAACTACTACACTTTTATTCTGTAAGTAATGTACATGTGGGGGCAGAAAAGACTGCAGAAGGAGAAAAAGCCCACCTCCATCAGGATTTATAATTACGATCATTTATCCCTTAGGTTGCTTAACGTTATTATTTTGTAACAAAAAAACTTTACATCTCTTTCTATTAAGGGTAATTAAAAAGGAGAAAATGACAAGAGATTTAAATAAAATAAAAGTGTTTTCTCTACAGCGCTCTCTTGCAAGCAATGTGATGGATAATTTATTTTCTTTAATGACCACCTTAGGTGTAAAGCATATTTAGTAAGAGATTTATAAATTTAAAAAACCCAAACAGACAAATTATGCAATATCAAGGCTTGTTCTCTGGGATGCGCCTACAAAGCTTTCCCATTTTCCCATTAAAAGTTTTTAACCTTCAAACTCTCCTCACTGTCAGTCTGTGGCTGCTATTAAATGGAGGGCCACAAAGCTATGCTACCAAATTGTCTCTTGGGGCATTCAATTGAGAAAATGGCACAACTTGAGCAGTGGCAAAGGAAAGCACTTACCGTATATACTCAACGCTAAGTTGAAAAATTTATGCCCCAAAATGGACTCCAAAATCATGGGTCGACTTATATACATGGCAGTAAGTTAATACTGCTTATAAAGTTCCTAGAAGAAATGCCAACCCTTCCTTTATAGCCAGGGATCCTTAAACAGCTCCCCATTTGAGTCCCTTCATGCTCTCCTCTCTCTGTGTGTGAGTGATAGCCCTTCCTTCTTAGCCAGAGCTAACAAACAGCTGCTGAGACAAGAGAGAGAGAGAGAGAGAGAGAGAGAGAGAGAGAGAGAGAGTATGCCCAAGCTTGTACCCAGTTTTGCAAGCCATGAGCCTGGGAAATGCTGGTGGTGAAGAGAAGCAAAGCAAAGCAAAACGAAGCAAAGTGAAGAGAAGAAAAGAAAAGAGAAAGGTTTCTACCCTGTTTTGCAAGCCATGAGCCTTGGAAATACTGGGGGTCAAGGGAAGAAAGTGTGAGAGAGGTTTCTACCCCGTTTTGCAAACCATGAGTCTTGGAAATGCTGATGGTAAAGGGAGGGGGAGAGAGAAATTAGGACATTTAACAAAAACGCTATAATCTTGATTTTCTTGCCCTTATCTTGTTTCTTCATAGCTGCTCTTTCACGTCTTACTCTTTTTCTGATTTCTGATAATCTCCATTTTGATTCTAGGCCCCACCTGGAATACTGTGTCCAGTTGTGGACACCACAATTCAAAAAGGACATTGAGAAACTGGAGCATGTTCAAAGGAGGGTGACTAATATGGTGAAGGGTCTGGAAACCATGCCCTATGAGGAATGATTTAGGGAGCTGGGGATGTTTATCATGGAGAAGAGAAGGTTAAGAGGTGATATGATAGCCCTGTTTAAATATTTGAAGGGATGTCATACTGATGAGGGAGCCAGCTTGTTTTCTGCTGCTCCAGAGAACAGGACCTGGAACAATGAATGCAAGCTACAGGAAAAGAGATTCCACCTCAACATTAGGAGGAACCTCCTGACAGTAAGGGCTGTTCGACAGTGGAACAAACTCCCTCGGAGAGTGGTGTTTCCCTCTTTGGAGGTCTTTAAACAAAGGCTGGATGGCCATCTGCCAGGGATGCTTTGAATGAGAGTTCCTGCATTGACAGAATGGGATTGGACTGGGTGGCCCTTGTGGTCTCTTCCAACTCTACGATTCTATGACTGATGACTGTGCCAAAGCCCAGAAAATGGTTAAAAAGTGATTCATTATCCACTTTAAAATTGTGTAAACCCTCTGTGATAATTATTTTTGCTTTTTTGCTATTCAGCTGCAACTCTGCTTTTACACTTCCCTCTTTAACTTTCATAAAAAGTTGTTCCAAGGTGTTTTTATTTTTCCTAGTAATATGATGTCTCCTGCATATCTTAAGCTGTTGATATTTCTCCGTCCAGTTTACAACCCTCATATTTCTGAGTCTAACCTTGCTTTCTGTATGATATGTTCTGATAAGTTCGATAGATGTTGGGAGGGGAAATGCAGACTTGTCTGACTCTCTTCCCAACTGGAGACCATTTTGTTTCTCCATATTCAGTCCCAACTATGGCTTCCTGTTCAGGTTACACATCAGGATAATCAAATGCTCTGTTTCTGCCAACTTTTACTTTTGTTCTCACCTGTTCTTTCCTATCTGAAAAGGTTTCATCCATCTTCCAATGAGGTTTTTCTTCTTTTCAGCTACAGACAATGTCTTTTTGCATTCTTCCCTGATAATGTCCCTGGCTTCAGTCCACTGTTCTTCTTTCTTCCCTGTCAATTAGGCTTAGTAGTGCAAATCTGTTCTTTACATGGTCTTTAAATTCTACAGGGATGTTCCTTAGATTATATTTTGGCACTATTTTGCATCTTTAAAAAATCCATGTCAAAGTGAGAATTGTTAAAGTTACCATTATTGCAACATTATCTCTTTTAGAACCTTCCTAATTTCATTCTCTATTCAAATCCTCCTGCGCATTTTTAGAATGGCTGAAAAAAACTTACTTCGTTCTGGTTTTTAGAACTGCTGAAAAAGCATACCGTTTCACTTCAGCTGAGATCTATCTTTAAACTTTCATTTCTGAGCAGCAGCTTAAGCCCTAAGGAATGCCTCTGTACTGTGAAGTAAACGTGCATCTGGCTTTTATTGGCCAGAATTTCTGCTGCGCAGCCCATAAGGTAAGCCCAAATTTATCTCTCCAAGTCTGAGTTTAGTCATCCATACACTGCTCAATTACAACAATCTGATTCCGCTTTATCATGGCTCCTTCATATGATATCCAGGGATTTGTATTTTGCTGAGCTACTTTGAATCCTCTGCTAGAGAGTTCTTTTGCTGTTGTATGGGGGAGAGCACTAGAGCTCTCTAACAGAAAATACTGATTGCCTCAATGAATTACAAATCCTTGAATTCCTTATCAGACTGTGATAATCATGTAGTGTGACTGCACCATTAGCTGGAATATCTGAGTTATTCTGCATTGTCCCATTTCTTTCAGAGCACGTTACAACACCTATATGATCATGCAAGACTTGATCTCACCTCTGGGATTTAGCTACAGAACTGTCATTTTTGTGGGAATTACTTCTCTTAAGTGAGTCTTGCTTTGCTTGAACTGCTTTATAGATTTAGTGATTACCTATATGAATTAAGCAGTAATTTGCAACTAAGTACTAAGTAATAAAATGAATGCACAGTGTATATCTTCTTTCTTGTGTGGGTGCTTAACTCATACTGATACTTACCTCCACTTCACCTGACACTTTGTCACTAGGTCTGGGATAGCTTTTCACTGAAACACCACCACCTTTTTTACAGACTTAACCAGTCTTAAGTTCTATAACAGGGCTTTTTGTATATTCATCCCAATGTTGTTGGACTGCAATTTCCAACTTCGCATTATCTGTGCTGACCACGTGTGCATTTCAGTTCAACAGCATCTAGAATGCCAAATGATTTCCACCTCAAGTTAGAAGGAAAGAATGACAAGGTGGTCAGAGAGAGCCATAATGATTCCCTGTTTATCTGACAACTGCCTTCCTCCTGCCCATCTGGCTAGAAGACCAATGTTTTCGCTCCTCAGGTCCAAATCACACTGCAAAAATAATCCAGTTTGAGACCACTTTAACTGCTCTGGCTCAATGCTATGGATTTTTGGGACCTATAGTTTTGTAAGACATTTAGCCTTCTCTGTCAGAGAGCTCTGTGTGCCATAACAACTACAAATCTCAGCTGGAGAAGGTGGGGTTCCCAGGCAGTCTATCATCAGACAATGGCCAAACCAAGACTTATATCTTGTATAAGACTGCTCTTTCGTGTACTCCTGTCTTGAATTTCAAAGAGCTTATTTTCATGTAGCCAACTATTTACAGTTGGGAGTATGACCATTCAAGGAAACTGCCAACGAAAGGAAAAAGCTTCCAAGAAAAGATGTAAGCATGTTATTGATGTACTACTACTACAGTGGTACCCCGGGTTACGAAATTAATTCGTTCCGCGGTTAATTTCGTAACCCGAAATACCTTCGTAAGCCGAATTCACATAGGCGCTAATGGAAAAATAGCTCTCTGCTGCCCTCCGGTGGCGGAAAATAGCGCCGCGGTTTTTTCGTAACCCGAAGAAACCTTCGTAAGCCGAAGCAATAAATCCCTATGGGATTTTTTCGTA
>NC_056524.1:17206903-17285316 GCF_019175285.1 Sceloporus undulatus
TTCACATTCACTACTAAAGTGATGAACATGTTTTGAAGTTTCTGCTCTCTGGACTGGAAAGTTTTGCATAGTCTTGAATTTCAACAGAGAACAAATCCTGAAATCCATCTAACAATTTACACTAGAACAGAGATCTAGGACATCAATTTTCAGATTACAGCATGGCAATTCCCTTTGAATAGGTTGCTATCACCTATATTTTTAATTAGAGACTGTGCAAGTGCAGGCAGTGCACAGATCTCTGTCCTTGTCTAATCTTGTAATGCTTTGCAAAATAAAATAAAAAATCTAGTCAAAGTGGAGTCTGCATTTCACCCGTATGTTTTTACATGTGGCCCAAAAGGAAAACTCAACAAAATTCTATGCATTAATTTGTACTGTGCTGACCAGGCTGTGAAACTGCAGGGTATGAAGCTAAGCCACACAAGATTCAACACAAATTGAGCTGCCAAAACAAGGTTCTCAGTAGCCAGTCTAGATAGTAAAGCTACCTTCCTCAATTATGTGGTCTCCAGATGTATTTGGCTACAACCCCAATTCTTAGCCAGCAAAACCAGACACATCATGCTATATGAATTTTGTTGGTTGCCATTAAGGTTGAAATGGCAACTTCAGTTCCATAGCTTCTATTGTATCTATCCCACTGAATTTGAGACCTTGTCCACCACACTATCACTGACAGCCATTCATATCCAAGACATATGACAATGACACCAACAGGATTGTAGTCTATTTTAAACCCAATTCATTATTACTTAAGTGAAATAGTTTGAATCTGACATGGATTCACATTTTATAGATTATTTAACAAACTTCTCTTATCTTAAAAAACTCACATGTTTTTTCTCAAAGCCTTGGAGGCATTTAATAAAATTAGGATTTATTCTCATTGCAGTGTCATACATTTATTTGCTGTTGTAAATTATCACTTAACCTCAACTCTTGAATGTGGGCAGAATGGAAATGTATTATTATAAGAAAAACAATTCTAGAGTGTGTTTTATTACCTTCTACGATAGAGGCAGAGGCACTTTCAATTCCCCTTTGACAAACTACTAAATATTTAATTTTTCTAAATATTTAAATATTAAAATATGCAGGTTGCCAATATTACTCATAAACAGCAAGGCCCCAAACTAAACATTGGTACATCAAAAGCCACAGATCTTTGAAAGGTGAGCAAGTTGTACAGCTATTTACCAGACATTGTTAACATAATCTTCAACCAGAGTGGGGAACCTCAGCCTCAGGGCCAAATCTAGTCCTTCCCCATTACAACATTATTTGTTTTTTATATATGTGGTTTTCATAACCTCCAGATGACAACTGAAACACACATGGCCAAGTAACATCAGCGTGTGACAAAAATGATCAAAAAGAAGAACACACTATCTAGGAATGGCTGCAGTCTCAGTCTACTGGAAAGGACAGGATTTCATTCCCTTCTCCTTTCCACCATGCTGAGTTGAGTTCAAACTAAGAGGTGATACACACGGGCCACAAAACACCGCTCCTCTTTGCTGCACCACGTTGCTACAGCAACCAAACACAGTGGCAACACTGCGCAGCAAAAAGCCGCCTAGAGCAGCTCCTTTTTGCAGCGCGATATGGGCTGCGTCACAGCCCTTATGACGCCAATTCCACCCAGACGCGTGTGAGCGCACTAGCGCACTTACATCATGAGGCTGCACCCCATGTGGACAAGGTTGCAGCGTTGTGATGTAATGGCGCCGATATTAGGGCTTGGAACATACTGTATAGATGCTGGATCATAGCCCTAATTTTGGCATTAGGGTGTCACCAAATGCCCATGTGTACTGCCCCCAGTTTTGCATTTTGAAGTCATCTTGCAACAACTGAAAAAGTTTGAGGAGAAAGGGACAAAGTGGGTGAAGGAAAAAGAAAGTGGGACATTTTAAAAGCAACTCAAAAAGTGGGAGGACAAAAGATTAATTGGCACTGTCCCTGCCAAACCAGGACACAATTGGAAAGTATGGGTTTCCCAGTTTTAGTACAGATTTTTCTCCAATCTAAAATGCTGGCATGCCTCTCCTAAGGCTTAATTACTAGTAGTATAAGCTCAAAGTGAAAATAAAACTCCATTTTTGTGTCATTCTTTTGCCCTTGGCCCTGCCATCACTGAATGAAGGCCCCAGTAGAAAAAAGACTACACTTTTTTCCTACACATATGAAAGAGGAATATTCAATCATACATTTCCTAATCACTGGCAAAAGGAGCACAGTGCAAGAAAACTTTTTATCATGTCATCTCCTGTTTGGGTAGGCTGGACCATTAATGCAGAAGAAAGTTTATGTAACTTCCTTGCCTTGCTTGAAATTCTTTGTGGCAGTTCAGCTGAGGTTTCTAATGCAAGCATAGCAGTGAGCAAAATTCAAGACAAGGTTTAATTTCTTTCTGCAGAAATATGCAATTAAAAGAAGCAGCAAGGAGGGGTGTATGCTTGAGGGGGAGTTGCAGAGGCAGCAATATAAGGCTTCCCGACAGCTTGTCAAAGAGTCCACAATTCCACAATCAACTCCTCTGGCTCTATTGGAAGGTTTAAGTTTTTCCTCTACTCAACATTATTCTTAAAAAGTAACTCCCTCACCTCAGATGGAATTCTCTCTGAGACATCTTGACCACATGTAGATGTCGCAGTAAACCAAGGGATGGCAAACTTTCTTCAGCCCAAAGGTTGACTTCAGTTTCGTGGTTCTCGGCAGCCTCATTTCAGTGACAGATGGGCCCAAAGGTAAAAGGGAGTGGGGAGCCAGCATTAGTTCAGCTTAAAATTACATTTAGCTTAATGCTCATACAGTGAGCCCTTGATATCCACTGGAGTTGGGTCCCAAGACCCCTATGGATAACAAAATCCATGGATGCTTAAGTCCCATTAAATACAGCAGTATATTAAAATGTGTTCCTTATGTAAAATGGCAAAAATCAAGCTTTGCTTTTTGCAAGTTTTACACACACACACATAGAAAATGCTTATGTGAACTGATAAGCGGCATAGATATGTACTTGCTATTGCTAGTTTCTAGCATGGATGGTTGGATAAAGAAGCCATGGATAAGGAGGGCCAATTGTACTGTCAGTAATTGTGTCCTAGGAGAAGCATAGCTGCATTTTAGAACAGGAGGAAAACTACAAAATCTTGTAAATTACCAGATAAAGATTTTATAAGGAGGGGGCATTGCCTTCTGGGGAGTCCAAGATAAGTAGATTGGGACTCTGGGCAGACTTGATTCACTCCCCAAGTCTGAGTTTCTTCGCCCATTCAATACACCAGATTTATCATTGTGGTAATAGTATGTTTCAGGCTGACGTTCCCATTTTCCTCCTCCAGTGTACCCACAAGAAGACTGGAAAGCTTTGCTCCCATTCCCCCCCCCCCCCCCCGAACCACAGTTTAGCATTTCAATCTGACCTCTAAAGTATGCTTAATTTTATTTAAGGTTTGTTGAAATAAGCCAACTTTGTTAATGCCTGAGGGGAGGGAACCGTCCAATTAAAAAGATTGTATGTACAGCGCTGTGTAAATTTACAGCGCTTTATAAATAAAGGTTAATAATAATAATAATGAAGTTGATGTTAATGAAGTTGATACATTCCCAGGCATTACTTCTTTAACAGAATTTGTACTAGAAGCAGAAATAACATGGAAAGAAGAGGGATGGGTTCCTACAGCACAAGAAAGGAGAGCAATTCAGTATGTTTCAGCAAATTCAAAACTAACAATATGTGCATGTGAAATGAAGCAATCAGATAAGCTTTGCACATAAACAAAATCATTTGGAATCTTCTCATGATCACATGAAAGCTTCTTCCAAAGCAAATTCAGGGGTTGCTTTTTCTTTCATCAGCCATTACTTTTCTTAATACTTCCATTTCAATGGACAAACATACAAATTTACCGTATGCTTTTGTAATATGCCGGGAGTAACTGGTGAAGCAGACTTATCGACTCTCTCCTTTTTGGAGGAACCTTCTGTTTAACCTGCCTGTTGTAAGCAGGCACAAACATAGCTATATAGAAGGATCAGCTAGAACAGAATTCTTTCCCAGCTCAAAATTTATTGCACTGTTTATAGCAGACATGCTGCTGCAACCTGATTCTGAAAGCCTCTTCTTCTCCAGCCTTCCTTCATCATCCTCCAAATACCAATGCTGCTAAAAAATCCTTCCAGCTAGATAGAAGAGGAGGACAAAAGTGGGAATGGACTGGTATAAAATGTTTTGTAAAAAGGAGCTTTGCTGTGAAGAGGCTTTGTTAACAGATGTATGCCCATACTTTGGATCTGGTTTATTTCAGGGAGGTTGTCTGGGGTGTAGTGGTTACAGATTGTTCAGATGGGATATGGGAAATGGATGATTCAGTCCCTAATGAGCCATGAATCTCACTGGGTGACTTGAACCAGTCTTGACCTACCTCATAGGGTTGTGATGAAGATAAAAATAGAGAGAAGGACATCCACATACCCTGGTCTTGAATTCATTGGAGGAAAGGTAGGATATAAATGTACTCAATAAGACAGCATGGCATAATGGTTTGAGAGTTTGACTACAACTCTGGAGATCAGGGTTTGATTCCCAGCTCAGCCAGCTGGGTGACCTTGTGCAAGTCATTCTGTCAGACTCAGGGTAAGGCAATAGCAAATCTCCTCTGAACAAATCTTGCCAAGAAAACTCCATGATAGGGTCGCCTTAGGGTCGCCATAGGTCAAAAAGGACTTGAAGGCACACAAAAGCCACAACAAGAAGAAGAAGACAAATAAAACAAGTGTGGCTACAGCTTCTAAGGTTCAGATGAAAAGCTGCAATTCCCAGTAGTTTTTTCAGTAGCTTTGTGGCTCCTCCACCCAGTTATCAGAGGAAGAAAGACCATGTACAAGACTATGGCTCAGTTTGGATTGTTTCCATCATGATAAGCCATAGGTTATTGTTACATATAAATGCAGCCTTTAAGAGAGGAGAACATCCCTTGTTCCAATCCATTTGCACAGTGTATGAAAGCTTGATGTTGCGTACATGCCAAAGAAGACAAAAGGAGCAGTACATCAATTTGAGAACGTAAGCATGACCCTGTTCCCTTCCTCTCCTCTGTCACAGGAAGCTCTAAAGAACTGAATAAAAGACATGGAAAGAATGAAACAAAGGCAAGAGGAATACCACTCCTCTCTAATACAGAAGAAAGCCTGAGCTGATTGCCTCTCAAAAGACTGCCTTGTTGGGAACTGCCTATTATGTCACTACATTCAAAAGTAGAAAATTTAGAAGCATTTGTTTTTTTCTCTCTCTTCCTTCTCCCATATTCTTAAGGAGTTTTAGCTAGGCAACAAGAGGATTTTCTTCAGAGAACTGTATCCAGACAACTCAACTGAAACTAAACATTTAATCAAATGGGAGCTGATTGTTGATTTAGAATTTCAGCTAACGTCAGCTAACAAAAGCAAGGCTGTCAGAGCCATTTGTGTGGTACTGCAAAACTGCAAATAAGAACCAAACCAATGGGACCTGCAAGAAAATGTTGTTGTATGGTTTGCTCCCAGGGATGTAAAAATTCATGTTCCTTAACCTCACAGACAAGAATGAGAAATTTCTGCAGCATTCCCTCTGCTGGATGAGAACACTCCCAAAATCTCCATTCATATTTTGGGAAGAATTTGTACAAGCAGAAATACACTTTTTCTGTGAAAATAACCCACACTGAATAAGCAGTAATTCACGTGTTGTTTTTTTCTGCACAGAAAACATATTTTCTATGCAGAAGACATGTTTTTGTGCAGAAATGTATGGGGAGTTACATTTAAAAAACTGTGCACAGAAGTATAGAGTATTTTTTTTCTGTGCAGAAAACACATTTCTGTAAAACACACACACATACAATTCTGTACAGCCAAAGACTTGCTGAGGTGTGCTGATTCTCTCTGTAGATTCACACAGCTGCCTGTATTCTTCCTGACAGCGTTTCCCAATTGCCAGGAAAATGAATAGCTAACCAATATTTCTTCCATCCCTATCTACTACTGCTCCACAGGCATTAGCAGCCCCCAAAGTATCTTCATTCGTCATTCTGCTCCTCCTCCCTGGCAGTTTGTTGTTGTTGTGTGCCTTCAAGTCATTTCTGATTTATGGCAACTCTAAGGGGAGCCTATCATGGGGTTTTCTTAGCCAGACTTGTTCAAAGGTTTGCTATTGCCCCTACCTGAGGCTGAGAACATATGACTTGCCACCAATTCAGCCAATGGGTTTCATGGCTGAGCTGGGAATTGAACCCTGGTCTCCAGGGTCAAACACTCTAACCACTATACCATGCTACTCAGACACTACTTCATGGCCGCTGACCATGTATACTCATTTTGCCTCCATCTCCCATCCTCTTGTGCATGCATGGTGCTGCCTTAGCCTCATATAGATCAACACTCAGACAATGAGTTTGTGATGAATGTACGGGAAGAAAGTGGGTTATTCTTCTGACAAACCCTTCACAGGTTTTTCATTTAAAGAGAAAAGGAGGTAACTTATGGCCTCTGTCTGATAGTGCTTCACAAATTCCCACAACATTACACCTGAAGGAACAAAGCACTCTTGGCATACTTTCAAGAGGATCAGAAGTGGCAAGGAGAAGATTTTCTTAATGTTCTCAGTGCTAGTTCAAGACTCAGAGCTGCTGGCAAACTGGCAGCAACATGTAAGGTTTGCTGGTCTACACTCAACGTTGGACAAGCAGGACAGTCTCCATACAAGAATGGACATGTGCTTGACATTGGAAATACCTATATAGCATTTTACAGCCTCTTTAGTTGGAATACAAAATAAGGCTTTGCCATCCCCTGCTGTCCAAACAAAAGTGCTAAACCTGAATTTGGGATGCATACCCTGTCAGCTGAATGTAGTGAAGGCTTTTCATACTGAATTTCGTCGGGTGTGTATTTCCTCTGAGGTGTGCTGACGGATTTTTTTTTCCCCTGAGGGGAGGTGTTTATATGCTGATAGGAGAAATATGATTTCTTCAGTTTGCAGTAACTGATGGGCTGTTGACAGAAGGTTGTGTCTGGATGGAATATTTCTTTTGCTTACAAACAGAAAACCTTGGTTGGATTCTTCTTTTAGGCTGACCATGTTGTAGTTAGCGCTCTCGCTCTCTCTCTCTCTCTCTCTCTCTGTGTGTGTGTGTGTGTGTTCTCATTTTGTCCTCCTCCCCCCTTTTTGTTTTGCTTTGGAGACCAAACTGGAAAATGTCCAAATCATATCAATCTGCCAGTTTGCGAATACACTGTAACCTCATAACACAGCCTCACTTATGACTGAATTGAGACATTATCCCAGCTCTCAGAAACATAGTCCAAAAACAAAGAAAGGGACTACAACCCATCCTCCCCTTCCAGAAGTTTAATTGATGCTACTGGGCATCTCTATATTTGGAACCCATTCCATATACTTAACTAAAGTATAGAGGACCAGCCTCAAATGCTCAACAAGCCATAATCAGCATGTTAAAGGAGTTTCTGGTTGTGCCTGGACCTTTTATTTTATTTTATTTTCCTATTTCTTTTTTAGTACTACATTTTGATGCAACAGCTGTGAGGGGGCAGACCACATAAAACTGTGAATAAATATAATTTTAAATAGAAGCTGTTTCAAGTGTTGGCAAAGCATATCTGCTGTAAAGTTTGCTTTTGGAGAAACAAATGTGCTACACAAGTAGAATGGCTCATTACAATACAGCCAAAGCTACATTATCTCTCACAAACTAGAAGGCCTTCTAAGGAGAAATGCAGAGAGATAATAGCTCTGAACACATATTTTGCATGCAGAAGGATCCAGGTTCTACCCCAGGTATTGTGAGTTAAATGTTCAGGCAGCAGAAGATAGGAAAGACACCTGCTTAAGATCCCAGAGATCTTTGTAGGACAGACAATACTAAACTCACCATCATCAGGAAACGTTTTATATCAATGTAAAGATCTGAGATTCCATCACTATTATACGTTCCTTTTATGTGGTTTACAAAACAGTAACTTACACCCAGTTTGGATTGATTTCAATCCAGGGTATTGGTGCAGGAGAGGAAAACTGAGGGCTTTTGCACACACACCCATAAGAACTCTGCTCCTCAAAATAAATATTTCTTCAGTCCCAAATTTCTAGCATTTACAAGAGTGAGAGACTTAAAATCATTCACAGCTAGAACTCTTCCTATATTTGCTATATTCGCATTCTCTTGGTCACTCTGCTTGCCTCTTTTCTTTGAAAGCCTAAATTGCATTTCTAAATGTTACTGTAATACTAAAAAATTGGGGAATGAAGGAAAATTTCATTGGGAGGGGCAGAATTCCTATTGGAAGGCAAATGCTCTCACTTAGCCCCCTCTATAGCTACACCCCATTTAATAATAAATAAAATAAAATCAGCATTACAACAAGAACAAATTATCTAAAATTACATCAATTAATGAACAAGACAAATTCATAAAATTAATACAGTCCATACCTATATAAAATTAGTGGAAGATAGGGTATTACCGAGGTTCCATTATGGTGGATCAAATGGATAAGCCCGCCAGAAGAGATCTGCCTTAAATGCTTTCTTAAAAGCATCTAGGGTGTTGATGCGATGGATCTCCTCCTGCAGGTTGTTCCAAAGTCTGGGGGCAGCAACAGTAAATGTCCTGTCATAGGTCAATTTCAGTCTGATTTTGGGGTACTCTAGTAATATCTTTCCAGATGTTCTGAGTGTGCGGGGCGGATTGTGTAGGGAGAGGCGTTCCTTCAAGTAACTTGGGCCTGAGCCATGTAGAGCTTTAAAGGTAATAACCAACACTTTGTATTGGTCCCAGAAGCTGATCAGTAGCCACTGTAAAGATTTTAATACCAGTGTGATATATTCTGATCTAGATGTTTTAGTGATCAATCTGGCTGCAACATTTTGAATCAACTGAAGCTTCCAGGTATGGTACTGAGGTAGCCCCATGTAGAGCGCATTACAGAAATCTAAACGAGAAGTTAATAGCACATGTACCACTGTTTCAAGGTCCTCCTGGGCCAGGTAGGGACGCAGCTGGCGTATCAATTGAAGTTGGTGCCAAGCACTCCTGGATATCGCCTCCACCTGAGATGACAACAGTAAAAACGAATCCAGAAGCACACCTAAACTGCGAACCTCGTCCTTCAGGGGAAGTGTGACCCCATCCAGGACTGGATGGCAGATCTCCTTCCCTGGGTGAGGGGTACCTATCACTAGTACCTCCATTTTCTCTGGATTCAACTTGAGTTTGTTTCCTCTCATCCAGCCCATTACTGACCCAAGGCAGGCATTCAGAGGCAAAATGCCATCCTTGGTCACTGCTTCAGTCGGAGACATGGAGAGATAGATTTGGGTGTCATCATCAGCATACTGATAACACCAAGCCACATGTCTCCAGATGACCTCGCCCAGCGACTTTGTGTAAATGTTGAAAAGCATGGGGGACAGGATGGTGCCTTGAGGGACGCCGGATGTCAGTTGTCTCTTACGAGAGCAACTGTCCCCCAGCATCACCATCTGGAACCTGCCCGAGAGGTAGGAACAGAACCAATGAAGTACAGTGCCTCCAATAATGGCTTTCCACTAGCCTAGCTGTTCTCAATCCTAGGCTCACAGATATTGTTGGAACCCATCGTTCACAGCCAGCATTCTGAGACTGTGGGAGCCAGAATCCAAGAACACCTGAAATCTAAAGTGGAGAATACATGCACTAGTTAAAACACTCATGCAAACTGGAACACCTGGTTTTGCTGAGCCTCTCTAACCTATGCTGACCAACCCAGCCCTCAGTACCTCCTGAGAAGCTGCTTGGGAAGAATAACAGAATAGTAAGACTTTTATGCAGTTTCTCCCTGGTATGTGAACATCTTGTTCTAGGGATTTATTCTGCAAAGAAACACATGTGGTTTTTCTACACACAAAAAATGTTTTTAGCACAAAATAATCCCCAAGAATACTTGGATGTTTGACTACGAAGTGCATACTACACAGAATGAATTAATTTCTCCCCACAGTTGGGAGAATGTTACAAAACTTTTTCAACCATGTATGCAAGGATAAAACATCCTTGGATTCTCCTCTGAACAAATCTTGCCAAGAAAACCCCATGATACATTCGCCTTAGGCTTGCTAAAAGTTGGAAGTGACTATGCACACAACAAGAAGAAGTGTAAGCAGAAGTATTTTGTACTCCCACAAAGGTACCACTGGATAAATTCACAGTATTGTCGAGTACACTCCAAAGACCCTCATCTAAGAAAGCATAGGGAGTGGGAAGCAACATTTGATTATGGCATGTAGGTGCTCATCCCTCATTTTCAGGACAGTGATGAAATAAATGACCTGGACCATTTCACACCCCACATTTATAGTACTATGATATCACTTTAACTGCCATGGTTCCATTCAGTGGAAACCTGAGATCTGCAGTTTAAGGAAAAGTATTTAGAATTGTCAGTGCCTCCTCTAATTATATATCCAAGGATTCCATAGGATGCAGGCATGGCTGTTAAAGTGGAATCATACTGCTATAACAATATACTGTAGAGTGAAAGGGGTGTTAGATATTTTTCTTCTCAGATCCACTGATACACTGAAACCAATCCTATGTAACACCCAGATTGATTTTTGAGGAGTACTCCAAAGCTCCAAATGTGCCGAAGCTCTGGACTGTAATGCCATCAAGGATTTTCCCTGAAGTCTCAGTCTGTATTTCATCATCTGTGCCAAATAATAAATTAGCTTGGAAAGTTGCTGTATGGTGAGGTGGCTACATCCCTCTTCTTCAAATCGTCAGCTGACAAAATTAAAATTTCAGCTGAAGAGCAATTATACACTTCGTGCCCTGGCAGAAGAGTCAGCCAAACCATGACTGGTAAGGCACAAACAACAGTTTTAATGTGCATACAATGAAGATTCAGCTTCCGGACAGTAATATTAAAGCATTCATGCATGATGATGTACTGCAATGTTTCACTCATTCTCTCTCACACAGACAGAGGGAGGGAGGAGGCAGACAGAGAGAGATTAGTTTGAAAAGACCCATTTATTTTCAACCTGAGTTTGGAAAATACACATTTGTTTTCAAACTCATGTACATCAGGATTTAATTCTATATGATCAAGAAAACTCAGGCAAGCAGAAAGAAAAAAGCTGAAAGCAGAAAAGAACCAAAGGCAAAATACAAAACTTCTTGGTACAAGAAATTTATTAACAGTAGTAAAATATCCAGTTTAGATGGCTTTCTAAAGCAATAGGGAACTTCATTTGCATATGTGTCTGTATTTAAATATACAACATGAGTTATAAAACTCTTAGGGACTCTTATGGGGGACAAAAAGAATATTTATATAAATATATAAGGGATATCAGGGTTTTTAGTTTAATTGCTGTTTTTATCCTTGATATTGTATTTTTAATATGTTATACTATTTAATACTGTCTTAAGGGGGGGAGGGATAAAGTGTTTTTAATTGTCATATTTTATATTTTACTGTTGTTAACCGCCCGGATTGGTTTGCCAGAGGGCAGTATACAAATAAATAAATATTATTATTATTATTATTATTATTATTATTATTATTATTATTATATTAGCTACAGAAACGAAATGTGCCATCCACATTCAGAAGCAGTAAAATACACTGCATAGGTGCCAAGAGCAGACAGCTGGAAACGGCCACCACTGTCTTTTATTGCCACATGCTGGCACCTTGTTGACTGTTATTGACAATAAAATGCTGAATATGAGAACCATTTCATCTGATCCTACCTACCTACCTACCTGATATATATATATTCTGCCCATAATCCTGGGTTCTCTACATGGGGCTACCCTCGTACCAAGTTCGGAAACTTTAATTGGTACAATATAGTAGCCAGGCTGGTCAAGGGAACATCCAGAACTGTCCATATTACACCGGTACTAAAATCTCTCCACTGGCTGCCTATCAGTTTCCGGGCAAGGTACCAAGTGTTGTTTTTAACCTTTAAAGCTCTACATGACTTGGGTCCTGACTACTTGCGGGAGCACCTACTTCCATACAATCCTCCCCACACAATTCAGACCTCTGGGAAGAATCTGCTACAACCTAAGAAGACCAGACAGCTTCTCATCAGCTGCCCCCAGGCTCTGAAACGACCTGCCGGACAAGATCCACCATGCTACCTCCTTGAAAGCCTTTAAAAAGGCTATTTAGACGGATCTCTTCCAGCAGGCCTTTCCAGACTAGGTTACATCCATTAGACTTGCCTCCCCCTCTATTGATACCAATATCAAAATTGATTGATACCATCTCCCCCGTCCCCCCTCTCCTCTAGAGGAAGAATCATTTCTAGCACTAATATGTCTGAAATTTTAGTGTATTCATATTGGACAGTTTAAAAAATTTTTTATGTTTAATCTTTTTTTAGGAGTTGATCACTTGTTTTTATGATTGGAGGAGTGGTTGGGTTTGGGGTTTTTTATTGTAATTTTTAATTGTTTGATGTTTTATTTATACTGTTGGAATCCACTTTGATTCCTTTGTGAAAAAGCGCAATACAAATTATTATTATTATTATTATTATTATTATTATTATTATTATTATAAAATAAATGCAATTTAGTTCAATTTTAGGCTGCATCAATAGATGTATAGTCTCTAGATCAAGGGAAGTAATAGTGGAACTCTATTCTGTTTTGGTCAGGCCCCACCTGGAATACTGTGACCAGTTCTGGGCACCAGAATTCAAAAAGGATGTTGAGAAACTGGAGCATGTCCAAAGGAGGGTGACTAAAATGGTGAAGGGTCTTGAAAACAATCCCTACGAGGAACGACTAAGGGAGCTGGGGATGTTTAGTCTGGAGAAGAGGAAGTTAAGAGGTGATATGATAGCCCTGTTTAAATATTTGAAGGGATGTCATATTGAGGAGAGAGTAAGCTTGTTTTCTTTTGTTCCAGAGAACAGGACCCAGAACAATGGATGCAAGCTACAGAAAAAGAGATTCCACCTCAACATTAGGAGGAACTTCCTAACAGTTAGGGCTGTTAGACAGTGGAACAAACTCCCTCGGAGAGCAGTGGAGTCTCCCTCCTTGGAGGTCTGTAAACAGAGGCTGGATGGCCACCTATCGGTGATATTTGATTGAGAGTTCCTGTATGGCAGGGGGGTTGAACTGGATGGCCATTGTGGTCTCTTCCAACTCTAGGGTTCTATTCTAGTCAACATTGTTGTTTGTTGTTGTGCGCCTTCAAATTGTTTCCAACTTATGGAAACTACTGGGTGGACTGATCATAGGGTTTCTTGGCTAATGTTGTTCAGCGGTTTGTCTTTATCTTCCCCTGAGACTGAGAGCATATGGCTTGCAAAAGATCACCCAGCATAAAACAGTTTTTTAAAAAAATAAAAACTGAACAGATTAAAAGCATATAAGTCAATTTGATGTTTAAACAGTGATTCCCAAAGTGAGTAGCACTGCCCCCCCTGGGGGCGCTGAAAAGATCCATGGGAACAATGATGTAAAGGGGGGCTGTGAGGGAAAGAGGGGCAGCACGGCAGGCTTCAGCCAAAGTATCGGTGTGCAAGAAAGACAGGTGGAATCAGCAGCTTTTAGTACCATGGTGGAGATGAGGGTTGCATGAAACTTCTCTTTTCAAGGCCCCTTAAAGCCACTGTGCAGCCTTGGTGTTTACAAAGGCCAGCACAGGTGAGAGCTTCTCAGTCATTGCTTCCAGGGTGATCAGGTGCAAAGGGAGCAGTGACCAAGACTGGTTGTTTTGGATTTGCAGTAGAACAGTAGACCTAATGTCAAGAATAGGAATGGGGTATGTGTGCTAGAAATGCCGCCAAAGAGAAAAGGGGTGGTATACTAAAAACATTTGAGGGTCACTAAGTTAAAACATGGCAGTTTAAATGCAATTAAAACAATTTAAACTGAAGACCAGGTGCCTGAGCAGACTTGGATAAACGCATTTAACTCCCAAATACTTTTGTAAAAGCCATGTTTATACTTGGTGCTGGAATGACTCTACTGTGGGTGCCAATCAGTCTCTAGGTCCACAACTGGGGTGCCAAGAGAAGAACCACTTTCATGTCCTCCCCTTCATCCTATATTACAATTGATACAGGGAGTTGTCATCAATGTTACTATTTTAGAAAGCACTTTAATAATACAGCACTGAGCCTAAGTTTAAATCACAGGCCTTGCCCTCAAGATTGCAATCTAGGTCAGTGGTACTCAGACTTTTTACCCTTGGGATCCCCATGCCTGCTTTACATCTACATGTGGTGTCGTGCTCCCCCACTTGACATAGCATATGAATAAAAATATTTTGTTTATTTAGTATGCATATTTCTCCATTCATGTCTATTCATATTTTAACATTTTAGAGTATAAGGAAATCACATAGTTCAAATTGGAAACTTTTTTGTGGGATTTTCAGGCTATGTGGCCATATTCTAGATGAGTTTGTTCCTGATTTTTTGCCAGTATCTGTGGGTGGCATCTTTGTTCTCTGAAGATGCCAGCCACAGATGCTGGCGAAACATCAGAAACAAACTCTTCTATAACATGGCCACATAGCCCAAAAAACCCACAAAAAACTATGGATGCTGGCCTTGAAAGCCTTTGACTTCAAAAATTTGAAAAGCTTAATTTAAGTAAATTCAATATTTGACTCCATGGATGTGTACATTTTACACATAAAAAGGTTTGGGAAGAGGAGGAGGCAGCGGAGGATCCGGGTCTTCAAACCTCACACCATCCCTTGGATGAGAATTTTCTGGAGTAAGTCTGAATAAAAAAATTCACTGAATTTCAGAAGCTATGATTTTATTTGAGCAAGACTTCTACAAAACATACACGACACGACAAATGTTGTTACCCTTTAAAGATGCCTGTATACCCTTTGTTGGTTTAACCTTTAAAACAAAATATCAAGAGATTGAAAGGGAAAAGATGTAGTGGGACATCACAAGGATGTGACATTATTTAGCGTAATATATGGTGAGTTTTTATCAGGTGAGCAATTATGTGGTGGGAAGGGCATAAAGGGAAAGATACATTTATCTTTGATACTCAATTTCCTCCTTAAGTAATCTTATTGGTGTATTTTCCTCCATTTATTTTCAATGGCTTCTTCTTTCTTAAAATGGACTTCGACACAAAGTGACCATCTCCCCCTGCCATATTATTTTGTCTTTTGAAAAGGTAAATCGTTCATCCATGGGGAAGGGAAAAGAAACAAATGAGAAAAGACGAGAAGGTAAAATTTATGGATATTTGAAATAATTTTTTGAATTTTAAAAGGTCCAAATTTAGCAACAGATCAGGATGAAGAACAACAGTATGAAAGGATTTCAGCCAAGTTCCTGCACTGCATCTGTATGGCATAAATTTGCACACACATAATTAAGTGGTGGGTGTCAATGCACCAATATTGTGCTATCAACTGTGTATCTGCCAAAGTTCCATTATTGTTCCATTGTGCAGTGGTGAATGCAGAGTGGTTATTTCCACAGTGCCAATTAATACACTGGTATACTGAAGGCATTGACAAATACTTGTGTACCACCCAAGTAAATAGTTACGCTGGCAATACACACACAACCATGAGCTGAATACATTGTTCTGTGCTGGAAATGGCTGCAATTCCAGGCTTTCTGAAGACTTCATTAGAGACCAAAACTTGGCATACACAATTGCTATAAGATAAGCATTATTAATGGGAAATGATGTAGCAGAAGGTGCACAGCAGAGGAAACATCACCACCCTTTAGATGACGCGTTCCAGCATCTCCATGTAGAACTGGACCCCTAAGCAAATAATTTTACCCAGACTATCACAAAACACCAATACCCTGTGGCTGGATGATGGGGTCTCTGGGCTGGATAGCACCCCACTCCCAGGTGAGACTGAAGTAGATGGACTCCCAAGGCTATAAAGTGCAGAAGTGGAAAAAAGAAACTGAAATGCAAAGGCCTAAGCCATCTCTTATCCCAACAGCTATGGGAACTGCACAAACTTCAAAAAAGTTTATTCCACCAGCCTATTCCAAGCTGCCAGTTTATCCTCAGCTTTGAGCTGTCAGGATAAAGTGAAACTATCTAGCAAGCCCTATTAAATAGAAAACAAACCTTTCAATACCATTGGGCAGCTCTTAACATTTGGTCATGATCCTGCTAAAAACTCTAGAACCTTCTAGCCTGCTAGCAATCATACTCATTACATAAATCTGTGTATAGATGTAATATCCATTGTGCAATGGTAGAGAAAGTATAACTACTAGGAAAGGGAACTTGTACATGTGTATGACACCAACAGGATTGTTACCATAGCCTCAATACCAGTTTGATTCTTGAAGGTTCTTCCCTCAGTCATTTAATTACTAATATTTTATCATCTGTTTAATACCTATTAATGTAATCCTTCTGTCTCAAATCTGAGAGGCGAAATAATTAACTTGTAGAGGAGGAAATGAGAAGTAAAAAGTGGAAAGCAGAAGCAGTTTCAGCAAATTCATTTTTTAAAAAAAGGAAAAATAAATAAATCATCCAGAAGGAAATGAGGAGAAAGCATTAGAAATCTTACCTTCAGAAGAAGAAGATTCAGTGAAGAATTGGAAAGCAAAAGGTTGCCTGCACAATAATGGTTGTTGTTGTGTGTCTTCAACTTGCTTATGACTTATGATGACCTTAAGGCAATACTATCATGGGGATTTCTTGGCAAGATTTGTTCAGACGGGGCTTGCCTTTGCTTTCCTCTAAGGGTTAGAGAGTATGATTTGCCCAAGTTCATGCTGTGGTTTTCCATGACCAAGCAGGAATTTGAACTCTGATCTCCAGAGTCATAGTCCAACATTCAAACTACTACACCACACTGTCTTTCACAATAATAGGATTAGAGATCAAAATAACAAATATAACTACGAAGCTGAATACACAAAGTTAAAAAGACAGGAATCAGAGACAGTAACGTGAGGAATACCAGGAAACTGTAGGGAAAAGAAAGAATGAACAGACAGGAGGAAAAAAGAAACAACAGTGTTGTCCCCTTGTACAGCAACCTCGAGGCAGTGATAATTCCAGGAGGATTGTTTATGATTTCTTCCTCTGATTAAGGTAACTGGAAAATTACTGGTGTTTTGTAATATCTAGTTTATTGACAAATATAAAGGTTGAGCAGAGTTGGAGGCTAGCTATTTAACACCCTAATAAGACTTTCTGAATAAGATTCCTAAAGGGGCTGCCACCCTATGGATGCTTCCTGAGCTTTATTGAGCATCTGAAGCCAGATCCCACCTGGAAACTCCTAGATGCTAACATTGTATATTGTACATACAAACTCCATTATGATCAAACGCCTGGTTAAATTAAAAGGTTGTACCTGTCAGTGTTAGGAGGGCAGACAATAAGCCTAGAATCCCATAGGAAGGAATTCCAGCCACCAAAAAGGCCCTCTTACACAGCCTCACCAGACAAGCCACCTCTGGTAGGGGTATAAGAAAGGAATTTAACACTTGAGTGGGTTTGTACATGGAGATAAAGAGAGGTGAAAGATATGGCATGATGATCTAACAAGCAATTCTTAGGGTACATCCCTCTAACTATATATGTATTAGATGTTGGAAGGTACAGCAGGCTAGCCTATGGTCACAGTGTGTCCAAAGAAGGGCAATCAAAATGATGACTGGTCTGGAAACTTTTCCTATGAGGAGCAGCTTATGGAGCTGGGTATGTTTATCCTGGGGAACAGAAGGTTAAGAGGTGCCTTGATAGTAATGTTTAAATATTTAAAAGGATATCATACTGAGGATGCAGCAAGCTTGTTTTCTGCTGCTCCAGAGACTAGGACACAGAACAATGGATTCAAATTACAGGAAAAGAGATTCCACCTACATATTAGGAAGAACTTCCTGATGGTAAGAGCTGTTTGACAGTGGAATATGCTGCCTCAGAGTGTGGTGGAGTTTCCATCTCTGGAGGTTTTTAAGCAGAGGCTGGATGGCCATCTTTCAGGGGTGCTTTGACTATGTATTCCAGTATGGCAGAGGGTTGAACTGGATGGCCCTTGTGGTCTTTTCCAGCTCTATCATTCTATGACCTCCATTCATGCGGGTTTCTACAGGTTCTGAAACCCCAGATGGATTATGTTCTGGATCATGAGGGAGCCAAGTGCACAGACGTCTCTACTGGAAGGCTTTCCTATTGCAAGAGTTCACTGTGCAGCATTTACTGGGCCGGGCCAGTGGTACAACCATGCTACCCTTTCAATTGTGTGTAACACGGTAAGATTCAAATTTAGTATTAAAAGTTAAGATTGGGCCTAGAGAACAGGAGGATGTCACACAGGACTTAAAGTGACTGTGGAAAGGTTCACAGAGCATTAGATTTTCTTTCTGGTTGAAGGCACAGATGGAAGAAAAACAACTTAGCCCTTACTCTAAATTTTACATTGCACACAATATTTGTTTTCCTCCCAATGAAGCACCAGATTATTTTTAAAATCCAGACTTTAAAAGTTTTTTCCAGACACATCTTTGGTGTGTCTTGCAGTCCAATTTAGATTCAGGGCCTCCTCCTGGGAGCAAGGCATAAAATAATCCAATTGGAAGAGATGTAGCACGCATACACATATGCACAAATGCTGTGCACAGGGACAAAGAAACAAACAAAAGATTCAGGGCTGCCTCTGATCATGCTCTGGGATCATCATGCACATTAATGTTAAATAACACCCCCCAGGGGAGGGGAAGGGGAGGTTCCCTGGGGTGAATTCACCTCCAAATTAGAAGGTGTGTGGTTCATGGTCCCAAAGTCACCCCAGATTAAAAATGAGCTCATGTAGTTCCAGTGACAAGTGAACTGGTTGAGAAATATTCCACATTCAATGAAGCTGTGATGGACAACGGTCCCTGGCCTGTGCCACTCCAAGGCACAATATAACCTCCAAACAATTTCTCTTTCCCTTCCCTTGGAACCCAAAGAAGAGAAGATCTTTAAAAAGTTTTTAAAAATTAAGCTAACTGCCATTAAGAGGACATTTAAAAACTCGTAGCTGCAGTCTAACTGAACCGTACTGCAGGTCTCTCTGGTAAGACATATAATGCCCTGCACAGAGTTGCCCTCTTTAAAAATATTACTTGTGTTAAATTTGCACCTTAACGTGTTCTCATAGAACTATGAAGTGTGTCCCTAACACAACTCCACAAGCTACAAGAGTTAAACCATAAGCTACCCATATTTTCAAATCAAAATATGTTATTAGAGGCCATCAAAAACATTTTAAAAGAGATGAAATGTGGCAGGCATGAATTGCCAAGAGAATAGGTACAACCTCAAGGTATCTTCAAGCTTTTGCCTAATGCATTATCTTCTCTAAACAGCTTCTCTACAGGCCAGTTCGTTCTCCTGCAAGGCTAAAATAAATAGACAAAACAGAATTCAAATCCAAATTAAGTCCTAGGATAAGCCGCCAAAGCAATGTGCCAGCAACCTGTAATATTTCCCAAAGACACAAGCATTATTCTCTAATATGCTCCTGTTGCATGAAATGTTAAAGCGAGCATATCATTAAGTTAAGCTAGCTAACTTTTTCATAATGGCTTGCACTACAAAAGGAGGAGGATGCATTCATAACAAGACAAATCAAAGAGAAATGTCAAGGCAAGTGTGGAAGCACCCAGAATTTTTTTAACTTTTTTCCCCTCTAAATAATGGGCCCTCAACTTTTGTACGAGTTTGAATGCAAGTTTGAATTCCTCCCTCTTCATCCTGGAGAGAAGTGACCAGTCCTGTCCTAGGCCCAGTTCTATTCATCATCTTTATCAATGACTTGGATGAAATAACAGAGGGCATGCTTATCGAATTTACAAATTACACCATTAGGAGGGATAGCTAATACCTTAGAGGAGAGGATCACAAATCAAAATGACCTTAATAGATCAGAAAGATGGGCCAAAACCAACAAAATGAATTTCAACTGGAAGAAATGTAAGGTACTGCACTTAGGCAGTAAAAAATGAAATGCACAAATATAGGATGGGGACCCCTGGCTTGACAATAATACATGTAAAAGGAATCTTGAAGTCCTAGTAGACCACAAGTTGAACATGAGTCAACAGTGTTGTGATGAAGCAGCTAAAAAAGCTGCACCAATGGAAGTACAGTGTCCAGACTGAGAGAACTAATAGTGCCACTCCATTCTGCTGTGGTCAGACCTCACTTAGAATACTGCCTTGTTCTGGACACCAAAATTCAAAAAGAATGTTGAGAAGCTGAAGCATATCCAGAGTAGGCTGATCAAAATGGTAAAAGGTCTAGAAACCATTCCCTATGAGGAGCAATTCATAGAATCAGAGTTGGAAGAGACCACAAGGGCCATCCAGTTCAACCCTTGCCATGCAGGCACTCACAATCAAAACATCCCCGACGGATGGCCATCCAGCCTCTGCTTAAAGACCTCCAAAAGAGATTCCACCACAATCTGAGGGAGTGTGTTCCACTGTCAAACAGCTCTCATTGTCAGGAAGTTCCTCCTAATGTTGAAGTGGAATCTCCTTTCCTGTAGCTTGCATCCATTGTTCCATGTTCTAGTCTCTGAAGCAGCAGAAAACAAACTTGCCCCATCTTCAATGTGATAGCCCTTCAAATACTTAAACAGGGCTATCATATCACCCCTTAACCGTCTCTTTTCCAGGCTAAACATACCCAGCTCCCTAAATCTTTCTTCATAAGGCATGGTTTCCACCATTTTGGTTGCCATCCTCTGGGCATACTGCAGTTTATCAACATCTTTTTAAAATTGTGGTGCCCAGAACTGGAGACCATATTCCAGGTGAGGCCTGACCAAGGCAGAATAGAGTGGCACTATTAATTCCCTTTATTTAGACACTATACTTCTATTGATACAGCCTAAAATTGCATTGGCCTTGTTAGCTGCCGCATGGCACTGTTGACTCATGTTCAACTTGTGGTCTACTAGATCCCTTTCACATGTAGTCTTGCTCAGCCAGTGTCACCCTTCCTATATGTGTGCATTTCATTTTTCCGCCCTTAGTGCAATGCCTTACATTTCTCCATGTTGAAATTCATTTTGTTAGTTTTGGCCCAGCTTTCTAATCTATTCAGATTATTTTGAATTTTGATCCTGTCCTCTGGGGTATTAGCTACTCCTCCTAATTAGGTGTCATCTGTACATTTTATAAGCATGCCCTCTATAATTTCATCCAAGTCAATTGATAAAGATGTTGAATAGCATTGGGCCCAGGTCAGAACCCCGTGGGACCCCACCGGTCACTTCTCTCCAGGATGAAAAAGAGCCATTGATGAGCACCCTTTGGGTTCAGCTGGTCAACAAATTACTAATCCATTTAAATCCATTTTCATTGTCCAACATTTTACTAGCTTGTTTGCAAAAATGTCATGGGGGACTTTGTCAAAGGCCTAATTGAAATCAAGATATGCTATGTCTACAGTTTTCCCTTCATCTACCAAGCCGGTAATTTTATCAAAAAAAGAGATCAGACCAGTCTGACATGATTTTTTCTCTGAAACCCATGTTGACATGTATACATCTCCCTATATGCATATCCCAAATATGTGTTTTTATTTTAGTATTTTTTTATCTTTTTGTCATGAGAAGTGCATCACAAAATTCTGGACAGTATGAAGGTTAAGTGCATTCCAGTTTGTAATCTGATTCAACCAATATAAACTGTCTTAAGTATTTATCAAAATGCAAACTGAACAAAATTCTCTCATCCCTAGTTCAATGGTTGTGGGTGGATTTCATAGTAGCAAGGTTCAACTCACATATTAGCAATGGGGGGGAGGGAGTGTCATTTCAATGACTCATAATGTGGGAATTAGAACTAATTCTCTAAGCCTCAAGAGGGTTTAGGCAATTATATACCTCCTGAGAGTTTTCTGACAAGAAAGTAGGTGTTTTGAGTCGAAAGCCACCAACTATATGCTTAACTTGCTCAACCAATATATATCAATTCCCAAATGAATGGCCACTACCTGATGTACTCACCAAACCATTAAAGTCTAAAGCCTTCCCAGCACACACAAACAGAGATAAACTCTGCTTTGACATATGCTTTCAGGGAAGATTTGGAGTAGAGCAGCATTCAAAATCTGGAAAATCAAATCAAGTCAAAGTTGGCTTCTTCCTTACATTTTCTTTTCATAATATATGGAAAGCAGAAGAGAGAATTAATTCTGTATTCTTGAAATATACATGGATTACGAGGAAGATTAGCACACCAAATCACACAAGACAAGTGCAGAAGTAGAACATTTTGGTTCCAGCACAGTACAAAGATTACTACTCCTCACAACCTCCTTCAAGTAGCAGCCACAATGACCTCCAAAAGGTCATACCTTCTCACTGCCCTAATTTCGAAAGGACGATCTCTATTAATCCTGTGTGCAAATATATTTGCATTTCTTGATGCTTCTGTTTATACAGAATCAATAATGTCCAAGTAACTGTTTTATTTACACTGGCATAGAATGGCAACCCCCCCAGCTTCAAATCATTTTTCAAACATGCTAACTTTAGATAATAACCAATCCATAGCATAACCTGGAAGCCAAATCAAAATAGAAGGTAAAGGGAAGATAAAGTCTCCAAAAGCAAGTAGAGATCTTGCTTTTGGATGAAACGGATTATCTGGACCCAATTCAAACTGGCTTCCGGGCGGGTTACGGGGTTGAGACGGCCATGGTCGCCCTGGTCGATGATCTCCGTCTGGGCATCGACAGGGGAAGCGTGTCCCTGTTGGTGCTCTTGGACATCTCAGCGGCTTTCGATACCATAGACCATGGTATCCTTCTGGGGCGCCTGGCAGAGGTGGGAATCGGGGGCACTGCGCTCCAGTGGTTCCGGTCCTACCTCTCCGGGAGGTCCCAGATGGTGCAGCTGGGAGACGTGTGCTCCGATGAGCGGGCCCTTAAAACTGGGGTCCCTCAAGGGGCCATTCTGTCTCCCATGCTATTTAACATTTACATGAAACCGCTGGGAGAGATCATCCGGAGACATGGGGCGCGGGGTTATCAGTACGCTGATGACACCCAAATTATTTTCTCTATGTCTCCGACTGATGCAGTGACTGGGGATGGCATCTCTCCTCTCGTGGCCTGTCTAGAGTCAGTAATGGGCTGGATGAGGGAAAACCGACTCAAATTGAATCCAGAGAAAACGGAGGTACTAGTGATAGGTTCTCCTGGTCCAGGTATGGCGGTGGTTCCACCTGTCCTGAACGGGGTCACGCTCCCTGTGAAGGACTCCGTGCGCAGTCTGGGCGTGCTTCTTGACTCGTCACTTCACCTGACTGCTCAGGTGAATGTGACGGTCAAGAGCACCTGTTATCAGCTTCGGCTGATTCGCCAGCTGCGCCCATACCTGGCCCAGAGGGACCCAGAAACTGTTGTACATGCTCTGGTAACTTCGAGACTGGATTTCTGCAATGTACTCTACATGGGGCAACCCTTATACCAAACTCGGAAGCTACAATTGGTGCAGAACATGGCAGCCCGGCTGGTCACTGGTGCCCCCAGGACCAGCCACATAACACCGGTTTTAAAAGATCTCCATTGGCTGCCCATTTGCTTCCGAGCCCAATATAAGGTGTTGGTAATTACCTATAAAGCCCTAAATGGCTTGGGCCCAGGATACCTAAAGGACCGCCTCTCCCCATACATTCCGCCTCGCACCCTCAGAACATCTGGGCAGCAGCTACTGAAGGTGCCTGGGGCTAGGTTAGTCTCCACGACTCGGAAGACGTTTTCCATAGCTGCCCCAGCCCTTTGGAACGCGCTGCCCACTGAGCTCCGCTCGTCCACTACCCTGGCCCAATTTAGGAAGGATCTCAAAACCTTCCTATTCCAGCAGGCATTCCCCGAATAAATATCCTGTGGGCCTCCCTCCTCTTTCGTGGCCAAGAGGCTGGGCTATGGGGCTTTTTATTGTTGCCTGGTTTTAACTGTGTTTTAATAGTGTATATTATTCTTGATTGTTTTTAACTTGTTGTGAGCCGCCCTGATCGTAGGAAGGGCGGCATATAAATACAATTTTATTATTATTATTAAAATAATAAAAATCAGATGAAAACTGTCCAAACCTCGCAGGTGCTGTACTAATCCAGCCAACTCAAATTTCCAAGGTATCTGAGCTGGCCAGTGATATTACATATGCATGTGATCTCCAAGATAAAGCATTCAGATACAAATTGAGACATGCTTGCCAGCAAGGGGATTATCTGAAACTCATTGAAAAGTTCTGAGTAAGTGCATGTTAGATCCCCAGGGGCTATTCTGACATTGCCCTTTAGCAAGTAGAAAATTCACATGCCTTGGATGCACACTGCCACTGAATCTGATGTGTGCTTTAACTATTTATTGCTCTTGGAGCTCAGAGCAAACCACAGAAAACAGAACACAAAATTAATTATAAATAACAGCATACTAAACCCTGCCCTCTAATCGTGTTGGGACTATAACCCTCATCATTCCCCCCCAATTATTGGTAGTTCTTATTTTCTCTCTTACTGAATCTCAACAAGGGTTGCCAGATCTCACCGCCTGGCCTTGAGCCCCCATTTTCATGGATCATCTCTAGGTAGGAGATGAGGGTGCAAAATCTACAGTTCTAGGGAACTCAGTTCCAGGCAAGTAGAAAGGTCTGTATACAAATCTGTGCCTCAGTCAGAAAATTAACTGGATTAACTGGTCTACTGCTGCAATTTACAAAGGCTCAGGTGTGTGTGTGTGCGTGTGTGTCTATATATTTATTTCGTTATAGCTTCTTCCTTTCTTTCTAGTCCTTCTGGCACCAGGACTCACCTTCCACTCTGTTCTGCATCCATCTTTCTGGATAGAAGAAAGTCAACTAGATTAAATGTTTCTTATTCCTTCTCCCAAAGTAAATGGGGAAAAAAAATCTCCTCATTTCATCTTGATCTGGGAAGAGCTCCTTCAGCTAAGATTTCTCTCTTAATTTCCAAACAGGAAAATGTGTGTGTGTGTGTGTGTAAATGACATGCTGTAAGCAACTGTGGTTGGTACTTAATGTACAGTGCTTAATGACATTACCAAGGGCTGCCCTCTTTGGTTTTTGCCCTGAAATCCCAGGCCCTCAAGACAATCCTGAGTGCCTAAGCAGGCAAACTTAACCTCAGTTCATTCCAGACCGAAAATTGAAATGCTATTTCATGGACTACAGTTTCCAGGATCTCCCAGACAACATGGCCACTTAGGGGTCTAGACATTGTAATTTTTCCAGCTGCAGCCCTAGCCAGGTTTAGCATAATTTCTTTAGATTGAATTTAAAGCAAATATAGCAATTAAGACACACTTGCCCCCCAAATCCCTGACGTTTAGCTAGCACTACTTAGTAGAATTTTAATATCTTCTATTCCCTATTTCCCTAAGCAGCATCAACTGTTGGTTGTGCTCTTAACTAATAAAAAATAAATAAATACAAGAGCGGCACTAATAAAATTTGTGATAAAAATTCTACTAAGCCAAAAGCAAGACTGAATAGATTTTGCAGCTTAATTATTCTACACAATGCATGTTGGTTCCAAGGGATATAAACTAGTTTAGATTCCTTTTTCCTCAGGTGACAGCTGTTGAATAAAATTTCTTCATATTGGTCCATCAATTTCCTCTAATATAAATTTAATTAAGTCCAGAAATTTGATGGAGAAAGCTATTTTTCTCCTCTCTATCTACTTCGTAGCATACAATGTGTACATCATTTAAAATACCCACGCCTTGAAGTTGCAAGAATGAAAGTATTTTGAATAATGTTTGCTTTAAAAGGAAGAAGAATCCAGACTTCTCTTGGAGGCGGGAAAGAAGAAAGACAGGTATGTACACACCCACACACACATATACATATATTGCATACAGACCCTACCATTATCATCCCATCTTTCTAATCTGTGGACAAGCCAGGTTGCAAATATAACAGAAACAACAGTTTAAAAAATAGGAAATAGAAGTTGGAAAATAACAGAGGTATTTGAAAACAATGGAAAGTATAAGTTGGAGAATAATGGAACTTTCACATAGAACTTGGAAAGGTGACTTTTTTGGACAACCGCTCCCAAAATCTTCCAGATCATAGGGTCACTCTTTTCAAGCTTTGTTGCTGTTAACCACCCTTGAATTGATCTCGATTCATGGCGACCCAGTGGATGAGACATCTCCAAGAGAGATTAGAGAATAAACCCTGATGTACAATGTCCAAATGTGAAGAAGTGACATAGGTAACTATAGGTCACTTGCAGTTCTTGCAGTCTGATAACCAGGGAATTGGTTACAGCTGGGTCAGGACATGTGATGTATCCTGCAAGGTCATCATGTGCCAGAAAGCACTGTGAAGCGTTGAAAATTAATGTAAATATGCTTGGCCATCTTGCTTGGCAGACATGAATTAAGGTGACGCAGCAGGAAGACTTGATGACTGCATGGCAAAAATCTTTATAAACCCCAAGCATTATTGTACAGTGTGGGTTGTTGGTTGGTTGTTCAGTGGTGGTTGTGTAGCTTTGGAGATTTCTATTCTGTACATATTGCAACTGAAAGATTAAAGTGCCTCTTGAGAGAGAAGCTGGAGTCAGAGTCTGTTTTATCAGCATCAGAGGGAAGGAGGAGATTCCTGAACAGCCAGACAAAGTCGCCTGGTGATTACCTCCCAAGTGCTTCCGAAGGAAGACTGCGCACTCACATAGCAATACTATCCTCCACTACTTTTCCCAGTTTCTGCAGTTATACCCATGACCTAATTAATTGAGTCCATCCATCTAATATTTGATCTTTCTCCCTTCCTAATTCCATCCACTTTTCCCAACATTATTGTCTTTTCTAATGAGTCATGTCTTGTCATGATGTGACCAAAGTATGACAGCCTCAGTTTAGTCATCTTTGCCTCCAGGGAAAGGTGAGGCTTTATCTGCTCTAGGACCCACCTACTTATTCTTTTTGCGGTCCATGGTATCCTTAGCACTCTTCTTTAGCACCACATCTCAAATGAATTTATTTTCTTTTTGTGCATTTTCTTAATCATCCAGCTATCACATCCATACATGGTAACAGAGAATAAAACTGCTTGTACGATTCTGACTTTCGTACTTAGTACAGTACCAAAAAGCCCTACCACTCTGGAAGGATAGTCTGTGCCAGTAGCTGAGTATAGTCACCCACACTTTGGCCTCCATTTTCATAAAGCCTGACTCCAGTCTCAGAATTGCATTAGAGACCCACTTTGGAACTTAGAATGCTGATCTTAGAAATCTGGATTGGACAAGTTGGGGTGGGGTCCCAGCTGGGATCCATAAAGCAGTTGTGCAACCAATTTGGCTCTGAATAGTTTGAGTGTCACCAGAATATAACAGCCTCCTCTTGTCATAAAAAATTTGAGGACGGCTGTTTAGCTCCTCTGTGCATTACTGGCAGCATAGTCCCCATGCGCTTTCCTACTTCCAGTAGTGTAAAAGATTCCCCCTAGATATCTGAAGCAGGAAACCTGTTCAATCTTGTGAAGACCTATAATCCAGTTTCAGATTCTTGGGCCTTTTAGAAAATGCCACAATTTTAGTTTTTTGGTAATTAAATTCTAGCTGATCCTCTTTGCAATACTGTGTATAGACCAATAGGTGTTTTTGAAATTACTGTTGCATCATCTGCATAAAAGAGAGCCAAGATATGCCCTCCCTCTCATTTCAGAGGATGGAAATTGCTGTTGTCAAGATGACCCACCATATCATTTATGTAAAGGTTGAACAAGATTGGCGATAGAATGCAACCCTACTTGACGCCCTTCTAAGTGGTAATAGTGTTGGTGAGATGATGCTGTGGATTGCATGTTACTTTGAGTGAGGTCTATTCATGCAGCACACGAATTAGGTATAGTCGACACCGATCAATCAAGGAAACCTCCAGTTTTCCCCATAGTTTGGTTTGAGACACAGAATCAAAAGCTGCTTTATAAAGGCAACATAGAGCGAGACTGTGTTGCAGGTGGTACACTTTTCAATGAAGTGCTGAAATACAAAGCACTGGTCTATGGTGGATTGGCCTTCCCTGAAGCCAGCTTGTTCCTCTGCAAATATGTTTTCTTCTTCCAACCAGTCCATGAGTTTCCACTGTAAGTGTCTTGCATAGAGCTTGCTGATCGTATTGAGGAGATTGATTGGTCTGTAGTTGCCAGGATCATTCTTCTTTCCTTTTTTAAATATGGAGATGATGATAGCAAGCCCCAGTCATTAGGTGCTCAACTATAGTTATCAATACAGGGATGAGAGGTGCCAGAATAGGAGTCCAGATTCCAAATTATTTTTAATGGTTTCAGGAGGTATGAAGTCTTCCCCTGGAGCCTTTCCCATTCTCAGTTGGTCAACAAGTTTCTTGATCTCTGACTCAGTTACCAGAGCCCACCTTGGGAGATTCTCTATGTTTTGGCTTGCAGATCCATTTTCGACATAAGTGTCCTTATAGAATGCTTGGGGGGATGTGACAATCCGTTGTAGTTGATTTGGGAACTTGATGTAATATGGCAAAATAAAGCCCAATTATTTTTCATGGCTTCTTATTTCTTGTGCCTCAGCAGTTTTTTGTAGTCTCTTTTCTGCTGGAGCAGTTTTGTTGGAGTTTCTGGCATAAAATTGGAAACATAGCCCTGGTAAGTGGTAAAGAGAGCTTTTTTAGTATCAACACATTCCTTGTTAAACCACATCTTTGAGTGATGGTGTTGTTGGTTCCAGTGTGCACTATTTTGCTGGTTTAGATATTGGAATAGCACTTGCTTAAGATGTAATCTTCTAGAGGTTCATCAGAGGACTCAGTTGGTATCAAGTTATTCCGAAGACTTTGAAGGCGGTCTGAGGCTAACACCTCACCTATTGTTTTGTTGAATTGGGGGTAACTGATTGGGGGACTGATAAATCCTTCCTGTTGGCATTTTAAAGAGAGTTGATAGCAGTCCTTGGTCTATGGCTCCTGAGTGCAGTAGCATCACCGGGGGGCTGCGTGCCTCACCGGGTGACACCCAAGAAGGGGGTGAATCCAGGCTGGCTCTCCAGCCCCGTGTGGGGCCTTTTTAGGCAGCCAAGATCCCGCACAGAGGCACCCCGGGCACTGTGGGTGCTCCCTGGGGGCACGTAGGGTATTCCCAGCTGCATATATGCGCTCCTGCGCATGCCACAAATCGCACCCCCATAAGTTCTGCCCCCTGTGAGTGACCACACCGAGTGACCCCAACCCTAAGGACGCCATTGCCTGAGTGAAGTTGCTTAATTGTAGCTGAAATGGGAGATGATCACTTTCAAACCTAGGCATGACTACTAAGTCCTTAGAAATGATTATGTAGCCAATAGTGCTCATTCTGGACTTAGAGAGATAAGTGAATTCAGCTGGACAGTCATTTTTCAGAGCACCATTTAGGATACATACAAAGATTTAGTCTGAAGACTGATTGAGCCAAACATAGGCTTGCAAAATTTGATTATTTTTTTTTTAAGTTTTAGCTAGAGTCTGTCCCCATTTCAAGGTGAAAACAGGGGCGGGGTGGATTTCTTCTCACTTACTTGAGGAGATGGGATAAGTCAAATTTAATGTAGCCTACTTACTTCTAGCCAGAAGGTGGATGCAGGGCAAAACTGTCATGGCCAGCCAAGAGCAGGACTCGGAGGAGAATGGGTCTACTCCAGAGCAAGGGGTAATTGAGGCTGCACCTGGTGTTAATTCTGCTCTGCCAGAGCCCAGCCCTCATCTCCCAGCCCCAGAGGAGGAGGTTCAGTCAGGTCCTGGTGCTGATGGGATTCCTCTGGTGGTACAGCAGCCTAGTGGTGACTCTGGGGAGGAACCAGGCCTGGAGGTTCCCTCCTTTAGGCAATGCAGGGCTGAGAGTGCTGGCAGACGCAGGTCCAGGAGGATTGCTGAGAGACAATTGGCAAACAAGCCTCAGCCTTGGCACCAAGGAGGGAATCTCCTACTTAAACACCTGTGAGATGCTAACTCAGTGTCAGAGTTTATTGCATGATCCTTTGGTGTGATTGCTGTCAGCACTGGCTCTGTGTATCCTGACTCTTTGTTGCCTTGACTCTTGACCTTGGAACGGACTGGACTCTTGCTACCTTTTGACTGCCCTGACCCTGGACTGGACTGACTACTCTGACCTCTGTTTTCCCTGACTACGGCTTTGGCTTTCGGCTTGCTCTCTAACACTCACTCCTTGCAAGGTTTTTGGACTGCTTCCAGTTGCTTTGCTAGTTGCCTTGCTAAACCATTCTTATTGGTGTTGTTTGTGTGTGCTGGCTGCAGTCCAGGACAAAAACAGACCTGGCATACACAATACTGGGAGAGAAGGAGAAAGCTAAGTAAGTAAATACATACCCCCCCAGTTTTTTGTAAATTGCAACAACAGATCAATTAATCCAATTAATGCAAGAATTCGCCAAACTGAAGCAATAATAACTCATTTGACCCTTACAAACTATAACAAGCTGCTGTTTTACTAACTGAACTCCCCCCTCCAGCCTTTGTAAACTGCAGCAACAAATCAATTAATCCAATAAATGCAAGTCCTTGTAAGTTGAAGCAACAAATCAATTGAGCTTTTCAAATTGTAGCAAGCTGCTACTTTACTAGCTGAATTGGAGATCTGCACACTGCCCTTTTCCCCTGCCTGGAGGCAAGAAATAACATGGAAAGAATAGGGAAAGGTTCCTATAGTTCAGAAAAATTCATCAGTTCAATAGGTTTCAGCAAACTTTTTATTCAAAACTATCATTATGCCCGTGTGAAATGAAGCAGTCAGGTAAGATTTGCATAAATAAACAAAAACATTTTGAATCTTCTAAAATCACCTGAAACCATCTTCTTGAATTACTTGAAAGCTTCTTTCAAAATGCATCCCGGAATGATGTTTTCCTTTCTTTCTACAGCCTCCACTTTTCTTATGATTTCCATTTTGGTGGCAAAATGTGCAGATCTATGCTTTTTTGACATCACAGGATAGCTGGTGAAGCAGGTTAATTTGCTTTCCCCTTTTCTGTTTTGCCCTTTATACATGCTAAGTGATTCTGGAGGCAGCTATTGGCGTTGCCTGTTCTACATAATCACACACAGCTACAATAAGATCATCTAGATTAGAATTCAATTCTTTCCCAGTTCAATCTTTATTGCATTGTTATTGTAGACCTACTGCTGCAGCCCAACAGTCCAGGACTGCACATGCACACTGTGACTGTCCTTCACTTGGTTAATGGGGTGCAAGTGGTGGGATCATTAGGTGGAAGTGACCATGTTCTCTTGGAGTTCGTTATACAATGGAAAGGAGAAAACAGGAAAGCATTCTAGACTTTAGGAGAGCTGATTTTAGTAAACTTAGAGAAATACTGGGGGTGATCCCATGGTCAGAAATACTAAAAGAGAAGGGAGTTCAGGATGGATAGGAGTTTCTCAAAAGGGAGATACTGAAGGCACAATTTCAAACAGTTCCAGTGAGGAAGAAAAATGGGAGGTGTCTCAAGAAACCGGGATGGATGAGTAAGGAACTTTCAACCGAGCTAAGTTTGAAACGGAACATGTACAAGAAATGGAAAAAGGGGAAATCACAGAAAAGGAATTCAAAGAAATAGCAGGCATGTGTACGGATAAAGTCAGAAAAGCTAGTGCGCCGAATGAACTCAGGCTTGTCTGAGAGGTTAAAAACAATAAAAAGGGCTTTTTTGGATAAGTCCGTAGCAAAAGGAAGAAGGAAATGTTAAGGCCAGTACATGGCAAAGATGGCAAAATGCTAACAGAGGACAGAGAAAAGGCAGAATTACTCAACACCTTCTTTGCCTCAGTCTTCTCAGAAAAGGAAAAGGGTGCTCAACCTGAGGATAATGGAGCAGAGGACAGAACAGGGGAATTTCAGCACAGAATAAGTAAAGAGATAGTAGAGGAACACCTTGTTAATATAAATGAATTTAAGTCTCCAGGACCAGATGAACTACATCCAAGGGTATTAAAAGAACTAGCAAATATCGGAGCCATTGGCAATAATTTTTGAAAACTCCTGGAGAACAGGAGAAATCCCAGCAGACTGGAGGAGGGCAAACGTTGTCCCCATCTTCAAAAATGAGGGGGGGGGAATGGGATCCCAACGATTATTGTCCAGTTAGTCTGACATCAATACCAGGAAAGATTCTAGAGCAGATCATTAAGCAGCGAGTCTGTGAATATCTAGATGGCAATTCCATAATCAGAAAAAGTCAATATGGGTTTCAGAGAAACAAGTCATGCCAGACAAATCTAATCTCTCTCTCTCTCTCTCTTTTATAAAATTGCCAACTTGGTAGATGAAGGGAATGCTGTGGATATATTTTGATTTCAGTAAGGCCTTTGACAAGGTTTCCCATACATTCTTGCAAACAAGCTTGTAAAATGTGGGCTAGACAAGATAACTGTTACATGGATTTATAATTGTTTGATTGGCCGAACCCAAAGGGTGCTCAACAATGGCTCCTTTTCATCCTGGAGAGAAGTGACCAGTGGGGTCCCACAAGGCTCTGTCCTGGGCCCAGTGCTATTCAACATCTTTATCAATGACTTGGATGACCGATTTGGGGGCATACTCATCAAATCTGCAGATGACACCTAGCTAATACTCCAGAGGACAGGATCAAAATTCAAATGAACTGAATAGACTAGAAAGCTGGGCCAAAGCTAACAAAATGAATTTCAACACGGAGAAATGTAAGGTACTGCACTTAGGGCAGAAAAATAAAATGCACAGATATAGAATGGGGGACACCTGGCTGAATGTGAAAGGGATCCTGGAGTCCAAGTAGACCACAAGTTGAACAGGAGTGAACAGTGCGATGCGGCAGCTAAAAAGGCCAATGCAATTTTAGGCTGTATCAATAAAAGTATAGTGTCTAGATCAAGAGAAGTAATAGTGCTACTCTATTTTGCTTTGGTCAGGGCCCACCTGGAATATTGTGTCCAGTTATGGGCACCACAATTAAAAAAGGACATTGAGAAACTGGAGCATGTCCAAAGGAGGGCCACTAAAATAGTGAAGGAACTGGAAACTGTGCCCTATGAGGAATGACTAAGGGAGCTGAGGATGTTTAGCCTGGAGAAAAGAAGGTTAAGAGGTGATATGATAGCCCTGTTTAAATATTTGTAGGGATGTCATATTGAGGAGGGAGCAAGCTTGTTTTTTTGCTGCTCCAGAGACTAGGACCCAGAACAATGGATGCAAACTGCAGGAAAAGAGATTCCACCTCAACATTAGGAGGAACTTACTGACAGTAAGGGCTGTTCAACAGTGGAACAAGCTCCCTTGGAGTGCAGTGGAGTCTCCTTCTTTGGAGGTCTTTAAGCAGAAGCTGGATGTCCATCTGTCAGGGATGCTTTGATTGAGATTTCCTGTATGGCAGGGGGTTGGACTGGATGGCTCTTGTGGTCTTTTCCAACTCTATGATTCTATGATCCATTGTTCCATGTTCTAGTCTCTGAAGCAGCAGAAGAAATCTCTCTTAATCTCTTCTCCAGGCTAAACATATGCAGATCCCTATGTCTCTCCTCGTAAAGCATGGTTTCCAGAGCCTTAACCATTTTGGTCGCCCTCCTCTGAACACGGTCATTCACACAGTCTCAGACACAAATTCTGTCTTGCACACACACACTCAGTCATACTCGACATTTCTTTTATATACACATCACATATGCACTTGTGTACTCTTGCATATACACTACAGAATGAATGTCTCTTTGTGATCTTATGAGAGAGTACAAGAGTATACACTCATCCTTCCACATTTGTGGCTTTGACCTTTGAGGATTTGATTATTCACAGATTTTATTAATATGTTCTCTCTTGGAATCTCTAGATCTTCAAGCTCAACTCTATAGTCAACTTTAACCAAACGTCACACTTGTTAGAATCTTGATTGTATTCTACCAGATATATGCTTTATATTCTGTTGGTGGGGATGATGGGGGTTGGGATGCTTTTGCTGGGGCTAGTTTAGTTAGAGCATGTAGGAGCTGAACGGTGCCAGGTGGGTCTTATCTTAGTGGCCTTGGAGATCTCTCTCTCTCTCAGAGATTTGGAATGCAGCATAGAGCGAAGGGAGATGGGAGCTGAGGGGGGAGAGAGATGGGTGAAGGAGTAACGGTGGGAAAGAGGTGGAGGTGTTCTTTAGCGCGCTTTTGCCTGGGGGTGGAGTAGACCTGATTGAGGGGTTTTAGCTATTGCTTCTGCGGGGATGGGTCAGTCTCAGCTAAGACGGTGAATGATGTGGAATTGCTGATTCAGGAGCTATCAATAAAGTTCTGTTTATTCTTCATGAAGCTGACTGGTTGATTTTCCTGGATTCTGGTCCTGCATTCTGACAACACTGAAGGATCTAGAGATTCCTAGAGTAAACACTCCACTTGACATTTGTAGCTCCTCCAGCGCAATTCTATGGTCAATGTCTGGCAGATGTCGACCACAGAGTTGAACTGGAGGACCTAGAGATTCCTAGAGAGGTGTTCTCTCAGGTAAAAATACAGTGTTTTTGTTATTTGCCGTTTTTTCACATTCACCGGGGTCCTGTGCCTCTAATTCCAGCGAATGTGAAGGGACAAGTGTATATTTGAGTGAAAGAAAGGAAGAGTATGACGGAGTGCACACTGGTATATGTGAGTGTGGCTGTGTGAGAGACAGCATATATAAAATGTCCTGAGTATTGAATTTATTTAAATTAATCTTCTAATTTGAATGATGTTAAAATATGAATATGTAGGAATGTACGAATGAAAATATGCACACTAAACAAACAAAATAATTTTGTTCATTTTATACATTGAGCAGAGGGTGAGAGGAATGGCATCCGCAGGGGATCAGAAAGGTAAAAAGTTTGAGAACCAGTGGTTTAATGCTATGGAATTCTGGGATTTGTAGTGTTGCAAAATATTTTGCCTTCTCTGTCAGAGAGCTCTGGTGTTACAGCAAACTACAAATCCCAGGGCTCCACAGGATGATACCATGACAGTTACAAGTGGTGTCAAACTGCATTAATTCTGCAGTATGGCAGCAGAAAGAAAGAGATAAAAGGTTGGTGAAATGCAGACAAAGACTGAGCTTTGGCAAATTAAAGATTTTGTTGAAGATTTGTCTTCATTAATCAGTCATCTCTGAAACTGGGCATCTGTGGCTAATTTATTTATCTGGCTATTTTGATTCTTTTTAGCGACGCAACAGAGAAAGAGAATACAATAGATGACAAGAAGCAGCAGGCTTCATGAGATAATTGCTCATTCGCACTCCCTTCAGCTCATAAAAAGAGATAAGTAATCTACAAGTGCAAATTTAATCAACCGATTAATCAGTTAGGGCAGTGAGCTAATCATTTATGTAGTCTTCCCATTTAGATTTTTTAAAAATTTCCTGCTGTGCTTGAGAAGCTTACGGGGGGGGGGGGGACCCACACCCACACCCACACCCACACCCACACCAGTATCAAAAGTAATTCAGTCAATTCAAAATGCTTTGCTAAACTTGCTTTACTGAAGTTTTCTGGGAAGTAAATTACAACCTCACTGTAATATGGTTCAGAGCTTAATTGCAACTCCTGATGCAGAACTGTAAAACTTAAAGCAGAAAATATTCCTATAAGCATATGCAGAGTAGAGCAGAGAATATTCCTATGAGCATATGCAGAGTAGAGCAAATCTGATAGGAAGTTCCTCAGCCCGGCTTGCCCTCTACCACCGCATTAAATGCTCCCAACTAGGACACGTACACCTAGAGCTTGGAAAAAATACCTTTTGGACTCCAGCTCCCAGAAATCTCCATTTGCTATGTTCACTGGGCTTGTGGGAGTTGTAGTCTACCAAAATAATTTTTCTGAACAGTGCTCCCAACTCTATCTGCATATCCATCAACTGTCCCAGTTTGGCAGCATGAGTCCCAATTAATCTCTTGTTGTCCCACTTTTCAGTTGCTTTTAAAAATGTTCCAGTTTCTCTCTTCTCTTTCCATTTCCTCCCTTTGTCCTCAGCCAACTTCAGTTGCTGCAAACTGAGTTCAAAGTGCCAAAGTAGTTTGCACTCAATTCAACAAGAGGAGAGGAGGAGGTGGAATCTGGCCCCTTCTCAGTAGACGCAGGCAACAGCACTTATATAGATTTTATTCTTACATGGATATTATCACTACAGAATAAAAATTAATCTCAAGAAAACTCCAACAGAAGCTACTATTAAACTATGTACCAGGGCACATACTGGGCTGCAACATTTCCTTTATTCAACAGTCACACAGTTATTTTCAATACAGCCAGAAAATCTCAGCAAGTAGGTATGTAGAAATCTGTTATTGTGTTTCGCTTATATTTGAAGACAATGAATTTTGCAGTTGATCATCCCACCAAAGTATCTTATCTAAAATGACATCATTATAAAAGGGAGTTCATTCATAAACTAAAGAACTAAAAATACGGGGGGGGGGGGGGGGGGGGGAGAGATTATCATAAATACAGCCACATTTTTTTCCTTCAGAGGTCTTAACCAATCTGATTCTTCCACTACAGTGGTACCTCGGGTTACGAAAATAATTCGTTCCGCGGCCGCTTTCGTAACCCGAAAAGCCTTCGTAAGCCGAAATGCCATAGGCGCTAATGGGGAAAAGCCGCGATTCCGTGTAAAATAGCGCCGAAAAGCACCAAAAGTTTTTTCGTAACCCGAAAAAACATTCGTAACCCGGAACAATTATTTCCTATGGGATTTTTTCGTATCCCGGAAATTTCGTAACCTGGGTATTTCGTATCCCGAGGTACCACTGTATCTTTTTTTAGCACTTAAAAAACAGGAGTAAGTACCGTATATACTCAACTATAGGTCAACCTCATGTATAAGTTGAGGGCATCTTTTTGGGGCCAAAATTAAGAATTTTGCTATGACCCGAAGATAAGTCGAGGGTAAAATTTAGGGGCATATAGCAAAGATCTAAAGGATGAAGCAAAGCAAAATAATGTCAAAAAACCTGTATAATTCCATCAGACATAACTCTTTGTTGTTCTTTTTAGGCCTGGTGGATGAGAGAGTAGAGGGGGTCAGTGCTTCACATATTATTTAAAATAACACTCTTACTTTTCACCAGGAGATGGTTCCTTCTTTTAAATAAGAGTTAAGATACAGTACTTACATTGACCCGTGGATAAGTCGAGTCAGGTTTTTTGGGTCGATGTTTTGACCTAAATTTCTAGACTTATACATGAGTATATACAATACATGGCAGCTCAGTCATTCAAGGTACTTAGGGATGACATAACCAAGGTGACATATTTCTTTGGCAATGTGTTCCTTGGAAATAAGCAAGAGAGAAGGGCTCATTCTAAACAATCTGCAAAATGAATCTGAACAGCTTTTCATAAAATGACTTACTATTTCAGATAATGTGTGGTTGTTTCGCATTTGTGCGTAAGAGCCAACGTGGCATAGAGTTGGACTACACCTCTGGAGTTCAATTCCCAGTTGTGCCATGAAACTCACTGGGTGACCTTGGGCAAATCACATGCTTTCAGCCTCAGGAAAAGGTTGTGGAAACTTCCTCTGAACAAATCTTGCCAAGAACACCCCATGATAAGGTGGTCATCATAAGTTAGAAAGGCACACAACAACAAACAAGCAAATGAATACACTTACAAGAAGAACACACTTTTTAAAATTATCTCTTAGTTCATACTAGTGTCTTATTATTTTGGTATATTATTATGATATCCTCAGTGTTGTGACCTGATTGCCCATGACATCAGGGTTATGGCCACAGTGTGATACTATGTGTGTTGAACAGCTCCTGAAGTCATTGAGCCTATGCAAGATCAGAGAGGTGGGAAGTCTACTCCAGGATGCTAAGCTAGTTCTCCAAGTCTCTTTTGTGTTGCATATCATTGATGTTCATCTTCTGAGCGGCATAGACAATTTGTGTCATGGGCAAGAATGTCAATATTTTTTTAGAAAAGGATACATAAATGACAGAATGTCATAGCAGAGCAATAATATCTTAAGTTAGATAACTAGTACAGGGCACTGGTACAGGGGCATTGCCATATGAATCCTAATTTATATAAGCAACAGAATGGGATGGAAGATAATTGATGGGGGAGCCAGTGTAAATTGTTTGTTGTTGTGTGCCTTCAAGTAATTTCCACTTGACTTTACTCCATGAATCTATCATGGCGTTTTCTTGGCAAGATTTGTTCAGAGGAGGTTTGCCATTGCCTTCCCCTGAGTGTGTGAGTTGTTGTTGTTGTTATTATTATTATTATTATTATTAAGCTTTATTTATATAGTGCTGTAAATTTACACAGCACTGTACATACAATCTTTTAATTAGACTGTTCCCTGCCCTCAGGCTTACAATCTAAGAAGAAACGACACAAAAGGGGAAGGGAGTGGAGGATGGAGCCAGATGCTTTCTGGGAAGGGCTCAGTTCCTTTGGGGGGAGGCCTGGTGGGATTGGTGGGGTTGCCCAAGGTCACCCAGCGGGTTTCATGGCAAAGCTAAGAATCCAACCCTGGTCCCCAGGGTTATTGCCCAACACTCAAACCACTACACCACACTGTCTCTATGGTATGAGTTGTACATTTCTCAATCTTCCTTCACCTTCAATAGCCTTGCAAATATATAATTAGCACAGGAGACAAAAGGCTAGAGCAGTGGTTCCCAACCTGTGGGTCGGGATCCCTTTGGGGGTCGAATGACCCTTTCATGGGGGTCGCCAAAGACCATTGGAAAACACCTATTTCATTACAGTTATGAAGTAGCAACAAGAATAATTTCATGGGTTTGGGTCACCACAACATGAGGAACTGTATTAAAGGGTCGTGGCATCAGGAAGATTGGGAACCACTGGGCTAGAGCCTCCCCTACTGACGTTCCAGCTTTCTGTTTGAAGGAAATGATACCCAAATCCACATTATAAAGCAATCCATTCTGCTAATTCTGAAATGAAGTCAGGTAAATACTGCATTGGAAGGAATGAGGGGAGCTGACTGTGGAATTTTTTTTTCTTTAAATGAAGATTTCTTTTTAGAAGGCAATGAAGTCTTTGCCAAATACTCTACAAGTTCATTAATTGTTTTTGAAAATTTACAGGCCAAGCAGAACAACATAATACATGACCAAGATTAAATAAAAAGACGATGGAAGCAATACACAGAAGAACTATATAAAAGAGAAGAAAGGATGAATGTTATATGGGAAGAAGAAGCATATGAAAAAGAACCCTAAAGTATGGAAAGTAAAAGTGGCACTCTAAACAATTGGGAAGAATAAGTTAACAGGAACAGATGACATACCAATGGAACTCCTGCCTTCTAAACAGTTCTAACTAAAATTTGTCAACAAATATGGAAAACAAAGCAATGGCCTCCAGAGTGGAAACGGTCAATATACATCCCCATCCACAAAAAGAGGAGACACAAAAGAGTGCAGCAACTACAGAACCATTGCATTAATTTCCTATGCAAACAAAATCAAGCTTAAACTTCTGCAGCAGAGACTCCATATATGAAGTGAGAAATTACAGAGGTGCAAGTTAAGTTCATGAAAGGAAAAACAACAGATAAGCTACAGGAATTCTAGATTTCCCATACACTGTCTCAATCATGGATCAGAAGAGGGACTGCAGTCAAGAAATCAGAAGAAGTCTAGGGTTGAGAACGGCAGCTATGAAGTTACCTAAACAAGGTGCAAAGACATTAAACTGAATACCAAAGTTAGGATCGTCCAAGCTATTGTATTCCACATCACCATGTGCCGATGTGAGAGCTGGAGAGTGAAGAAAGCAGATAGAAAGAAAATCAACTCATTTGAGATATTCTGGAAAAGAGTGCTGAGCATACCATGGATGGCCAAAACAAGAAGCAAGTGGGTCCTAGAACAGATCAAGCCTGACCTATCCCTGGAAGCCAAGATGACTAAAGTGAGGTTGTAATATTTCGGCCACGAAAGAGATGACACTAGAAAAGACAAAAATACTACAAAAGGTGGAGGGCAATAGAAAGAGAGGAAGGTCACATATCAGATGGATAGACTCAATCAAGGTGGGCAAGACCCTGAGCCTACAGGACCTAGGCAGAACAGTTAAGAATAGGAGGTCTTGGGGGTGTCACATTCACAGGGTCACCATGAGTTGAAGTCAACTCAAGTACAGTTAACAACAACAACACAAGCAAAACATTCACTGAAAACATTAGTGGTATTGCCTCTCCTCCCAGCTATTTCTTCTCAAGGCCATTTTCTTTGTTCAACACAGTGGCATCACTAGGGTTGGTGTCACCTGGTGCAGTAACTCATGGTGTCACCCCCTTATTGATCTTCTTCCATACCACTAAAATCCTTAGTAATGTTTTTTGTACTAATGTTACTCATAAATCATAATTCAGGTATATCACTGAATATAATGGTAACAGTTGGACATCAACAACAAGCAAAATTAAAAGTATGCCTTTAAATCATAATATCATATGCATAGCCTGAAGGTATTTACAGGCATATCATTTCATGTAATTAAAATGAACATTTGGAAAGATGTGATTTATTTTAAAGAAAAATTTAAAAGAATTAAAAAAATCAATTTTTTAATTAAAAATAATAATTCCTTAAAATACCTGGGGCCTCTCCTTTCTCCTCCCACTGAGTGTCACCCCACTTACACCATCTCTTCAGCACATTTCTGCCTCAAGGCAGATGTTTGAGGAGCAGTGGTGTCTCACACATACACACCCCCACACACACCTTAAGGTGTTATCTTGTGTGGTCTGTATCGCACAGTTCCTAGTGATGTCCCTGGTTTACAATCTTCACGAGGCCTACTTGAAATAAAACTACATACAAGATGTTGTCCTTACCCCAGTTGCATCTCCAGAAGCTGACCAGTCTGGCATTTGAATCAACACTAGTGATAAGAAGTGTTCTTTACACTTGAAGATGGTAGCTAGCTTAGGTGATACAGGACAAGTTGTGATCTGTATATAATGTTAGTCTCTCAACACATCACTTCTGTTTTCTCCCCCTTCAGACACACACCCACACACACCCCAGGTAGGCATCTGCTGACAAACATAGTGAACTCATTTGTCTTTGTTTCCCGACATCACCATTTAATTCTATTGTCTGGCGTGACTGACAGTTTTACTTATCCGCTATGCTATCTGTCATGTGGTTCAGGCAGACATTAGACTAAACTACAATACAGTCGGCCCTCCACATTTGCAGCTTTGACTTTTGAGGATCTGATTATACATAGATTTGACTAATGCGTTATCTCTAGTAATCTCTAGGTCCTCCAGAACGACATTATGGTCAATGTCCACCAGAACTCATGCTGGAGGAACTACAGATTTCTAGAGAGAACACTTAGGCATTTGGAGGTCCTCCAGCACAGTTCTATGGTCAACATCCAGCAGATGTTGGCCACAGACTTGTTCTGGAAGGCCTAGAGATTTCTAGAGAGGTGTTCTCTCAGGTAAAAATAGTGAGTTTTTTTAGTTGCGGGGGTCTTTCACAGGGTCTTGCACCCCTAACCCCAGTAAATGTGGAAGGCCTGTATAAAAAAACAGGGACGTAAAATAACATACAAAGGATGGATGTGTTCACACAATAAAGAAAAACTGGTGGAGACAGAGGACGTTTTTGAGATGAAGTCATTTCAACACAACTGTACTTTGAATTTCTCACAGAAATTTTTTTTGAAGAGATCCTAAACATGTGCATAAACACATGAATCTTAGGCTCAACTGAAAAACCATTCCAGATATTCTATAGGCACATATATAAGTCAAAATGTCCCATCACATGCAGCTTTAACATGTCAGGCAACCATATCTAAGGGCAGAGCACACTGGGATTTTAACAATGAACATATACAGCCCGTATGAAATAGGTAAGATACCTGCCCCACTCATCCCATTCCTAACAAACATGCCTACTTCATGTTTAAAACCAGATGTAAATACATAATTGCAACACTGAATCTGTGAAATTCAGTAGTTTTATGCAGTATTTCTCAGAACACCACAAAGTTGCCTCAGAACTTTTACTAACATGTCTAGGAGCCAAAAAGGTCCATCCTAGTGAGAAAAACAAACACCTTAAACCCAGCACTCTCAAGAAATATTAAGTGCAAGGATGACGAAAGTACAGTGGAAATTAGACTTTTGTGAATGACTCACTGAAATGAAGAGGCTTTTAAAGAAAAAGGTATTCTTAATCTATCTGCATCTCTCCTTTCTGACAGGAAAAACATGTTAATATATTTAGAATGCTGCTATCTTTTCTTTCTTACATGATGCTAACTAAAGGCAGTGCACAAAGTTTCCAGGTACAGCTCAGAGCTGCATTTGCTTTCCTTTAACATGGCAATTACGTCATGAGTTTTCAGACTGTGCCCTTGACCAGATATGCAAAGAATATTCATGTTTTCTTACTGTTGTAGTTGACTTGAAGATGTTTGGCATCTAGGGATTTGGAGGCAAAATTTTAATTTCTTAAAAAAATGCATTTGGTGCATATGTAATTTTGTGTACATATGTTACATTTACCCCAAATACAATTTTTTACACACGATGCAATGTTTTTGAATGAACTAAACATGCACAAAAGAGTCTCAAAGTATTTTAAAAATCATACAAAAAACTTACACTAAAATGCTTGCAATCCAGCAGGAAGAAAACATTTGAAACTTTTCATTCTCATCTGCAAGAATGAAATAAGCGCACTCTTGCTCTTAATTTGTTTACCCCTTGAATGGTTTGTTGCTGGAGAATTCCTGGATCTTCATGGATTAAGTCCTGGATAAGTGTGATGTGTCTGAAAATCTTTGGCACAATTGCATGACTTTGCCAGGAATATGCCTTTTTCTTCCCCAATTTCACCCGTCTCTCCCCCACCCCATTTGATAATCTCCCTTTAAACTCCAATCAAAGGAGAGGGAAATAGGGTGCTAGCCATTTCTAAATGGTCCCCCAACTCAATAGTGGAGAAGCTGGTGAGTAGACTTGCAAATTCAACTACCCTAGTGCAGAAAGAACATTGCTAGTCTCTTAAGAGATTGGAAATAGGATATAATGGTATAAACATAGTACATAAAATACAAGGGCGAGAAACCACAGTGAGTCCAGGACTCTGGGAACAACATAGACTGACAAAAATGCCAACAGTGAAACATGCAAGGCAAGACATGACAAGGAATCCACTTCTGCTTTTGAGAAATATAGGGGATAATGTTAAATGGGGCGGGGGGGACGGGACACATCCTATTTAAAAGATGAACTGCTCCTGTTGGATGCTTCTAAGAGATGGCAGATCACCCACTCTTTCCCTTTGTTTTTGCCAGAAAAGACTGGTGTGGGGAATCTGAAGGGGGCCAAGGACCACATAAGCACATTGAGGACTATTTAAACAGCCTTGATGAACATCTTGGGGATTATTTCAACAACCTTGACTCACTCTGTAAAAGAGCACAACTGCTCCATCCATTTATATTTCACAGACATTCATTTCTGGATTAATTTTATCCAGAACTCAGTTTCTCTCTATCACAAGCCAGTCAACTATTGCAGAGAGACAGCTGCTTTTGCACTTGTACTTGTAAAAGGCTGCACTTGGAGACTTATCTGTCTGAATGGATGCACATGGAACTGTGCTGCATATACTTGGCTGGCAAAATTCAAATTGGTACAAATTCCATTATGCCTTGACCACTTACCTTTGGGCCCATTTCCTGCTGGTCTGTTGCCTACAAGGTCCATCCCAAATTGGAATCTGGGCCACAAGACAAGAAAGTTTCCTCACTTCTGTTATGAAGCCAAATGATAGGTTGCATAACTCTTTATGGCACATCTACTCAAGGATGTTGGGTAACCTTCATCTATGGGTTGACATCATCCCACTGCAGAAAACCAACAACCCTGACTTTTGTCATAAGACAACCAAGTCAGAAATTAAAAGTCTCAGCAGCTGGTTAGTGGCTACATGAATCAGACCAACAGAATAAAAGACTGTTTGGAGCTACAACACAATATGAAATGTACTAGATTTCATAACATTACTATCTTCAAATGATGTCTGCCTGAAGATTCAGTTCATTCAATATTTCAGATTCATGAATGAATGAAACCTGCCAAGCATGTTTCAGAGAACAGCTCTTCTGCAGCTATAATTAAAAAGAATACTTAGCCCAAATCCTGCAGAAAAATGTTCCCCCTCTTAGCACAAGTATTTGTTCTGCACAAAAGCAGTTTAACTAGTAAGATTGAAGGGCAAAACCTCTTTCACTCTCTCTTGCTTTTCTTCCCATGGAAAATGTGAACCAAGCAAAAATGCAAAAGCAATGGTCAAGATGGCAAAAACTATAGACGAGGAAGAAGAGGACACAAGTTTGGAGAGGCTGGAGCAGTTTGCTTTTGCCTGAGTCTACTGGGAAGGGCAAGGTTCTGCACTCTCTATTCATCTCCCTCCTACTGAGTTGAGCACAAATTATATTTCTATGTTAAACTCAATTTCCAATTGAAATAAGTCAAGAATAAATGGAGAAAATGGTTGAAGGAGAGAGAAACTGAGAGATTTTGAAAGCAGCAAAAAGTGGGATGGCAGAAGATTAAATGGGACTGTCCGCTAAATCAGGACAGTTGAATTGTATGAAGTTCCTGCAGTTCCCTTGCTTATTATGAAAGGAAACCAACCACAACAGTTCTGTTGAGGGGGATACTGGGAGAAGAGAGAAAGGAAGTTGATAAGACTCTGCATTTCTTGAAGGTTTCATCCCCAGAGTTAAAGGCTACCCTCAGCCTTTACTTTCTGCCCAAGGAGTTTATCACACGGAGGAAATACCATGCAGAAACTGGATTTAAAAGCTGGGGGGGAAACGCAAAAGTGGGCTGATTTTCACACATGTCGTTGTTAAACTGGTGTTAACCTGAACAGAAAGTAGACACAGCCATACCTTTTTACTTTTGAGATTTTCTGAAAGTAAAAAGGAGCAGCTTTTGTCTACTTTCCATCTACTTTCTGTTTAGGTTAACATCACTTTTAACGGCGAGGTTGTATAAAAATGTTTCTGGTTTAAACTCCCATTTCTGCATGGGATTTCTGCCTAAGATGTGTTCATTTCCTGCTTGAAAGAAACCTTCCCTGCACATTAAGAATCTTCCTGTTCTTTATTGTGCTGTATATGAAGGCCAAGAACTAATATAGCAAAAAGGCTGGAACAAAGTAAATCTTGACTCTGCTTTAAGAGAGAGGAAGGCAGAACATTGATCATTGTCTGCTTAAAAAATGATGCACTGTTATGTGATACTAATTTAGGTAGTATAACCTTCAGCTCCAGATCCAAATTGGAACCTGACCCTTTAACCATGATCAGCAGCTCTGCCATTGTTACAAAAAGCCAGCTGCCTTTCAGGAACGACTGAAGTTGGGCATTGGTTTTTCTTCCCTTTTCCCTTCCTCATTTAGGATCCTTTCCAGCCAGATCTCACTGAAGCACTTCCTCAGATGTCAGTCAAACCACTACAGAGATAAAGGCTTCAGTGTCTGAATACAGAAATCAAAGCACACTGAGCTGCATCCAAAAAGCAAATGTACCAAGCTCCACAGCAGCCAAAATAAAGTATACTATAGGAGCACCAGTCAACCATCACAGTCAGAGAATTTTCAGATATCTTCAGATACTGGGGAAAGGGGGGGGGGGGGGTTCCACATCTTATGGCACCCTCTAGTGTGTTACTAGTGCAAAGTACATGCAGTGTGCACTTCCTATCCTTTTCATTAACAGAAGCATTAATTACCATGTTTAATAAGGAATTTCTCCTACCAAATGCGTTGGACATTAGCACAGCATACACATGTATAGCAACATGCCTAGCAAGCACCTCAGGAGCATCATGGGATCATGACAAAATTTGGGGCAAAACCATTCTCTCCCAGGAGTGCCCTATGCACATACCTTACCATCACAAAACAGTTTGGTCCAGATCTTGTTACTGTCACTGCTTTTGACTACAAAGTTCTGGGGAACGTAGTTCAAAAAATTACATCTTCCAAGCTCTGATTTCATCCATTAGTGACACAAATCAGGCAAATCATGAATATACAGCCTTCATGTTCAGCTATATGTCCCTAGCAATGGGTATGAAAATTCAGCTGGCTTATTCCAACCATGGTTCTATTCAGTCCCAAACTATCTACTCTAAGATCATCAATTCAAGGTCTTCAGCATACAGATCACACTGCATTTTATGCAACTTCAATTTTAAACATCATGTAGTTTTTACTTTAGGTTTAGAGAATTACTATTATAAAATGAATGAAACAAATGCAACCAGTTCCATTCAGTATTTATAAAAGTGTGGGATTTCAGGTACAGTACATGGATTATGCTACAGCTGCCCTTGATCTGTCTTCATCCTTTCTGACAAAAGAACAATGCATGGAAAGGCTCTTACGTCATGCCTGAACTTAGGTTATAGCATTGTTGGTTTGGAGAGGCTCTTTATATCTTCTGGTTCATCTACCAGCATGTGGATCAAGTGAAGATCTCCCATCTCATGACCAGTCTAATCAAATGCTACCTACAAAACTAACTTGACAGATATGGACATGACATAATTGAGTTACACTGTACAGTAACCAAAGTAGTTTTAAGTCAATAGTATGGTGGAGGATACCCAATGAGATCTTCCTTCCAAAGGGTTTATTACAGTTTGCCATAGAAGCCATGATTTAAGCTTGCTGAAGATGACATCATAAGAAATGTACTGTTATACCACCACGTTATACTACTATATAACCCTGAAAATGTTAACTTTTGTTTGATTTCTGAAGCTAAACAGAATCAGGATACGAGAGCAAAAGAATGAAAAGAATATTCTACTAAAGATCTCCAAGCAGGCTAAGAAAGAATTGAAACTCTGGAATGCTATTGTTGCCAGTGGAAAGTTGACAATATTTAGTACCACACTAACACTGTAACCACAAGAATTTACCAGTAATTTTACTACTGCTGCCAAAAGCTGGCAGGAACTATGGTGGCTTTTGATGGTGTAGGAAGACACCAGAATGACCTCTTGCACCACAGAGCCCAGTTAGTGAGCAGAGCAAAATGTCTTTGCCTTCTGGAAAGGAAGAAAGACAATGAAGCTTTTTCATGTTTTCCCTGCTGATGTTGCTTTCTGGTGGTTCAGTTTCTTGGCTGTAATTACTAGAAGCAGTGAGGACTGTAAAAATAGCCCGGGCAGGTTGTGTGTTTCCAATTCCTCTTGTCCATATTTTGCTCCAGCAGCTGGACAACTATCCTCTGCAAGGTTTTTGCCTTCTCCCCAACTATTTTTTTTAAATGCATAAACTTTAGATTTTCTTCAGAGTTAAGAGATTTTCTAAAGCCTTTCTCCTCTCTTCTGATTCACCACTACTGGGGAAGGATGTGTGCATGAAATCTCCACTTCTTCACATTAAAAAGGAAGTCACAGCATTGATATTGCAAAGCTACTGAGACCTGTTCGATAGCAACACTTATTCAATTGATCAGCAATTTAAAGCACATTTCCAACCCTGTACATTAAAGTCAACTCAATTTAAGAAGTAACCTTTTGCAAGTACAACGTAAATCTCTAAAGCCCAACTGGAAACCAAATTTAATTTGTTCGATATTTAAAAACCATTTAAAACCTTGAACTATTGTTTTGATTTCTCTCCTCTTCCTCCAATAACCTCCAGCTGAGACTAATTGATAATTGAGGAAGCTACCTGCGTCAAACATCTACGTCACTTTCAAAGATGTGATTGCATCTTGTCAGTCGAAAGAAAGCAAACACATTCAGCCCTTCCCAAAACACAGCCAAGGCCTCTTAAATTCCTCAGTCTGTCCTAGCACCCAAAGTTCAGTCAAAAACTTCCAATTCACCATTCCCAAAAAGAGTGGAGTTAACTACCATACTCTGGGAATTACTTTTTCTGGTTTGATTTTAACTGGTCTAGTTGGAGAAAATCTATCACCTAATTCTCTCTCTTCTTTGGAGTCTACTAAACAGCTACCAAAGGTCTAAGTAGATTTGTAAGGCTGTCACCTCTTTTCTACATCGTCATCAAAAAATAAGGCCAGGAATATTTGGTTCTGTTTTTCCATGCTGTACAATAGCAGCCTGATATAAATTTTCCAAATGACATTACTAAAGGAGATAGTCATGGGTAGTGTATGCCTTGATTGACAGCAGTATACTTCTTCTATTTGGGATGGCTGTCCTCTTCCACTGAGCATGCAGATTCAGCAGGGACATACATGGCGCAGAGAAAAAAAGAGGTGACACCTGCCCAACCAGCCAGATTAGCTAAATCAAATTTAGTGATCAAAAGCAGAACCACAGAGTTGGAAGAGACCACAAGAGCCATCCAATTGAACCTCCTGCCATGCAGGAATACACAGTCAAAACATTCCTGACAGATGACCATCCAGTCTATTTGAAAATCTCCAAAGGAGGAGACTCCACCACTCTCCAAGACAGCCTATTCCACTGTCGAACAGCAATTACTGTCAGGAAGTTGTTCAGTGGGGTGACTAGTATCACAGCCAGACTGCCCTCATACCCAACTGGATGTTATGTTTAAGAAAGAATGTCCTTGGTAGTTTCTGATTCCTTTTTTTAAAGGTGTATTGACATTATAAGTTACTCATTGCAAATCTCACTCATTGATCATTGTCTGCTTAAAAATGATGCACTGAGAATAAATGTTAATACACAACTTACATCCAAGAGACTCATTTAAACTCGCACATCTACGCTATCTCTCCTCATGGATTCTTCATGTGAAGGGACAGAGTGCACTGAAAGGGCATGGTAGGAGACATCCCTAACATCACATATCTCACTTATGGTACCCAAACATTATTGAGGACACATTCGTAAGCATGCAAATGTGAGTAGATAAATGGGTACCACTCCAGTGGGAAGGTAAGCAGTGTTCTGTGCAATCATGCTGGTCAGACGATCACAGAGTAGTCTCTGACAATGCTTGCTCTTCAGCTTAATAATGGGGATAAGCACCACCCTCTATGGTTGGACATGACTTAACAACCTTGTCAATGGGGAATATCTTTACCTTTTAAGGAAGGTAAGACTTCTTATATGGAACTCTACATGCAGAGGTTTCCATGGAACCTGGAACCTTGCTGATCAGAATTCTATGGTCCATAAAGGTCTCAGTATAAGGGGTCTCAGATGTCCATGTTTGTATGAATGGGATGAGTTGAGAGGATGCACACATACCCTGTACATAGACAGAGCCCATTCTCTTAATTTTGGCTAAAATACAAGATACATTTAACACTAGGTAATAGGAAGACAAAGAAACTTTGTCTGCAGTAGAATGCTGCATTGCAAGTGACAAATTTCCCAATGCCATGCAAAAAGTCAAAAATATACTGTTAAATCATGTGAAATATCTATATTCCTTAACTAGCCTATGTCCACAGAATTAAATTAAAATTCACTTATTTTATAAAGTTTTAAAGTGTCATAAAATGCATCCTGAGATTCATCTAAACTATATACACCACCTTGAACCTCCTTTCTCTGCTTTAAGGGAATGTCAAAAGCTAAACTTCTGTACTTACAAGTTGAGCAGACCAAGAATACCCTCAGCACGAGCTCATAGATCAGTTTCAGCTTCTGCTGCACTCTAGCGACAACACACGGAATGATAATCTCAGCTGGAACATAGAACTGAATTGAATAGGTCACAAAAATCCCAAAGGAATAGAGAATCTTGACCACTTGGTACAGCCTGCAAAAAAAACATAGACAAGATACACATTGGTCAAAACATTATATGCACAGCTTTATTTTAAAATTGTGTTGAGCCTATTATTAGAAAATAATTATTAAAAATAGTATTTAAAATGACATACAAAGTTAAACCCCAGTTAAACAATCAGAGAAGCTTAAAACCAGGTTAAAACATATTTCATTAAAACACACACATATACATACCATTAGCACAACCATTAGCAATATCCAGTGCATTGTGTAAAATGGGCTTTATATAATCATTCATCAAATACCTGTTAGAATAGAAATGTCTTTCCTTGTCTGCAAAAAGCAAGTAGGGAAGGTGCCAGTCCGCAGCCTGAGGATGTGGATAGGATCCTTGGAGAAGTGAGAGCCTGGCTCTTGAAATCAGCTTGAGGGGGACTGGGCGAGTGGGTAAAGGGAGTGGTGAATGCTTCACTGCAGAAAGGCAAATTTCCATCCTGCCTAAAGGAAGCTATGTTGAAGCCATTATTGAAAATGACCTCCCTGGATCCCGCCATTCTTGACAACTATCGGCCAGTCTGTAATATTCCATTCCCGGGCAAGGTTCTGGAATGAGTGGTGGCCTCCCAGCCCCAGGGATTTCTAGATGAAACAGATTATCTAGATCTATTTCAGTCTGGCTTCACATCTGGCTATGGCAGAGACGGCTTTGGTTGCCTTGGTGGATGACCTTTGCTAGACAGGGGGAGTGTGTCCTTGTTGGTCATTTTAGATCTCTCAGTACCTTTCGATACCATCGACCATGGTATCCTTCTGAGCCTCCTCTCTGGGATGAGGCTTGGGGGGACTGTTATGCAGTGGTTCCGGTCTTTCTTGGAGGGGCAGACCCAGATGGTGGTGTTGGGGGACTCCTGTTCGATTCCTTGGCCGCTGGCCTGCAGGGTCCCGCAGGGTACTCTTTTGTCCCCCATGTTGTTTAACATCTACATGAAACCACTAGGAGAGGTCATCCAGAGTTTTGGGGTGCGGTGTCATCAGTATGCAGCTGACACCCAACTCCATCTCTCCTTTCCATCTGATTCCAAGGAAGCTGTCTCTGTGCTGAACCAGTGTCTGCTGTCAGTAATGGACTGGATGAGGGCAAACAAATTGAAGCTTAATCCAGACAAGACAGAGGTGTTCCTGGTCAGTCGTAAGGCAGATCAGGGAATTGGGGCTATGCCTGAGCTGGATGGGGTTACACTCCCCCTGAAATCTCAGGCTCGCAGCTTGGGTGTGCTCCTGGACTCCATATTCTGAGCCTGGATGCCCAGGTGTCAGCAGTGGCCAGGAGTGCATCTGCACAATTAAAACTTTTCCGCCAGCTGCGCCCGTTCCTTGAGACGTCAGACCTGGCTACAGTAACACATGCTTTGGTTACATCCTATTTGGACTACTGTAATGTGCTCTACATGGGGCTGCCTTTGGAAACTGTTCAGAAACTTCAGCGAGTCCAAAATGCTGCAGCTAGAATGCTGACCAGAGCCAGTTACAGAGAGCGTATAAAACAGTATTGAAACAGCTTCACTGGCTACTGGTTCGTTTCCGAGCACAATTCAAAATGCTGGTCATGACCTATAAAGCCCTACATGGCTTAGGTCCAGACTATTTGAGAGACCGTATCTCCCCATACATACCACCTAGATCCCTAAGATCCTCAGGAGAAGGCTTTCTCTCGGTCCCACAAGCATCCCAGGTTCACCTGGTGAGGACAAGAGAGAGAGCCTTCTTAGTGGCTGCTCCCACCCTGTGGAACTCCCTCCCATGGGAGACTGGGCTGGCCCCCTCACTGCTGGCCTTTCGTAGGCAGGCAAAGACATTTTTGTTTAAACAGGCCTTTTGAGATCTGGCAGGCTTGGTTTTATTGGGGGATGAGAGGGATGGTCTTGGATTGTTAATTTTAACTTTGTATAATTTAAATTTTATATCTGTAATTTTTATATTTTTATGATTTTAATTGTTATGTTTTATGTATGTTAGCTGCCTTGGGTCCCACTTTGGGAGAAAGGTGGGATAAAAATAAAATAAAATAAATATACTTCTAACTGGTAAGGGAGTTCCAGAGCCTGGGAGGCCACCATTGTGCACGCCCTCTTCCATGTTCTCACCAGATGTACCTATGAGGAAGGTGGGACACAGAGCAGGATCTCCTTGGAAGATCTCAAAATAAGGGGGGGATGTTATTCTCAGGAAAGGCAAAGATCTTTCTTCTGTTTTTAGAGCAATGTTTATACTGTGTATCAACATGAACAAATGTATTGTACTCATTATGCAACCCTAAATTGACCTTCATCCTAATCTTCAGTATTTTGATTCCTGATGTTTTCCTGGAGAGCCAGGTTACCCAGGGATTTAATACAGTACAGTGAAGAAGGTCACAAGCCATCTATTCTTTTTGCTCAAGGTCTAACAATGTCATTTCAAAATTTAAAAGGTTTGAACACCCCAGTGTGTCTGAGAGGCTAATAAGGCTTGGACCTCCAAGGGCTTAGAAGGTTCTTCAGGCATGCTCAGCATGTATAAAAATCAATGGCCACAATTTATCCAGAGAGTACATCCAGTAACATATTCTGAACCGGATAATCAACTGGCTAGATGTGAAAGTATAAAAAGGTACAATAGAACCTCGATTTACATAAATTACATACCATCTCGGAAGAATACAGGCTGACCCCTGTATTCGCAGGGGATACATTCCAAGATAGCAAGAACTGCAGATAATGATGAATGCTATATTTTTGCTGGAGGTTGACCATAGATTTGCACTGGAGGACCTCCAGGTGCCTAGGGAGACCTTTATCCCTAGATGCAGGTAAATGAAACTGCGGTTTTCCAACCCACAAATACAGGGGTCAGATTTTATGTTGCATCTAAGTACCAGTCAACTACATAAGTTTTCAGCTACTTGATACTGAGCTTTCTTTTTTTAAAAAAAAGAAAACTGAGAGAAGTTTCTAGACCGCATTACTGTGAATTTTATGGACAGTGCTGGCTGAAACCTGAAATCAGAAACCAGCCAATGGGCCAGAACAGGTGGCCCTTTGAAGCCACCATCTGGGCAGCTTGGGAGCATGGTGTTTATATGCTGTATGCTCCCACACTGCCCTGAAGCTGCCCAGAAGCCGGGCATCCACATAGATGTGAGTGGCTTCAAGGTGCTCCAGTGACACGGTGTTTATATGCCGCATGCTGCTGGAGTGGCTTGAAGCCTCCATGGGACCACGGATCGGCAGGAAAAGCCACCTTTTCTCTGGACAAAAAAGGAGAGGATCTTTGCCACTCATTTTCTGGCCAGCTTCAAGGCGGATTGGGGCCATGGCTTCAAGACAAAACCCATCAGTTTGATCTTGATAAGTTTTCCAAGTACTCAAACGATGGGGCTGCTAGAAGAATAATACAATATGCATTAAAAAGTGAAGAGTTGCTGAAGTTTAGAAATACAGAAGATTAGATACATTTTATATGACTTAGGTTTATATATATATATATATATATATATATATATATAAAACTTAATTTGGACTACACTGATGCAGAATTTAAAGTTATGAAGGCATAGGATCTATGGAATTCTGGCTACTATTTATTGCCAAAACTAAGTTATACTAACTTGGAATAATCAGAAAAAATCTTTTTCAGTATTTTCTATTACAATTGTCCACATATGCTGGAAGGTTTTGGCCAGAGCTTTAAAAATATGTTTTTACTACAGTTCCCAGAATCCTGCATATTGGGAAACTTTGGAAGTTGTAATACAGTAATGAAAAAAACTCTTCAAAGGGCTGATTTGTATCATTATTGCCAAACACCATTACTATCTTGCCTACAGAGCCAGAAAGAGAAAGGAACTCAGACCATCACAGTATCTCACCTGGGACAACATGACTTTCATAGGTAACAAGCAGATCTAAACAGATGGTTATCATAGAAAAATCAAAAGTTCTAAACAGATGATATGGCCAGTGACTATTCTTAAGGTATCTCACACATACAACAGAGGTTGCCATTATAAAACTAGATGCAGGATTCCTTGAAAAAGAAGAAAGCTCATTAAAAGTCTTAACCTGAAAAAGGAATTACTTCATAAACTTCAAAGCTTAAGGTACAGGTTGACTTCAAAGCAAAAACCTATCCATTCTAATGGAGTTAGCAAGTTTCTAGCAGTGCAAAGCATTAAAAATGTCCCATATTAAGAAACTATTTTTAGAAATATTAATGTTACTGTTAATTTATTAGCTATTTCCAAGCAAGTTAAAATCTCTCTTTACAATCTTTTTTTCTAAAAGAAAAAGAGAAAAAGAAGAAAAGTCATTTTTGTCTTTAAAGAACTAGAAGCATTCTTTGTTAATCTCTTCATTCCAGCTTGATTTGGTTATACTATCAATGTGGGGCGAGGGGTGGGGGATATATTGAAAACAGTGCTGTACCTAAGAAAAAAGAGATGGAGGAAGAGAAATATAATTACAGGCAGATCCTTTCTTGGCAAACACTGGTGCATTGTAAAGAAGTTAGAAAAATTCATTAAGTGTAGCAAAATAGACTTAATTCTGTCCTGAATTATCAGTGTTGCTGAGGAAATGCCATGCTAAGCTCAGCAAAACACACTGTGAACTGTTTCATCTTCCTGAAAGTAAGATTTCAGCAAGTTTCAGACAGGCTTCAATCCCAGCCTGAACCCTATCAGCCTGAAAAACTGGCCCTCTTCAGTATTAGTGCAGGGCTGGAGGATAAAATAGGTTTAAAAACAAAAACAAGGTTTTGGGTTTAAACCAGGGTTTGTTTGTTGTTTTGGTGATGTGTTGTGGCATAAACCAGGTTTTTTGCATTAATGTGTAATCTCCACCAATAAAAGACTAATTCAGAAAATAAGGTAGGAAAATACAATTCAAATGTTATGACCACTAGCTTAAATAATAATTGGTCTTTTAAAAGTGCTCATTTAAAGCAAATGGTTTTGGTTGAATCTATGTTAATTGAAGGATCTGTGTCTGAATGGCATTTCTTGCACTATAAAATACAGTTATTAAAAAGAAGCAACTGACATTGGATACTGGTTTAACAATGAACAATTGTCAATAAACCATTAAAGTTAAAATGTTCAAACAGTCATTCCTGTTCCTTTAAGAGGGCTGAAAATAGTAATAATATCCAGACATTCTAAAATATATATCTAAACTAGCTGTACCCGGTCATGCGTTGCTGTGGCTCAGTCTGGTTAAATGGAAAAGAAAGAAAAGAGAAAGCACACATTTCTAAAATATTTAATTTCACAATGCTTGTGGGTATACACTTTTTGTTGTTCCATTGTCTGTGTAGATATAGAGATTGTGTGGTTTGCCGACTCTAGAAGACGCAACATATAATTGTCCATGTGAGAAGCAATCCGTGTCTAGATCTAAACCACATAATTCTAAAGATTGGCCCTGAGCTTTGTTGATGGTGATTGCAAACGCCAAACGAATATTTAGTATAGCATGTATTGTTATGTTCAAGAGAAGGAGCTGTTTTTCACAAAAACTATATTTTTACCTGTCACAGGTGTGACATCTATATAATAGGTATACAGTATGTATATAAAAACGTGTGTATTCGAATGGAACGTGTCAAAATTTCAAAGCAATCGGTGAAAAACCTTCAGAGATTTAGGATTTTGAACAAACGAACATTTATATTTTTATTTATATAGATAACCGATTTTTTTAAAAAACAGCAGTGTTGTGGTTTAAGTAATTTGGTTTAAACCAAGGTTCAAACCATGGTTAAACCAGCATGTTGACATTTGGAGGACAATACCATTCTCAGAACTGTGGAACTATGAGAGCTAGAACCCCAAAAAGTAACTTTTCGAAGCTCTGCCTCCACACTTTCTCTCAGTAATGAATATGCTACCGCAGCACATGATTTTCCTCTTCTTAAAGTGTTATAAACAATCCTAAGCGCCCTTTCCCACTGTGTAATTATAACAGTATGATTCCACTTAAGCTGCCATGACAAAATCCAATGGAATTCTAGGATCTGCAGACCGCTAGTACACAATGTGCATTACAGTGCATTATAGCACCATGATTCTCCTTTAACTGCCATGGCAACATCCACTGGAATCTTGGAGTTTGTAGTTTGGTGAGGCACTAGAGCAGTTATTCCCAAGCTATTCCTCTGTATATTATGGACTTCTATCCCCAGAATTCCTGGCTGTTGGCCAAACTGGTTGGGGCTTCTCGGAGCTGAAGTCCAAATCACGTGGAGGACCTGTTGAAATTGTCCAGATGTTTGTGGATTTCAATGGCGTCCATGGTCCAGAATTTCAGTGTTTTCAAACAGTATTTTATGCCCAGAATGGTTTGTAACATGTTCTGCTACTGCTGATTTTTCTGGCTGACCCAGTTTGCAGTGTCACTCGTGTTCCCAAATGCAGTGTGCAAACAAAAATCAAGGAACACAAATCAGCAGTAGCATAACATGTTACAAACCATCCTGGGCATAAAATACTGTTTGAAAACACTGAAATTCTGGACCATGCCAACAACTACCATGTCAGGATGCACAGGGAAGCCATTGAAATCCACAAACACCTGGACAACTGGAAACCCTTAAAGTAAACAAGGTTTGGTTACCAGTCCTGAAAAATAGCAAGATGAAGACTCAACAAATGCAAATGAGAAATCTCCCAGGGTCAGGGGTTTCCCAGCAGACAATGAGCACTAATCAAGCAGACACTAATCCTCTTCTGCATATCCTCCCACCCTGAGGCCTGCCATTAGCAACAGAACAATCCACATGCAAATCACTCCTGCCTTCCCAGGTCACACAGTATATATATATATATATATATATATATACTCAACTCCTTTCTAGGCAAGCATTCTCTGAAGATGCCAGCCACAGATGCTGATGAAACATCAGGAAAAAACTCTTGTAGAATGTGGCCACATAGCCCAAAAAACCCACAAAAAAACTAAACATAAGTGCTGCATACGCACTAAAATAGCGGAATAGAAACTTTTCAGTAAGCAAACAAGAATGGAGTTAGCATTTGACCGATTCAAAAATGAAACCACATATCTGCAAAGGCATTAGTTTATTAGAACAATGCAGGGCATTTGGTTTACAAATATATATACAAGTGTGTATATATATGTGTGTGTGTGTGTGTGCGTATACACACACACATTTCTTTATGTACAAATTTGTATCACTCTATATATTTGTATGTTATGCAAAGCTAAAATGAAATGGGGAAAAAAAAGAACAATGCAGGGCAGCTTCAAGTTTCTGGTAGTTATCATGTCTCCCCCACTAGCAGAAGAGCAGGGTGTTCACAGTTCAACCACCTTCTTCACAACCCTGTTTCTGCTGCCCATTCATTTTCTTCTTCCTCTTGGCCCAGTCCTCACCACCTCCCAGAGAAGAAAAGTCAAAGCTGTTCTCTCTGTTCACTTCTCCAAGAGTGTTCACATGGAGAAAGCAGAGGAGAAGGCTGCAACAGCAGGCAGGAAAAGAAACAGGGTTGGATGTGCCAAAAATTAGCAGTGGATCCCAAACTGGGGAATTTCCCTTGGAGATGTTGATTTTCCCCACCCCTGAAACAACCTCATACTCCATATGTCAACTGACCCTAGCATATATTGCTTTGGAAAGAGAATAAAACTATTTTATATAAGACCACTTAGTGTACATTAGCCACAATAGCAAAAAAACAAATTTCCACCATCCTGAAGTTACAGAGCTCAGGATTGCTCTAGATAGTTATGACCCAGCAAAACCTGCTTGCAGATGGAAAGTTGAATTTTTGCAGAAACATAACTGCTGTGGCAGCATAAGAAACATGCAGTACAGCCTTCTACCTATTTACTCAGAAGCAAATCCCACTGTGCTCAGCAGTGCTTACTTACTAGCAGGTGCATCTCAGCCTAAGGCTATAATCTTGCACACATCATGCAGAGGCTTAGATTCCACCCACGTCATTAGAATTTAAGCAGCCCAAATTATATCTTGAACTTTACTAGACAGACTACATCACCCATGGGACAACAGCACAAGACTGGCTAAGGTGGCATGAGAAAATGACTGAAGAACAGAGATCCCATCCGCTGGGGGAGGCTGTCTTTCAAGTCTCTCGGTAGTTTACTGTTCTGGTTTTGCCTCTTTCCAGTAAGCCTCTGTTGAGACAGAGTAAAACTAATCTTCCAAACATTTCAAATATAAAATTGCAGGCCTGCAATGAAATATCTCCTACTTAAGTTCAGAAGAATTATTACTACCAGAGTTTTGTGGGGAAGGAAGAACACTGCAAACCATTTCAGTTTTGGCATGTAGTAGACAGCCTGTACTGGATTCACAGCCAGAAATATCAAATTCAATTATTTTCGTCTAGTTTCATGTACTGTTCTTCCCCTGGCTGGTTTGTGGGATGATGGTGAGGGGTATTTCAATCTGGTAGCATTCATACCACAATTTTCCTTCAGTCATAGAATCCAAAACACTATATATGATGTTACCAAATGTTCACTCATCCAGGCACAGACCAAACTCAGATCTGCTTAGTCTCATCAAGACATCATGAATCCTTACAATATTTAGCATTTATATTTCTATACTGCTTCATAGTGAACTTAGCACTCTCTAAGCAGTTTACAATCTGCAAGCTAATTGCCCCCAACCAGCTGGGTACTCATTTTACCAACCTATGAAAGGATGGAAGGATGAGTCAATCTGGAGCCCTCTGGGATTGAACTCACAACGCTGTGGCTGAAGTACTGGCACTTAATTTCTGCACCACCAGAGCTCCTATTCTACAATATGCCACTGAAATGGCAGCAAAGATATAGCAACTCACTTTACATTGTTGACAAAAGAGCATTTACTTTTTTCCTTTTGTTTTTCCTAAAGTATTAATTCAGAACTGCTCTCTATAGCCCTATTTAATCATTACTCATATGTGTACCGATACTTTAACACCCAAGGATTTTTCAGGGTTCCAACACAAACAATAAAAATTCTCCATCTTTCATGTATAAGGGGGCAACAGAAGTGCTGGCACAGTCCCCTTGCTCACTGGTCAATAAATGAGTAAACATTGAACAGGACTTGTGATTCAGCAGCCAGCCAGCCACTCAGCAGGTTTTTCCCTCTAGACAGTAAAGAGCTACTTCTACCATTATACACTTGTCCAACTTAATAGTGTCTAGTGGTTGAAAAATCAGTTTTGATTGCCTGCCTTTTTTTCCTACTGCTATGCATAAATTTTATAATGCACTGTTTGTGTGCACAGCTTACTAGAAACCACCATGGACACTGACATTAAAAATTGTGATTCCACTTACCACCGATCTTGCGGCAGGTTCAGAGTGATGCTGCCTTTGATTTCATCCCCAAAGCGCATATACCCCAGAGTGGCCAAGGAGATGTACAAGGTCATCACAATTCCCATACCAATGTTGAGGGCCAATGGGAAACGTTCAGTATCTTTCATCCTATTCTGGAGGGGAAGTACCTAGCAGAGGGAGAGAGAAATAGAGAGAAGCATGTGCCTAAAAGATAAGCAGAATGAATTCGGACATTTTTTGTTTAAAACTTCTTCCAGCAAAATTTTTAGAGTAATGTATGCATTAATTCCTAAATGTCCCAAAAAGATATTACTCTGAATAATAACCGGGAGCATCACTGTTGCAGAGCTGGAAGAAACTTTGTTACCAATCTAGTCCAACTCCCTCTTCACTCATGCAGGAAATCTAAAGGTACAGCAGGGATAGAATCATGAGATCCTCTAGATCAGTGGTTCCCAAACTTTCTAATGCCGCGACCCATTAATACAGGTTCTCCTGTTGTGGTGACCCCCACCATAAAATTATTTTCGTTCCTACTTCATAACTTTAATTTTGTTACTGTTATGAATCGTATTTTCATTGAACATAAGTAAAGCATAGTGATTAATCACAAAAAAAGCCTCAGAGGATGGCAAAGGCAAAGCTCCTCTGAAGAAACCTGTCCCGAAAGCCCCAGGATAGGTATGCCTTGAGTCTTGGGCATGAAGCCACACTCTCTCAGCCTCAGAGGATGGCAATGGCCAGCCTCCTCTGAAGAAACCTGACCAGAAAGCCCCAGGATAGGTTTGCCTTGAGCCTTGGGCATGAAGCCACACTCTCTCAGCCGCAGAGGATGGCAATGGCAAAGCTCCTCTGGAGAAACCTGTCCAGAAAGTCCCAGGATAGGTTTGCCTTGAGCCTTGGACAAGGAGCCACACTCTCTCAGCCTCAGAGGATGGCAATGGCCAGCCCAACTCTAAAAAACCTGTCCAGAAAGCCCCAGGATAGGTATGCCTTGAGTCTTGGACAAGGAGCCACACTCTCTCAGCCGCAGAGGTTGGCAATGTCCAGCCCCCTCTGAAGAAACCTGTCCAGAAAGCCCCAGGATAGGTTTGCCTTGAGCCTTGGACAAGGAGCCACACTCTCTCAGCCTCAGAGGATGGCAATGGCCAGCCCCCTCTGAAGAAACCTGTCCAGAAAGCCCCAGGATAGGTATGCCTTGAGCCTTGGACAAGGAGCTAAACTCTCTCAGCCTCAGAGGATGGCAATGGCAAAGCTCCTCTGAAGAAACCTGTCCAGAAAGCCCCATCATAGAAGGGCAGAGGGGTAGTGGTTCAAAGTGAAACTGAAACTGAAACTCTTTGGCTGTGCTGTCTTCCTTTTTGCAGAGCTCTATGTTCCTGAGAGAGACAGGAAAGGGGACTCTGTGGGCAGGTGCTAAGCAACTGAGGAGGGGCCTGGAGGTGGCTGCTGCTCTAATGGGCCTAGCTTGGGAGCCCTTTGCTTGGGAAGTGCTGCTCTGAGGGGGGGGGGGTCCCTGGCGACCCCTGGGAAATTCTAATTCGACCCCCAAAGGGGTCCCGACCCCCAGGTTGGGAACCACTGCTCTAGATGCTGGTGGACTGTAATTCCCAACATCCCTAGCCAATATACCCAATGGTGTAGAATACTGAGAGCTTTGTAGGTCAACAACAGCACCATGAAAGGAGCTCAGAAGCAGGGGCATCACCATGCCAGGTGTCATGCTGCCCCCCCTCCCCGGCTTTGCCATCATACACACTGCTCCTGATTCTCCAGTCTCTGGCTTTCTCCCTAGGAGGAAGCCCAAGGCTAGGGCAGTCTGCAAGGATATGTGTGTGCCCCTCCTGCCCCTAAGGAGGTGGAATGCCCAATTGGGTGTCATCTCTTTTCTGGGTGTCACCTGGTGCAGTCTTTCTCCCCCCCCCCCCCCCCCCCCACACACACAGAGGGAACACAGTCATGCTCAGAAGCAAACTGGAAGAAGGATTTACAACCTCCACCACTCAATTGACCAGTCCTCATCTGGCAACTTTAATGAGCCAGAATGAACATGGATATAATAGACAAGTGGCTGGCCTCACCTCTCCAAGCAACTTGTCCACATCATCATGTTGAACAACCTGAAACTCATCCATCAAAATCAGACAAGTATGTGCCTTGGTTATCCCACTTCAGTATGGAGTCACAACTAATCTAAACAATTTTATGACCCCCCACACTCCAAATCAGCCTTAAATGATCTAAAGCTGCTTCAGAGAGAAATCATTAACCAAAGCAAGGTGGAAAGTCCTGACAAATAGCTTTTAATTTTTAAGTAGCAGTTTGAATGACTGTTTGCATCAACCCACAAGATCCAGGTCAGTGACATTTTGAAGATGGTAATCCAGCTCTTTAAATACAGAAGAGGAAAATGAGTTATTTAGCAGTAGATATGACATCCCAAGTTCACATGCTGCAATACAAAATACCATGTACTCTCTGAAAGGGTGAGATAGCCCCTTGTTCAAATAAACAGACTTTGAGATGATATGGGTTTAAAGAAAATAGACTAAAGAGAAGTTGAACTGAAGTCTCACATTTAAAGGAAATGAATCATTTTTCTCTGCTTAGCTCATCAGCTCTAGGAAACCTGTGGATGATGAAGAATAGCTAAAGAGTTCAAAATTTCGCTATTAAATAGGATGTGAGATCACTTAATTTTGTTTCAAAAGGGAAAAAAGGACCTTGTTCCCCTTAGGAGGATACCTTAATATGCACAAAATATGACCAAAGCAACCCTAGCTTTCACACAGAAATGTGTCTAATACATTACCACATTAAATTTCACTAGTAGAGAAGTAATACACTGCAAATTTCCCATTGAAAGGTAATGTCTTCTGGAAAGATAACTCAATTTCCAGCAGGCATGCCTATAAGATTAATTAGTATTGAGCTGTAGTGGGAATCTTTAAGAAGAATGTGCCCATATATAAAGCACACCTGCTCTTAATCCGTCTGAAACATCTAGATCAGTGGTCCCCAAACTGTGCTTTTTAAGAGATTTTGGACTTCAGCTCCCAGAAGCCTCTGCCATGTTGGCCAATAGTCTGGGATTCTGGGAGCTGAAGTCCAAAATCCCTTAAAAAGCACAGTTTGGGGACCACTGATCTAGACCAAGGATGAAGAAAGGGTGCCCCTGAGATTTTATGCAGCCTATCCCAGGCTGCTTTTGTAGCCATCAAGCTCCTAGGACCACCTCTACCCTCTCTTAAAGAGGAGTTTAAGTGAGGTGCAGTCCCCCACCTTAAAACTGTTTAACATTTTTAAAAATCTATTTGTCTAAATCAGGAGGGGACGCCCACCCAGTTCTGGATGGCATTTCTGACAGCCCTGGAAGGCCCAGAGGGCAGATAATCGGCCTCCAAACCTGATGCAATTGGCCACCACTGCTCTAAAAGTTTTTTTTTTCTTTTTTAAAATAAGATTAAAAGCAAAGAGTCAACAATGAGACAGGTTTTTTTCTGCATGGTATATACAAGTCATTGTCACCTGCCATATTTAATAGTAAAAAGAAACCCTGGTGGCGCAGTAGTTAAATGCTGGTACTGAAGCCACAACATTGTGAGTTCGATCCTAGGGCTCCAAGGTTGACTCAGCCTTCCATCCTTTCATAGGTCAGTAAAATGGGTACCCAGCTTGTTGGGGGCAATTGACTTACAGACTGTAAACCACTTAGAGAGTGCTGGGTTCACTGATAAACAGTATAGAAATGTAAATGTTATCGCTATTGATAGTCCAAGAAGAGCTCTTAATTTGTTTCAATCAACCAATCTGGCCTTGCAGATGGAGGAATGGATTTCAAAGAGGAATAGCTCTGGCTGTCAATTTTTCCTGTTGAATTGTATAGGCTCTTCTTCTGATCTCAAAAACAGGTACGTTTAGGACTACAACTGCCAGAACTATTCAGCCAGCATAACCTTCACTCACTAGAGCCACTACAGTTAGTAAATTTATTGGCTGAGTGTTTCTGGGAGATATAGACACAAAGATAACACAGATTAAGTCTCCCTTATCTGAAATGGGACCAGGAGTTGGATTTCAGATTGTTTTTGGATTTTGGAATACATGTATTTGCATATACATACATAACAAGATATCATAGAGTTGGGACCCACACTACTTCTCTGAAGATGCCAGCCACAGATGCTGGAGAAACGTCAGGAAGAAACTCTTCTAGAACATGGCCCCATAGCCCGAAAAACCCACAAAAACCCCCACACTACATACATACATTCATACATTTATTTATTTACAGTATTTATACCCCACCCTTCAGCCCTTATACACATAGCCTGAAGGTAATGTTATACAATATTTTTAAATAATTTTGTGCATGAAACAAAGTTTTGTACACTGAACCATCCAAGAATAAAGGTGTCACTATCTCAGGCACCCATGAAAAAAGTTTTGGTTTTGGGAGTATTCTGGATTTCCACATAAGGGAGGCTCAACCTGTATTCACAAGCTCTGTTTTTGTTTCCCATATTAAGGATGTAATTCTTCACTAAGTTTCTTCTCAAAGAAAGCTACAAGTAATTTTAACAATGTTCTTTCTGCTGCAGGGAGAACCTCAAAAGCCACACCGTTTTCAAAGGCTATTTGCAATTCAGGAGTTGTTCTGTGCAAAACTGACATGTGACTTTGCAGAAAATGATTTTTCCAGTGCTGAAAATGTTGTTTTCTATGCAAATTAGCCATGTGTGAATTTTGCACAAAATTAATCCCTAGTTACAGCATTTTCTATGTAAGAAACAGTATTTTCTGCACAGGAAATAATAATTTGCACAGGATACATCCCAAACTGCAAATATTGTCGTCAGACCTCGATTCTTTCCATCAGGGTTCCTCAACCATTTTCCAAATAATTTTGAATATTCTTTTAATCTCTGTCCTGAGTATGAAGGGTCTGAGAGCTTCCAAGAACTTGCCTTTTTTTTCACCACTGCATTGCCCATACAGCCTTGGAATACTCTATTTCAATTCCTTGTTGCATTAAATTTAAAGTGGATATTACTTGGATCCAATGTAAGTAAACAACACTGATTAGTCAGTAAAGAACCAAGGATGTGGTACCCTTAAGAGTAACCAATTTATTCCTACATAAGCTTTCGAGAAGTCCACACTAGCTCTTCAGATGCATTGAATTCTCAGAAGAGCACATTATCATTTATTAAAAAATATGATTAACTGTCAGATTCTCTCTTCTCTTTCCCTGGTTTTCCTTTTTTTATCACATTGAATTTTAAAATTCTACTTGGTTTTAAATGCTCAGACTCGGCTGCTTGTCTTCACCCAATTGTGTTCTTTACCATGATAAACCTTCCTGAGTTTTTGTATTCTTCTGAAGCCCAACGCATCCCCAGACCAAAGTTTACATTATCATCCATTTGGGACTCATTGCATCCAGATATTCATATGATTCACTCCCACTCACCTTTTAAACATTCCTTAATTTGATGAATTATTAAATGTATAGTTAACCTCATTTTTTTCTGTACCACTTCTTTCCTCTTCCATGTCTGCCTATTACAGTAGGCCCTTGGTATCCACTCCGATTTGGTTCCAGGACCCCCTGTGGGTGCCAAAATCTGTGGATGCTCAAGTCCCATTAAATACAACAGCATAGTAAAATGGTGTCTGTTATATAAAATGGCAAAATCAAGGTTTCCTTTTGGGAATGTATATTTGTTTTGAATATTTTCAAGGTGTGAATGGTTAAATCCATGGATAACGAATCTGTGGATATGGAGGGCCAACTGTTTAAACAAGCTAGCAGGGTTTTATAAGTGCTAAACTCATATATGGCACTTTTGCCTTACAGGTCTAGCCCAAAATACTTTTCTGTTTGAAGCTGAACACTTGCCTCTATTCCATGTCCAAAAGCTACCTGGACCAGTGGTTAATCATTTCTTCGGATTTGCAATGGATCAGCCTTCTCCCACCACACCTAAAGGCAGAAGACTAACTTAGAAGGTGCAGGACAATCCTCATGGGAGACATTTTTCTCCTCTGTTACTTTGATGGCACTTCCCTGGCATCTGACATCCAAGGTAGTTGTCCCACTTTGCCTAATGGTAGGGCTAGTTCTGGTGCCTTGTCTTTTAGGCACTTTCAAAATGCAAAATAAGTAAGAGAAGACCACAATATAAAGATAGAAAAAGCAGAAATCATTATTTTCAACTCCAGATGGTACAGACTGCATATAAATCTTTTCTTCTGTTGTTTGACTCACCCCTGCCACCCACTTTGTCCTCTCATAATTGGTATGCACAGAAAATAAAGACGACTGACAGCAAGGATACATGTCAGTCAGCTCCTCCTGTCGATATCCTCCAAGTCATTAGCAACCTGCTGCCATGACATTTACCTTTACAAGGAGACAAGGTCAGCAGGCAACCTGTGCCAGTCACTCTGCGGTTATAAACCTTCCCCATCCCGTCACCCACGGCGCATGTCATAGGAAAGAAACTGTAGGAGCTAGTTTAAACCTGAAGCTACATTCTAGGGTAAAGCCAAGTCCCATAATCAGAAACAATCAACAGTGAGCACAGATTTAGTACTTTAGCAATCGCTGGCACTTCTCAATTTAGCAATTAAGTTGTGCCAAACAACATGGCTCAGCACAAACTAGGAAAGGGGACAGGTTTTCTTGTGGACACATGGACACAGGAGGTTGAAATGAGCAATTTGAGAAAGCACCAAATCGAAAGAGCACCAATTTAATGAGTTTGCTAAAGCACTACTCTAAATACTGGGCTCTCTTGGAAGTCATAAGGTAGCTTCTGGATGGTATCCAGAGATGTAAGCCAGGCTGTGTATAGACTGTGCATACATTAAAAAAAAGTGTTATATGCTCAAGCCATCCAAATTCTGAGCCCCAGGTAGTGCAAATTGAGCACATTTATATAATTTCTTCTACTCCATCAAATTTAGCAAACATTTTCTATTATTGCTTTGTTCAGTTCATTTTGCATTTGTTTGTCATTAGAAAGGACAATGCACTAGAAAGGGACTGAAGCCTTATTTACAACCAATGCATGCTAGATTTCAGCAAGCTTTGTTCAAACACTTGCAAATTTCTGTCCTTCATAATTGGGGAATAGCATGGTCAAAAGAAGAGCCTGGAATTATCCCCCCTCCACTTTTTTTAGTGTACCTCTTAAGGGTAGGAGAGCCAACATGGTGTACTGGTTTAAGTGTTGGACTAGAACTCCAGAAAACCAGGGATCAGCTTCAGAGGAAACCAATGGTAAATGCTCTCTGAACAAATAATGTCAAGAAAACACCATGATAGGATCACCTTAGGGTTATCAAAACTTGAAAGCACCCAAAAGCAATAGCCTAGCGGTAGCCAGTGACCAAGCTTGCCGGTTGAATGTAAAAGTTGCAGTACAAAACAAGGAACTTTTCCAAGCTCTTCTTCTAAGCATGTTATTTTCAACCATAAAGAAAATAAACTAAAAGAAAAGATAAGAATCATAGCAAACCAGATTTTGTAATCAGTATCCCATTCTATACTTCTTTCAATGAATCACATCATATTCACAGCCCTGATGCAGTAAGATAGAAGCAAAGATAAAAACAGCATGAATAATTGGTGACAAAGCCTCTAATAGACAAAGAAAAACAGAAAGCAGAAGATTGAATAAGGTATCTCTTTTGTACTCTTGGAATAAAACCCTATACTGCCTTTATAGAAGATGAGGAGGTGGCAATGGGAACTAATGACATTAAGATATGTCCAGTTACCAGTCATGACAACCTAACCTGGGAAAGGGAGATAGAAAGAAAAGCAGTTGCAGCTTCAGGTTAAAAATAAGTGGCTTCCCCAAACAAAGGTAACAGGACAGTTGCCTTCCATAAAGGGAATTTTTAAATTAACTCTAAAAATATAATAATTGAAATAAATATACTATGACCAAGCAAAGAAGGAGGAGAAGCCACAATGCACTCCCTTCTATCTGTTTGTCTGATGTAATTCTAAAAATTCCTCATTCTATTTCCTTTGTGCTGCTTCTTTCCTGTGTAACTCCTAATTAATTCCCTATGATAGACTTTTGACAAGGAATAGAAGAATGATAAAACAGAAGGTGTTAAGCTGACCGTGGCTACATCTGCACTGCAGAAACAATTCAGTTTGACACAACTTTAACTACAATGATGCTCTGCCATGGAATTTTGGGATTTGTAGTTTGGTAGAGTACCAGAGCTTTTTGACAGAGAAGGTTAAATAGCTCATAAAACTACACATCCCAGGATGCAATACCATTCAGCCATGGCAGATAAAATGGTGTCCAACTGATTTATTTCTGCAGTGCAGACATGGCTGAGAGGCATCCTCCCTCCTGAAAAAGCAGCAATTTTTAGCTGTATGCCTACCCATATCAACCTGCAAGATGTAGTAATTCACCAGCATTTTGAAATAGCATTGTTACTGAAGGAAAGAGAGGCTTTGTCCATTACAGTGAAGTTATAAAACCTATGTAGCTAAAAATTTACAGCTGTACCTACAGTTTGACACCACTTTAGCTGTCATGGCTCCATTTTACAAAATCCTGAAATTTGTATTTTGGTTAAGTGGCTAGAGAGCTTTAGTCCCTCTCCAAAGACTATACTTCCTAACAAAGAAATGGAAGTAGCTCACCAAAATACAACTCTTGGAATTCTGTAGCATGAGGCCATGATAGTAACATTGATGTCAAGCTGTAGAGTAAATTGCCCAGACTCACTCTAAAACTGTCAGAAGTGATAACCAATTAAAATGAAGGTATAAACACAACCTCCATTCAAGAGGTATTACCAGTAGGTGGAAACAAGGCCACCAACATCAGCTACAGAATTCCTAGTTTTGCAAAACTCTGATAAACCAAGAGAAAAGGTAAGAGATGGTTAACTCTTCCTCTGGCTACTGTATTTTCCTCACCATTGCTTTTTCATTCACCTCCATCCAGCTTTACCTTCCCCACTGCATAGCTCTAAGATAAGGCTACCTAATCATGTGAGGAAAAAGGAGGCGAGGCAGAAGGTTAAGTATACTGTACATACATCTTCTCTCCCTATATACACACTCACTTCTCATCTGCAAATGCCCTCCTGCAGTCTTTCACATCAGAGGCCCAAAGAGGTTAAAGAAACTCATGTTAGCTCTGCCACCAGAGAAAATAATTAACTTTGCTAACAAATGAATCTGTGCAATCTTTTTTTTACACAGTCTAAACTTTTGAATTTTTAAGAACCAAGGTCTATATTTTACATTGTGTATGTTGTTTGCCTTCAAGATGTTGAAGTGGTGTCAATTTGCATTATTTCTACAGTACACATGCACCAGAAGGTATAGTGTTACGTCTGTGGGGAAAATTTAGGCACTGTATAGGTAAAACTTAGCCAATTATAGCCCAAAAGAAAAAGTTTTATCGTTGCTGGAAGTAGATATCTCACTGAGTTATGTCCCAGTATTTAGTTCCATATTGGGTAGGATTTTTGTTGTTTAGTTGTTTCCCTGTCGCAGCTAAATTTACTACCTTCAATCCAGAAAACATATTCAGAGGTAGCTGTGTTGGCCATACAAGGCTACTGCTGAATATAGCAACTGTTGTTGTTTTGTCTGCCTTCAAGTCGTTTCCAACCCTAAGGTGAACATATCATGGGGTTTTCTTGACAAATTTCTTCAGAGGGAGTTTGCCATTGCCTTCCCCTGAAGCTGAGAAAATTTGACTTGCCCAAAGTCACCCAATGAGTTTACATGGCCGAGCCAGGATTTGAACTCTGGTCTCCAGTGTCATAATCCAGTATTCAAACCATTGAGCCACAATCACTATTTAGTAGAGCCAGTACAGTATAATGCAGTGGCTTGAGTGTCAGACTAAAGGGTGAAACAGATCATCAAAAAGACTGAGGACTGGGAGTGTGACATTCATACAGCAGCATGCCCCCAGTCTGCTGGGAAGCCGCATGGCCAGCCGCACATATGGCAGATCCACGATGTGTTGGGGGTGCAGCACATAATAATAATAATAATAATAATAATAATAATAATAATAATAATAATATATTTATTTATTTATTTATATTTCCCCACCTCTCCCTTCCGGATTGTGGCAGGGGTTACAACCTGATAAAAACATACAATTATGATCAATAAAACCCATTATCATCTCAACAATAATATCAGTTAAGATTAATTTGTTATGATATAGGAGTTTTATAACAGTGCTGTGCCAAAGAAACACTGAAAAAACTCTGCTGCAGCAGCAAAGGCGCTGGGAAAAGCCTGGGGTGGGGGTGTGGCATGTGGTTGCTGAGGCACGAACCCGGCAAGCAAAGGGGCAGCCAAAAGCTGCTCCTTCAAGGCGGTCTGTTTCACCCTTAAGACTAATTGTGACAGGGGTCTGCTCCTGATTATAGCAGTTTCACATGGAAGTACCAGCCTCCTTTGCCCCACGATCATCATCTGAACCAGCCTCTAGATAAGGATAGTTTCTGATAAAGCAGATTTGAGAGATAGTTTTTTGTGAGTTTTTCTGGCTATGTGTCCATGTTCTAGAAGAGTTTATTTCTGACATTTCGCCAGCATCTGTGGCTGTCATCTTCAGAGAAATAAATAATAAACTAATTCTAAAGATTTGAGGTAGCATTTACAATCATAGCAACAGTGGTCACAATTAGGTATTGTTTGTGAATCCAAAGTACTTACGGAGGCATAGCTGTCATCCCAGAATGCCATCCCAAAATCTTAATTCTTAAGTGACATTCATTCATGCTTAACACAGCCTTCATTCTAAAGCAGGGGTCGGCAACCTGCGGCCCGCGGGCCGGATGCGGCCCACGAGCACTGTAAGACCGGCCCCTGGCCAACCCTGCCACCGATTGCCGCCGCCGGAGCGCTCCGTTTCCCCGCCCCCTGGGATGGCCTCTGGCCTCCCAGGGGGCGGGGAGAAGCGCTGGGGAAGAAGGAGGAATGGAGGAGGAGGAGGGAGGGAGGGAAGAGGAAGGATGAAGAAGAGGAGGAAGAAGGAGGAAGTAAGGAAGGAGGAAGAGGAGGAGGGAGGGAGGGAGGAGGAAGAAGAGGAGGAGGAAGAAGGAAGGAAGGAAGGGAGGGAGGAAGAAGAAGAGGAAGAAGGAGGAAGGAAGGAAGGAGCAGGAGGAGGGAGGGAGGGAGGATGAAGAAGAGGAAGAAGGAGGAAGGAAGGAAGGAGCAAGAGGAGGAGGGGGGAGGGAGGGAGGAAGGAGCAGGAGGAGGAGGAGGAAGATAAAGACATGCAGTCTTTCTGAAGGTGAGACAGTGTGACTTTCCAAAGTGCATTTCTGTGTATTTTCAGTGCTTTCAATGCTAAAAGGTCTGCTTTAACAGCGAGAGTGGTTTCGGCCTTCCCCTTCGGCAGAAAGGGCCCCTTGGAGCCCTTTCGGCCGAAGGAAGGGGCCAAGGAGGAGAGGGCAGGCACACACCTCCTCCTCCCCGCGGGGCTTTGGCAGCCCTGAGGTGTCTTTCGGAGGACACCTCAGGCCTGGCAAAGCCCCAAGGACAGGAGCCGGGGCCGCGCGCCTGTTGCTCCTGCCCCTCACGGGCCCTTACTGCTTCTCTGAGAGGCAGCTGGGGGCCACGGAAGGGCAGGAGGAGCAGGCGCGCGCCTGTCACCCCTCTCCCAATCCTCTTCTTCTAGCTGTCTCTCAGACAGCTGGAGGTTGGGAAAGGGAGCAGAGAAAGCCCCACCCCCAGAGGGTGGAAGCTCCGCCCCCAGCATGCGGCACCGCCCCAGAGGGTGGAAGCTCCACCCCTGGCATGCGGCCCCACCCTGGGGGGTGGGAAGCCCCCCCCCCTTTCGGCCCCCCAGTTGTCTCAGGGACAGCAACCCGGCCCCCGGCTCAAAAAAGTTGCCTACCCCTGTTCTAAAGCAATACTTACCACTCCTATGCCTTCAAAGGCAAATATAGCTGTGCCAAAGAAGAGAGGAAACTTCTTCCAGTTGGCCACCAGAGGCAAGTTTCGCGGAATCGATAAACCCTGCCAAAAGACATCATAGCAACAAAATGTACTGTCATATTTTCAAGTAATTTTAACAGTATGTACTTTAAACATTTTTGCAAAGAAATGGATACAAATGCTCATCATAGTTCCCTATTAACCTTCCTGTACTAGCAAAACATTTTAATCTCCCAGTTAGGGTTGCCAGAGTGAAAACTAGAGAAGACTCCTGTACCTTTAATGGTCATGTAGAAGAGAGAATTTTATTTTATAATTAATATTTATATTCAAGTTTTCAGTAATAAGTAAAAAAAAATTCTATCATACTTATTCTTGTTGCTCAGTTAACAGATACATTTTGAAGTCTGTCTTCTTCTTTTTGACTTCCAAATCTTCAGCTCATTTTGGCATGTTTCACCTCAGATAATTATTCGTAACCATATCATTAAACTCCATCATATATGTAAAGACAACATTTCTCCTTATTCTTATACAAAATTAAATAGATTTCTTATGACCTCATTGACTTTTATTTGTGACTGTCCTTTTTGGTGATTGCATATATGTGTCTATTTGGCCTGTTACAGACTGCCAAAATAAAGCTGCTTCGGGTCTCTTTGGAGGTATGCTGTTTAAATGATGCATGCATCCTAAGAATCCAGAAGCTGCACCACAGCTGCCCTCCAGTGCTTAGGAATGGAGTGTGGCTTTGGCGCAACCTCCGGTCTCTTAGGACCCATGCATCATTTAAATAGCATACCTCCAAAGAGACCCAAAGCACCTTTATTTTGGCAGTCTGTAACAGGCCATAGGTAAACTTGAACATACATGTCTGCTGTTTTTAACCAATGATCTATATACATATATATACCTTTGAATAATACAATTTGTAGTTCTTCTGAGAATTATTAAATTGGTGTTATCATTGTAGGTCTCTAATAATTCTGGTGAAAAATTTATTCCCCATATTTCCTTCCAATTCCCCATATTTCCTTCCAATAATCTAAGATTAGGTACCAATTATTTTCTATTTTTGAATTAGTTTATTATAATAAATAATAATAATAAATTTTATTTATACCCCGCCTTTCCAAAAAATGATCAAGGCGGCTTACAAATGTTAAAACAGTTACAATAGCATTTACGATACAAAATAAATTACAGTATAAAAGTTAAAACATTACTACAAAGATGGGAACAGCAATAAAAAAAAATACACATATCAGGGCAAAAACATTCCACAAATATTTCGGGGTCAAAGGAAGAAAACAAGGGGCAGAGGAAAATCAATTAAACTAAAGAGGGAAGGCCAATCTAAATAAGTATGTTTTTAAATTCTTCTTAAAAGAATCCAATGAGGTGGCAGAGCGAAGCTCTAAGGGGAGCTTATTCCAGGAAGACGGGGCAACGATGGTAAAAGCCCTCTGTGAGGTCCTTACAAGATGTGTTCTAGGAACCTCTAACAGGTTTGTCCCGGATGATCTAAGTGTGCGGGGCGGATTATGTGGGGAGAGGCAGTCCTCCAAGTACCCTGGGCCATTTAGGGCTTTATAGGTTAAAACCAACACCTTGTATTGAGCTCGGAAGCGAATAGGCAGCCAATGAAGATCTTTTAAGGTAGGTGTTATATGGTCCGACCTGGAAGTACCAGCGACCAGTCTAGCTGCCATATTCTGTACGATTTGCAGCTTCCGGGTTTGGTACAAGGGTTGCCCCATGTAGAGCGCATTGCAGAAATCCAATCGAGAGGTTACTAAAGCATGTACAGTGGTACCTCGGGATACGAAATACCCAGGTTACGAAATTTCCGGGATACGAAAAAATCCCATTGGAAATAATTGTTCCGGGTTACGAATGTTTTTTCGGGTTACGAAGAAAATTTTTGGTGCTTTTCGGCGCTTTTTCGCACGAAACGCGGCTTTTCCCCATTAGCGCCTATGGCAATTCGGCTTACGAAGGCTTTTCGGGTTACGAAAGCGGCCGCGGAACGAATTAATTTCGTAACCCGAGGGAGCAGTGTACAACAGTTTCAAGGTCCCTACGGTCCAGGTAAGGACGCAGCTGGCGTATCAGCCGAAGCTGATAGCAAGCACTCCTGACCGTCACATCCACCTGAGATGTTAGCTGGAGCGAGGAGTCGAGGAGCACCCCCAAGCTGCGCACCGAGTCCTTCAAGGGGAGCGTGACCCCGTTCAGGACCGGATGACAAATCTCATCACCCGGAACCGGGGAACCTATCACCAGTACTTCCGTTTTCCCTGGATTCACACTGAGTTTGTTCTCCCTCATCCAGCCCATTACCGACGCCAAGCAGGCATCTAGAGGAGAGATGCCATCCTTAGTTACTGCATCAGTCGGAGACACAGAGAAGACTATTTGGGTGTCATCAGCGTACTGATAACACCGCACCCCGTGTCTCCGGATGATCTCTCCCAGCGGTTTCATGTAAATGTTGAATAGCATAGGGGACAAAATCGCTCCCTGAGGGACACCAGATGTAAGGGCCCTCGTGTCGGAGCGACAGTCCCCCAGCTCCACCATCTGGAATCTGCCCGAGAGGTAGGACCGGAACCACTGCAGAGGTTATAATAATTATTTATTATATGTGTGAATCTATCCATTTCTCTCATTTCATGAATTTTTTGCATTCAATCATCTATGAGGGGAGGCTCTTCTATCTTCCATTTTCTTGCTATAATTATTCTTGCATCTATGACAAAGTAGAAGGAAATTTAGCTTTCCTGTTGTTTGTTACCTGGTTGTGTGACAAGCCACACCTGCTTAATTGCCCTTTCTGCCCAATTATTAAAGGTCCAGGGATGTAGCCAAGGGGGGGATCTGGGGGTCCGGACCCCCCCCTTCCATTAGAAAAATGAATGGTGTGTGCTGCTGCGCCGCCGCGCCCAAGCCCCATTATAATGGTGGCACTTAGTCTGGACCCCCCCCCCCTTCCTAAAATCCTAGCTACGTCCCTGAAAGGTCTAGGAACGGTTGCAACACAACATATTGAAATGGCAGCCCTACCTAGAGCCATGTTGTGTTGCAAAACCCACAGAAGGCTAGACCCATAAAGTAGGCCTCCTACAAAATTGTCACCTGCACAATTATAAACAATGAACAATGTTCCAATATTTCAACCATTTGCCACATATAATTTTCTCCCCCACAAACATACAACAGATTTTACCGATCCACTGATTTTTGTCCCTGCCAATATAACACATTCGGATAAAAATGTCTTATGCTATTGGGGGGGGGGAGGAGAGAGAACTATGATAGAGAAAAGCAGAAGTTATAAATTTCTGCTGCCAACTCCATTTAAGGGGAAATGAAATTTCTTCCATTACAGACAACCAGGAGTACACTGAGATCAGGAAACAGCCCCACACTACAATAAGTGATAATTTATTTATTTACAATCTGATTTTATTTTCCTTTTATTCCACCTTATGTTTCCGAGCTTTGTAGAATGCATTCAAACATTCCTTCAGAGGATTTTGATGCCCTGCAAAATGTTGGAATTGTCACTGTGATCAGAAAACACTCTAGAACTAACACAATTCAAATTGTCAAGTTTTTTAAAAAAAAAAACAATCTAGCAGATAAAGGTTAAAGATAGCTGATATAACCAAATCTGCATGGGACAGAGGGACACGAAGAGAAAACAGCATCCCTGCTAGGTTCAGTTGACTTAACATCCCATTTTCTACTATGGATACTAGGCGCTTCTGGAAGCAGTCTTTCATACAACACTACCCTCTGGTGTCACCTGGGATTTAGTTGACAATTGTCTCTTAAATAATTGTCTTTAGTTATCACCACTGATAGACCTATCCTCTATGAAACTATCCAGTTCCCTTTTCAAGATAATCCCATGCATAGGGGATCTGCACATTACACATGACGTTCAACAGGAAGATTAAAGGCATACAGTGGAGGCCCTTCATACTAGGGTTTATTTCCAGAACACACCCACCCACCCACCCCCCATGAATACCAAAATCCAAGGTTGGTCAAATCCCATTAAATACACTGGCATAGTGAAATGATGTCAATTAAGTAAAAGGCAAAATCAAGGTTTGCTTTTTGCAATTTAGACCCCCTCACCTCCCACGTGTAAGGTGAAAAATGCATATGCTCAAGCCCTACTGAATATAACGGGGCTCGGGCTCATGTGCCATTCATTATTTTGCCACACGTAAACTGAAGGCTGCATATAATGCACCCGTGTATGGTGCAGGCACACAGTATATATTTAAATATTTTTAAGCCCTGGATGGTTGAATTCGTGAATAAAGAATCTGTGAATATAGAGGACCAACTGTATATTTATTGATTTAAATATTTATATGCTACCCTCCATCTAAAGAACTCAGAGTCATGTACAATAACATCAGATTAACCAATTTAAACAAACAAAAATTACTGTATATAATCTAATCCCGTGATGGTGAACCTATGGGTATGCATGCCAGAGATGACACGTGACACCACTTTCCCTGGCACGTGATGGGGAGAGGGGGAGGAAGAGGTGCGTGCCTGGTCCTCCTCCTTCCTGACCATCCCTGGTCTCCAGTTGCCTCTCTAAAGGCAGCTGAAGACCAGGCACGGCATGGAGGAAGAGGACGAAGAAGTGCGTGCTCCCCCACATTCAGTTGCCTTTCTGGAAGCAACTGAAAGCTGGGGACAGAACAGGGGGAGGAGGAGAAGTGGCACATGCCTCTACCTTCTCGTTCCCGCCCTCCCCCGCCTTCAGCTGCCTTTCTGGAGAATGTGAGCACTCTTTCTCTTCTTCCCCCCTCGAGCCCCCAGGCCCCAGAAATCCTGCCCTCAGAGAGTGGAAGTCCCACCCCCAGCACCAGGTAACACTCACTGTCGGAAGACTTTTTAGTTTGGTCACTCGGCCCCTAAAAAGTTTGCCAGCACTGATCTGAACTGTCCAAACTACATTAACACTTTGTTGAGTTAAGATAATAAAGAAAATTAAAATCAGCTAAAATAGTTTAAAACAATCTAAAACTATAAAGTAACAGCGGGCTAGCAATCCATGGATTTAACTGCCCATAGATTGCCATGCCTCATATTATTCAATAGCAGCACATGCATGCAAATAATAATAATAATAATAATAATAATAATAATAATAATAATAATAATACTTATTTATTTATACCCCGCTCTTCAGCCAAGGCTATCACCACCATTGAATAATATGGGATGAAACCATTCATTTTTGCCAACCACGAGGCCACCACAGCCAAACTCCCATAGATGGGAAGGGTCCATCAATTTGCATGAAATCAATTAGGCCCAGAAGGATTTAATAAAAAGCCATGTTGTTTACTTGGTTCCAGTGTTGGCGCCATCAGGCCTCTAAAAGGAAGGTTTTCCACAGCAAGAAAACCACGATCAAAAAGGTCCCCTCTCATGTTCTCCCAGAGTATATATAGATGTTGTGCACATATCTTAGAATGTGACCAATGTGCTTGCCCACATATATTTATTTCTAATAGGTTTGTGAGAGGTCAGTGGAGGTGGAGCAGGTAATCCTATAACCCAATTAAATTACCCTACATTTAGCAAACACTGCACCGTTTTAAAAATGCACAAGGGAAAAGGTAAGTATCTTGCAGGATAAATCTCCAAAGTTATGGAGTTATACCGGTGAATCACCATGACCTTTAAACAAGATATGAGATAATTTGGACAAATCAGCTAAAGGTCATTTGGCTATTCACCAGATGTATCATGCAGAGCTCTCCCTTGTTGTTGTCACTTACCTCCACCGTGAGCATTCACTGTAACCTACCCAATGCACTAGGAAAGGTGACAGATAAGTTCAAAATTTTTCAGCTACCACTGCTATATATTCTCACGACAGCCAAGAAAAATTGCTTGGGTTGGCTGCAACTTCCATAAGTCCATAATCAACCAAGGCAATGCTGCCTGGGATTCTGGGAGGTATAGTCCAAACAATGGAACTTTTCTGACACACACATGTACAGCTAAAACCAAATGCTAAAATGGATGCCAAAACACATCTGTATAATATGACACTACTAGGGGAAAACATTAGCAAAGAACCAATCCTTTACTCACCTGAATAATATATTGATAAATAATCACAAGGCTGACAGCCATGGACAGATTTGCAAGGAAGGAGAGCACAGACAGACTCTTCAGGTCACGGATGAAGACCAAGAGGATGATAAAAGGAAGGGAGTACAACATATATAGCCGCAGATCAATGGAACTTGTCTCTGAGTGGCTAGGGGTTTCTGTAGCATTCAGAGCACCGGATTTGTGTTCTATATACCCTTCATGAATCTGCAGGAAGAATAATGTGTGTATATAAATATGCAAAAGATAAATTAGCATTTCCAACTTATGGTGACCATATCGTAAAGTTTTTTTGGCAAGATTTGTTTAGTGGAGGTTCGTCATTGCCTTTGCTGAGACTGAGAGCATGTGACTTGTCCAAGGTCACCCAGCTGCTTTCATGGCTGATTTGGGAATCGAACCCTGGTCTCCAGAGTCATCGTCCAACATTCAAACCATGATGCCATGCTTGCTTTCACATATAAGTTATTAAATGTCTTATTATTATTATTATTATTAACCTTTATTTATAAAGTGCTGTAAATTTACACAGCGCTGTACATACAATACTTGAATAGAGTCTTGAACAATACTCTACTTCTAGTACAGTATTCTTGTTTCTTTCACTAGATCATGTTCTTCAACAGGAAGATGCAATGAAATAACAACCTTGTCCCAAGATCCTTCAGCTTGCTACCCAGAACCCCATAGTCACTGGCATATGTTGAAGTCTATCTCTTGCATTATCCTTTATTCTCATATCGATCAGAAGGAGGGGATAAAGGTCAATGGGCTTGATGAGTCTTGTCAGCCTCTCTGTTCCATCATGAATCTTTGCCCCTAGAACTCTTCTCTCAAGACTTCCATCAGGGTCACATGCTAATGCTTCTGTTCCTCTCAGCAGTACATCATCTGCCAACATATGTGTCTTCTTCGTCTGAGAGCTGACAGGAGCCCTTCCATCCACAGAACCTTCCAAGGCCATCTCTGTGCTTTATGAGAACTGAAACTGTTGTCCTTGCTCCTACGCCTCATCATCACTTATCAAGGAAGGGGCTCAGAATTGATTTTGTAGCTAAAAACACATAGCTGCTCCCTGACAGTTCTGCCTCTGCATGTCACTGTCTTCTCCTA